>NC_133720.1:10106352-10436772 GCF_048934315.1 Petromyzon marinus
TTCCCCCCTCCCCCCAATCCCTCCCCCCCTTTCCCTCCCCCCTTCCCTCCCCCCATCCCTCCCCCCATCCCTCCCCCCATCCCTCCCCCCTCCCTCCCCCCTTCCCTCCCCCCTTCCCTCCCCCCATCCCTCCCCCCTTCCCTCCCCCCATCCCTCCCCCCTTCCCTCCCCCCATTCCTCCCCACTTCCCTCCCCCCCATCCCTCCCTCCTTCTGCTGTCGTACGGCGGCTGATTTTGCAGATGCATCGCGTCGTTATCACGTTGTACGGTCCTGGCCTGCATGGCCACAGTCGCACGCGGACAGGATCGTCTTTATTTTGTTTATTTCCACGTGTGCATCATCAGGGTGTCCGCATCTACCGCTGCCATGCTTCGTGCAGCGGTAGATGCGATTTAGGGGTGGGCCGTGAGCTTCGTGGAAGATCAAACCCCAGGGATCTTCCGCGTTGGGCCTTCTCGTGCGGTGTGAATCTCTCCCGATCGCGCAAGAGGCGAGAGATGGATCAGGGCAGTGTCCCTCCACTAATTTTTCAGAGGAGGGGGGAGGGGGGGGGCATTTTTCGCCGATAAGACATCAGCAGTGTTGAGGGCCGCCACACGTTTGAAACCATTGGGAGGGGGGGGGGGGGTGACAACAGAACGCTGATGATTGGGGGGACGTTTTCCACATTTGGCCACCAGAGGGGAAGTTCCTGCCTGACTTCGGTGCTCATTTCTTGCTGAGTCAACCTCGGGGATGACTCCGACTTGGACACTTGAGCACCGGAGATTGATATCAACACACGCGCGAGGCCCAGCGGACCTTGAGACGATGAACACTGGGACCAGAGGTGCAAGAGGCGCGCGTGGAGGATGCGATCGGGAGCGGCGAATGTCAAATTGGAGAGTGACGCCTCAACGGGGTCTTAGGGCCCTTCGCTCTTCCGTCGACCCAACCTGAAAAGGTGAACTGCTGGTATGGGTGGGGGGGGATAATATCAGCACCTGGGAGACAAAGGAGGATGGGAGTGTTGCTGACCACACCGTATCATTGTATGCCGCGCAGGCTTTAATACGATCCCGCTAACAGCACTTTCCCCAACAGTCTGTTACGCAAATGATGTATGATGCCCGTGAGACACTGTGCTTCCCGATGAGTACGGTTGGCTACGTACGATATACATACATAGACTCTTACAGAGACCCATAGACTCACACAGAGACCCATAGCCTCACACAGAGACCCATAGACTCACACAGAGACCCATAGACTCACACAGAGACCCATAGACCCACACAGAGACCCATAGACTCACACAGAGACCCATAGACTCGAACAGAGACCCATAGACTCACACAGAGACCCATAGACTCGAACAGAGACCCATAGACTCACACAGAGACCCAAAGACTCACACAGAGACCCATAGACTCACACAGAGACCCATAGACTCACACAGAGACGCATAGACTCGAACAGAGACCCATAGACTCACACAGAGACCCATACACTCGTACAGAGACCCAGACTCACACAGACACCCATAGACTCACACAGAGACCCATAGACTCACACAGAGACCCATAGACTCACACAGAAACCCATAGACTCACACAGAGACCAATAGACTCACACAGAGACCCATAGACTCACACAGAGACGCATAGACTCGAACAGAGACCCATAGACTCACACAGAGACCCATAGACTCACACAGAGACCCATAGACTCGAACAGAGACCCATAGACTCACACAGAGACCCATAGACTCACACAGAGACCCATAGACTCACACAGAGACCCATAGACTCACACAGAGACGCATAGACTCGAACAGAGACCCATAGACTCACACAGAGACCCATAGACTCACACAGAGACCCATAGACTCACACAGAGACCCATACACTCGTACAGAGACCCAGACTCACACAGAGACCCAGACTCACACAGAGACCCATAGACTCACACAGAGACCCATAGACTCACACAGAGACTCATAGACTCACACAGAGACCCATAGACTCACACAGAGACCCATAGACTCACACAGAAACCCATAGACTCACACAGAGACCCATAGACTCACACAGAAACCCATAGACTCACACAGAGACCCATAGTCTCACACAGAGACCCATAGACTCACACAGAGACCCATAGACTCACACAGAAACCCATAGACTCACACAGAAACACATAGACTCACACAGAGACCCATAGACTCACACAGAGACCCATAGACTCGAACAGAGACCCATAGTTTGTTGTCCTCCCGCACCACCGATTAGCGTGGTTGGCTACGTGGGGTGCGACAGAAGTTCAACGTACATACTAAGGCCATAGCCATGGAGTCAACATTGAGGGGGACCAAGTCTTCCAGGGTGTCTGGGGGTCCCAACCCAGCAAAATATCTACATTTGAAAACTAATTTCCTGCCTAAAATATAAAAAATTCACTAACACATGAGATGGACTTTTTATTTATTTTTTACAATAATGTTAAATAGTGTATTGTATGACATTGCTCTGTTTTTACCAATTCTTGTTTCATTGTAAGTAATGGCAGAGATTAAGGATTAATAAAGTACAACCATAACCACAATCGTATAAACAGAAATCTATGCATTGATTTATATGAAGACAAGTCCAGATATTGTGGCCAAGGTTTAGCAAATTGTTATTTTTATTTACATAGCATAGCAATTTTTTTAAAGCAATATATTGGGGGGGGGGGGGACATTTTGAGCTTATTTGAATATTCGAGGGGATGTGTCCCCCCCAATTTATATTATAATTACGGCCTTGGTACATACATACATATACACGTACGGAACACACACTCCTGCACACAACCCCCATGATCACCAAACCACTCGAGACGATGCCGCGAGACACTGCCCCTTAGGGATAGCCTTGTGTTGTGAGACCGGTGCGACTAGAGGACGTACCGAGTCACTATAGCACCTATGAAGGCAGGCACGGCACACGAGGGGGTCGGTGGCCAGCACCACGCCCGGTCGCCTTTGTCTCCCCAGTGCTGATATTTTAGACTTCGCACAAGGCACTCATATGAGGCTGAGTCGACTTAGGGGAGGCCCAGGAACGATTCAGATAATTGTCACTGGTGTTGTCCGTGAGCTCCCCCGCCTCCTCTCGGCGGCGGGGGAGCTTGGCACGAGGAGCCACCGGACAAACACGAGGGACGTCGCTCTTTAGCCACCGGACACATCTCAGTCCGGAGGCTTTTGCTAAAACGGTGCAGCGGCGGCGGTGGTGATGATGGTGGTGGTGGCGGTGGCAGTAGTGGTGGTGGTGGCGGTAGTGGTGTTGGTGGCAGCGGTGGTGGCGGGGCGGTGGCGGCGGCGGTGGTGGCAGTGGTGGTGGTGGTGGCGGTGGCGGCGGCGGTGGCGGCAGCGATGGCAGTAGTGGTGGTGGTGGCAGTAGTGGTGGTGGTGGCGGTGGTGGCGGCAGTGGCAGTAGTGGTGGCGGTGGTGGCGGTGATGGTGGTGGTGGCTGTGGTGGTGGTGGCGGCAGTGGCGATGGTGGTGGCGGCGATGGTGGTGGTGGCGGCGGTGGTGGCGGTGGTGGAGCCGAGTTAAGCAATTACCGCTCACGCGCTAATGCTCGCAATTTACGGTTTTACGCGAGCGACGGAGAGTCCTGCTCGATGCATTAATGGCGAAGGCAATTTATAATTTCTAAAAAAGAGTGTAATGATACACCCCGCAATCGGAATGGGAGCCAGAATTGGGGCTACGGTTTGGCATCCAATTATATTATTGCCGAGAGTGTCGAACGGTAAATCTGTCCCGGGGATGCAGCGCTTGAGTACAATGCTTGTGCAAGTACACACGGACGCGTGTGATGAATGCCTACATGCACACATCCCCACGCCACGTCAATCAGGAGAGAGGAGGGGGGAGGGGTCCTTTGTGACCATACTTCACCAAATGTGCTGGTTGTGGGGGGGGGGGTTCCAAAAGTGTTTCGGATATCGCTCGCCACTGATGTTAGTCGTCATTGGGAATCGAACTCAGGTGGCCGGCTTCAACTGCATCGCCGTCTTCATCCTCACAACCTCTTAAGTGTAACCCACAATCACTCTCAGCATCGTAACCATCAGCAGCCATGATTTATCCACTGCTGGATGAAGGCCTCCCCAAGCCAGCGCCAACTCTCCCGAGGTTTTCGATGGTAACCACATTGCTGGTCTACAGTGGGCTTCCTATGCCTGGACTGGCTCCCGTCATGGCAATGTAGAATTTCCAATCCCCACATATGAGGAAAGACAAAGGTCGCCCGTATAACCTTAACAGACTGTTGGGGAAAACTATAGGTCTCTGTGTGAGCCTATGGGTCTCTGTGTGAGCCTATGGGTCTCTGTGTGAGTCTATGGGTCTCTGTGTGAGTCTATGGGTCTCTGTGTGAGCCTATGGGTCTCTGTGTGAGTCTATGGGTCTCTGTGTGAGTCTATGGGTCTCTGTGTGAGTCTATGGGTCTCTGTGTGAGTCTATGTATGTTGAACACCGTACGTAGCCAACCGTACTCATCGGGAAGCACAGTGTCTCACGGGCATCATACATCATTTGCGTAACAGACTGTTGGGGAAAGTGCTGTTAGCGGGATCGTATCAAGGCCTGCGCGGCAATATAACGGGACGGTGTGGTCAGCAACACTCCCATCCTCCTTTGTCTCCCAGGTGCTGATATTTACCCCCCGCCCATACCAGCAGTTCCACATTTCAGGCTGGGTCGACGGAAGAGCGAAGGGCCCTAAGACCCCGTTCAGGCGTCACTCTCCAATTTGACATTCGCCGCTCCCGATCGCATCCTCCACGCGCGCCTCTTGCACCTCTGGTCCCAGTGTTCATCGTCTCAAGGTCCGCTGGGCCACGCGCGTGTGTTGATATCAATCTCCGATGCTCAAGTGTCCAAGTCGGAGTCATCCCCTAGGCTGACTCGGCCAGAAATGAGCACCGAGGTCAGGCAGGAACTCCCCCCCCCCCCTCTAAGTAAGCCCAGCCAGAACTTCAGGAAGGTTGGGGGCACCCACGGTGGCGAGAGGTTAACTCCCTCGCCTGCTATATAGGAGGTCGTGGGTTCAATCCCGACCCCAACGCCTGCTTTATCCACAATAGAGGTTTTTTTTGGGTTAGATCGCGTAAATATAAATGTGTCGTTAAACCCGCAACCACCCTACATAGCCAACTAGTAAGGTTTGTCACGTAAACAAAACATGCCAATTCGTTACTACGACAGCACACCGGCGCGCTATATATTTGGAGTTCGCGTGTTCCTCTCTCCACGCGGTTGCGTGGATTTTTCTCCGGTTCTTTTCCCCCTCGACATTTAGAATCAACACGCGTTGAGTGTAGTGCAGTGTATTCTTCCTTCATGGTAAGGCCCGTGGGCCACTGACGGCCACTGGTGGCCTTTAGTTGTGGCCCCTGACATGCGCCCCCCCCCCCATCCCAACATCATCGTCATCATCGTCGTCGTGGAGGCCGGCGCACGTGGCCACCTCGTTCTTCCTTCCCTTTCGAGTGGCGTCACGGGGGTCTTCAGCGTCGGCCGCCGAGCAGCGTGGCGGGTACCCCGACTTGTGGCGAACGCAACTCGGCCGCTTTTAGACGTCGTACGTGCAACAGCAACAACAAAAACAACAACAATAAATAAGTAGTTTTTTTTTTTTTAAAACACGCTTTAATGAAATGTACCGTACTTGTAATGGCAGAACACCACGACTACAGGAAGTGGCCGGAAAGCTTGCCATAACGTAAGGGGGCCGTGGTCAGTTACAGCCAACGTCAGTTGAGCGTGGACAATTAGACCCAAGCCGAAACATAACATATACAAAAGATTGTTTAAATTTGTATTTTTAAAATTTTTAATGATAGAATATAATATTGTCATGAGTATGACATAAGTATACCAAGTTTGCAGTCGATAGCACATTGGGAAGTGGGTTAAAATTTAGTTACAAGATTTGAGGATACAACAGAGTGAGTTAATAGAAAGCGTGTAAAAAACATTGTTTAAAATATATATTTTTAATGATAGAATATAGTATTGTCAGCTGTAAGACATATCTATACGAAGTTTACAGTCGATGCCACATTGGGAAGTGGGTTAAAATTGAGTTACAAGATTTGAGGATACAACAGACAGAGTGAGTTAAATAAAAACGTGTAAAAATAATAACAAAAAAAGAGGGCCAACTTTGTTGTGCTGTAACAATTTACGTTTTGAGGATTGATGAATCGCTGCTTTCATTTTGTGTCCTTTTGAAGGGTAGTCCGTACGGTTCCACACGCCGTTGAAGAAGTTTAAAACGTTTTAAATACACACACACACACACACAAAAATTGGCATCTTTCGCGTTTGAAAATTTTGGAGTGTAATTGGCCCCCACGTTAAATAAATATAATCATGAAGGCAAAGTAGATCTCTCTCGGGTGGAGTTTCGTGTCAGCCTGCTTGTGTTATGTAATTCCGGTGCATCTATGTGTAAGTTATATAAGGAAGCTGTAGAGAAAAACAGATCCGGCGTGTAACAGTAAACAACAGTGTGCGACGTTGTGCGTAATGGGTGGCGAGATGTTAACCACCTCGTCTGGTATGCAGGAGGTCGTGGGTTCGATTCCGACTGACGCCTGCTGCTGTTTATTTGGAGTTTGCGTGTTCT
The DNA here is from genome assembly GCF_048934315.1 of Petromyzon marinus. Classification (NCBI taxonomy): domain Eukaryota; kingdom Metazoa; phylum Chordata; class Hyperoartia; order Petromyzontiformes; family Petromyzontidae; genus Petromyzon; species Petromyzon marinus. Next base: position 10,113,020 of record NC_133720.1, read on the forward strand.
CTCTCTCTCTCTCTCCCCGTGGTCGTGTGGATTTTTCTCAGGCTCCTCCGGTTTGTTTTCCTTCCACATTTGGAATCAACATCACGCGTTTAGACTATTTGGCTGCTCTAAATGTTCACACAATAAGCCACTTCGTTGAGCTATCATTTGTGATAGTCAGATCGCTTCTGAAAACGAGCTATACAGCTCAGTAGGCCTTACCTGGTAAAATAAAAATTGTTTATTTTAGTTTAGGTGTTATACGTAGGCTTGATGCTACGCCGAATCCATTGTTCAGCTGTCCTTCGATGCTCCCATGGTAAATGCTTTACGCCTTTCAGCAACCCGCGCGCGCTCTTGGGGGAGGTTCATTTACGGCGCAAAATAATACTGAACAAAAAATGCGTTTCATTGTTTACACACCCCACCAGCCACTCGGCCTTCTGGCATTGATTATTTTTCGGCGGCATTAAGTTCAAGTACAGGGCAAAGTCCGTACCGTATTGGTTTTCCACATTCAGTGTTTCATCAGAGTTTAATTCACAGGTCGCCGAAACCCAAATTTCGGAGCCCAGGATCTCCACGGCGCTGACCCCACGCTCTGGCGCTGGCAGAGCGTGGGTGGGGGGGGGGGTCTTGAACCGCCGAGGCCATCTGCCCACCCCCGCTTCTTTAATGTAATGCATTGTGGCTTCCGCAGATTTCCACCGCCCAGGGCAGTGGCCAGAGGTTGGTGCCGATGATGCGATGGCCACATTGCACGCGGAGAAGGGAGCACGACTACGCAGCGCTGTGACGGACGGTTTATTAGCCTGACAGGGGAACGTCCTTGGCTGGCGTTCGCTCCAGAACACGATATAGTTTACAAATTGGGTAACGCAGGAGCTGCCACGTCGGTGCAGTGGTCAGCAATACGGAGGTCGGCAGTTCGATTCCAGGTCCGCGCCCGACGCCTCTGGCCAGCTGGTTGTCATCACCCGGTTGTCATCACCCGGTTGTAATGAGGCTTGGTCGTTGTTGTAATCACCGGCGCAACGTCGCGGTAATCGAGTTGCATATGTTGTGGTGTTACTCTCCAACACGCCGGTGTGCTTGAAATCGTGACTAATTGGCACGTTTTGTTTACGTGACAAACCCTTTACTAATTGGCCGTGTCGGGTGGTGGCGGGTTTAACGACACATTTGTATTTACGCGATCTAACCCCCCAAAAAAACATTGTTTTAATGGCCTCTGTCTACGAAGGCGTGTAACCAACTTGACTCCAAGTTAGTCGATGATCAGCAGGTTGCGCGTGGCGGGGGAAAGTGTGGGGCTATTCCAAGGCCGTAATTATAATAAATATTGGGGGGGGGGGGGTGACACACATCCCTCCCCCCCCAATATTAAAATTTGCTCAAAATGTCCCCCCCAATATATTGCTATAAAATAGATTTCTGTTTATATTATTGTGGTTATGGCTGTACTTTATTAATCCCTAATCTCTGCCCTTACATACAATGCAACACGAAAAGGTAAAATAGAAGAAAACAGAGCAATGTAATACAAAACATTCTTAAACATTGTAAAAAAATAAATGAAAAGTCCATCCTATGTGTTCGTGAATTTTTGTAATATTTTACGTATGAAATTCGATTTCAAATTTAGATTTTTTTTTCTGGAGAGGGGACACCCCCTGGAAGATTTGGTCCCCCCCCCAATGTTGACTCCATGGCTTGCGGCCTTGGGCTACTCCCTCACCGCTTCCAACAACTCGGCTTCGCAACGTGGAAAAGTTGACCAAACCCCTCCCAGGGTCGCCTCCAGTGGAGGTCCTCGGCCAGCAGTGGCGTGAGCCACCACGTTGCACAAAGACAAAGATCTCCCGCATAGCCTGTAACAGACTGTTGGGACAAGTGCTGTTAGCGAGTAGCGTCTATGAAGGCCGGTACGGCACACGAGGAGGTGGGTGGCCAGCACCATGCCCGGCCGCCGTTGTCTCCCAAGTGGCGATGTTTTTTTACACACCGCACCAGGTGCTCTTTTGAGACCGAGTCGGCCCGGGGGAGGCCCAGGACCGGTTCAGATAACCATCACCGGAATCGAACCCGGGTAGCCGGGTTTGTAGCGCAGCGCGCTAACCGCTACACCACCGCTCCCCAAAGTGTCACGACGGCTGCATCACCACCATCACTGCCTCCACGTGTGCCCTCAAGCTGTGGTGTGGTCCGGCTCGTCTGGCCTTGCGTCAGTGGGAGGCCCGCCACACAGTGCAGCGAGCGTCGAGGTCCTGCAGAAACGCAATGTTAGCGAGCATTCATGATTGAGAGCGAATCTTAAACGTTAGACGAGTACGTTGTCACGTAGATAAAATAAAATAAAATTAAATAATTAAATCACGACGTTTCGGAGGCAACACAAGCTTCCGTCTTGTCTCCGAAACGTCGTGATTTAATTATTTTCTTTTGTTTTATTTTATCTACGTGACTTTACCGAATAAAACCAAAGAGTATGAATCCTTGCAGCCACGAAAGCTTCAAATCTAGAAGGAGTAAGTTGTCGTCGAATAATGTGGAGACACGAGAGAGAGAAAGAGGAGTGGGGTGGTGGGGGGGGGTCTCATCAGTGTGGTTGGCATGGGCCCTGGTGAAAGGAATTCAATTAAGGGTGAGAGAGGGGGGGCAGTCCCTGCCCATTAGGGGTGGGGGGGGGCCTGCCCAGCTCAATTCCGCCCCCCCCCACTTTTTTGTAGCCCGCATCCAGGGCCCGGTCCGGCCTGCGAGTCCCAGGGCAGCTACGCCGCCTGTGAACTTTGTGGATGCACCGGTGGGCCTCGTGTGGCTGGGGCGTGGGAGCAGGGAGGATGTGTGGGGAGCAGATGAGTTGCTGTTGCTGTCGTTGTTGTTGTTGTGCGGCTAGGCGAGGGCTCGACGAAGTGGCGTATCGTCGTGTGGAAATTTACAGCAGCCAAATAGTCTAAACGCGTGATGTTGGTTCTAAATGTCGGTGGGGGGGGGACAAACCGGAGGAGCCTGAGAAAAACCCACGCGACCACGGGGAGAGAGAGACACACGCAAACTCAAAATATACAGCAGCAGACTTCAGGGATCGAATCCACAACCTCCTCCACAACAGGCGAGGGTAGTTCACATCTCGCCACTGCGGCGGGATGTGGCTGTGATCACGACCGCCTAAGTGGTTCCTGGAGGGCTGATGCGCTAACGCCGCTCGGCACGCTCAATATGTGTCACCGAAGATGACGTTGGGGCAGATGTAAGGGGGGCGGTGGGCCCCCTACTCGCCACGTTTTTTTTCCATGCGCTTTTTATTTTCGTACAGTCACAATAAAAAAAAACTCGCAACGAAAGCAACTCCACATAGCACGTTGCTGTGCTCTGTTTCAGGGGAGCAGGGCAGGAAAACGGCGAGTGCCCCACCGTGCCATTTGTTAATCCAAGGATTTGGAGCGTGCATTGCTTGCGTCACCTATTTCAATTATTAATCGGCTTCATTATTTATAATCATTGGTATAATTATCCAGGGACTTGTATCGCAGATACGGAATTCAATTAGGTGTTTTTCTTTATATATATGCCGTATTCTTTTTTTCTTCACCAAATAGAATTAACTTTAATTTCTGTTGCAGACCTTTGCACAAGCATAAACTTGATTTATTTTTCGTGAGAAAATAACTTTGCCTACTTTAAACATCGTAATGTAACCCTTGCAAAGGAGGCAGTGTTGTGTGCGTGTGTCTACTCCATCTCATGGTTAAATGAAGGGGAATCGACTGGCCGAATAAACCAAAAGGATCACACGACATCGCACATCGTCCGTGCCACAGACATCTCACTTGATTTAAGTCATCGGGCAAATTACATTTTTTTGCATTCGATGTGCGGCACTAATATTACTCCGCAAATGTATATATGTAAAAAAAACCCCATAATGTTAAATAATATAATTGATCGAAACATCATCTTGTTCGTAAGTGCTGCTCAGCCCACGTGAAAATTTTATGACTTTTCCACGTGGCGTGATTTACGAGTCTGATCCGAGCTGGCTGCTCGCGCCAGCTGCGAGTGCGCGCTGCGTCGCACTGGGCTGGGTTGGCGCCCTCCAAATCTCACGTGTGCACCTAGCCTGGCACGAGCGGCGAATGTTTCGGTCGCTGCTGCTGCTGCTGCTGTTGTCGGCGAACGACGTCTCGACCCAATGTGCCGACTCCACCCGATACAGACACGACGCGCCTGTCCCGCGAGGACCAGCTAATACCCAACTTGCGCCATGGTGTTTAATTGGCGACACCAATGAAATTGGATTTTAATTGGCATCTGCACCACTGCCGACGGACTCCCCAGACGGAGGTGCGGGCGTAATGAGCGACTGGCACGGTGCCCGCGCCCGTACCGGTGCGTGCGAGCGTGACCACAGCAGCCTCAATGTGACCCCGCGTCCACGTTTCTCTGGGTTACGCGCGCAAGGGGGGGGGTTCGAAGCCGGGGCATTGCGCGCCAGCCTCGTGGCATCGCACACGAAGACAAAGACATGCCCCGTATAGCCTTTAACAGATTGCTGGGGCGAGTACTGTTCGCGCATGTGGCATGGGGGTGGGTGGCCAGCACCACGCCCGGCCGCCTTTGCCTCCCCGAATGGCGATGTTTACAGGTACTAATTTGAGGCCGAGTCGACCTAGGGGAGGCCCAGGACCGGTTCAGATAACCGTCACCGGTGTTGGCCGTGAGCGGGGATTGCACTCGGGTCGCCGGGTTCGTAGCGCAGCGTAGCGCTAACCGTTGCACTACCGCCAAATCGTCACTCCCATCCTCACCAACAACACCACCACCGATCACAACATCAAGAGATGGCTCCACCAGCGCATGCCACGTGCTCTGAAGACAGAGCCATTGGCAGATGCGTCGCCTTCCTTCATAGCCCTTGCGCTATGCGGATGGTGCGAACACCAAACGCACCGGTTGGGTTTTATTTGATGAGTAGGTCGCAGGGGCTGAAGCCATCTAACCCCTTCATTACCGCTCCCCACACTGCACGCATCACACACACGCGCACCGAGGCGCGTTGCAGTCAGCGCGAATGATTATCCAACACTCTCACTAATCCACTCAGCCGCAGTCAGTCCCCTCCTTATCGCTCTTGCATCACCACTACTACTATCGTGGTTACGGTACTGTTGCCGTGAACTTCACCCGTTGATTCATTCACCCGTATTGAGGACTCGGCCTCCGAGACTGTTTTATCTCATTGTCCACACTGTAGGTCACGACGACACGCTCCCCTCCCTCGCTCACTCACTCACCCACTCAACTACTCACCCACCCATCCACTCGCTCACTCACCGCACTGCAGGTCACAACACTCCTCCTTCTGTTTCTTCCCTCGCACTGCTTCACTTTGGAACTCCATCTCGTCGCCTCTTTCCCCCACTCCGTATAATAACCTAGCTCTATTCCAGAAACACGACACGATCGCACTCCACGATAACTGGCGCCAAATTGTGCCACACGCCCTCCCGCATGGTCTTTTACTTACGATGACGTACGTACACGTACGTCATCGGAACGTACACGTACGTCATCGGAACGTACACGCACATCATCGGAACGTACGTCATCGTACACATACGTCAAATGATAGCTCAACGAAGTGGCTTATCACGTGGAAATTTAAAGCAGTCAAATAATCTAAACATTAAATAAATATTTCACCACTGGGCGGTCACAATCACAGCCACATCTCGCATCGGTGGCGAGATGTTAACTACCTCGCCTGATATGCAGCAGGTTGTGACTTCGATCCCGATCTCGACACCTGTATATTTGGAGTTTGCATGTCTCTCTCCCCGTGGTGGCGTGGATTTTTCTCCGGGACCTCTAGTTTATCCCTCCACATTTAGAATGAACTTCACGCGTGGATAAATTCGCTACTATAAATCTACACACGATAAGCCACTTCGTTGAGCTATCATTTTGTGGCCAGTTCGCTTCTGCAAACGAGCTAGTGGGCCTTACCTGATATGATTGCTCTTAATTCAGTACTCATTGCATTGACGCCAGATCGATGATGGTACAGGCTGCATTGTCCTCCGGTGGGGATTTGAACTCTGAAGCTTGCAAACTCGCGAGGCTAAGGCATCCTAACCACAGCTTCGTCGTGCCGGAAAAAGATACGATTTCGTTTGTCGTCCGGTGCTTGGGTTGCGGTTGCAGCCGTGCTCTGTAGATCTCCCGGGTTTGATGGATTGCTGGGATTTTTTTCCTTTTTCTTCTTCTTCTTCTTAGAGACACTTTACGTCCCCCGGCGCTGCTAAAGCATCTCCGAAGAGCACTCGGGCATCAATACGCATTATCGGGAAGTGGCCACTGCCTGATAGAATGCCGTGCCCCCATTGCTCTCCAGACGTCACCTGCGCCCCCCCCCCTCCCCCTCTGATTGATCGCGCTGCGCCAGGGCCAGCGAATACATGAAGCTGCCCTGTTCTCGAGCCGAATTTAAGCTTCGAACCCGGGGGGCGTAGCGGACGGAGCGGTTAGGAGATCTGAAAGTTCGTTCGTCGTAGAAATCAGTGCGCTTCCGCCCGCATGCGGCCACCAATTTGAGTGGCGCGGATGATTTGATTTTGTGTGCGTGGCGCACACTAACCGGCCCCTTTGTGTCGATCCACTGCTGGATGAGGCTCTCGCCGTGACGTTGCGGGTCTTGGAGGTTGTGTGGCCTTACTTGTGATTTATTTAGAACTGCTTGTTGATGTGTGTTTCGTTTGTTGTCCTTCCCGCGCACACTACCAATTAGCGTGGTTGGCTACGTACGGTTAGAAAGAAGTTCAACATACATGCACAGATTCACACAGAGATTCATAGACTCACACAGAGACCCATAGTTTGTTGTCCTTCACCCGCACCCCGGATTAGCGGGGTTGGCTATGTATGAAGTTCAACATACTCTTTGGTTCTTTCGGTAAAGTCACGTAGGTATAAAATAAAATAAATCACGACGTTTCGGGCTGTTTTAAAACAGTCTGCCTCAGCAGCAGGCCATGCTTTCCCACCTGATGACGGACGCTTGTGTTGTGCCCGAAACGTCGTGATGTATTTATTTTATATCTACGTGATAACTTTACCGAAAGAACCAAAGAGTATGGATTCCTGCAGTCACGAAAACTTCAAATCAAGTTCAACATACATACTTCGCCGTGCTGATCGACGCGGGTTGGTATGGGGGGGGGGGGTGATGAGGGTCAAATCTCACTCGCGACAGATGTCGGCCGTGTCGTCCAGGAATCGAGATCGGGCCACCATGCAAGTTTCATCTGCTTAGTGCTCTGAAGCGCCACGCCACCATGAACATTACTACACCTTGCTGTTTGCCAATCTCATTACACTAATGCATTACGAGTCATTCATTAGTCCAAGGCGATATATTTTAAAAGTTTTATTTTCTAATAAATTTACTGCCATTGCTTCGACACGTGTTTAACATTTAACATGTAGTAGACTTCTTTCGCGACCAATATTATCCGTAAAAGACGGGGGGGTGGGGGGGAGTTTGGTTTAGGTCGCGTAAATATAAATGCGTCGTTAAATCCGCCACCACCCGACACAGCCAACGAGGCTGGTTCTAATTAACGACAAAACGTTGTACTCGAATTGTAAACGTTGTGGATTTACTCTGCAACACACCGGTGCGTGCTAAACAAGTCACGAATTGGCACGTTTTGTTCACGTGACAAACCTTACGAATTGGCTGTATCGAGTGGTAGCGGATTTAACGATGCATTTGTCTTTACGCGATCTAACAACAACAAAAAACCTATATTATGGATAATATTGGTCACGAAAGCCTACGTGTTAAACTAACAATCCCAAATATACAGCAGCAGGCGGCAGGGTCGGGATCGAACCCACGAACTCCTGTATACCAAGCGAGGTAGTTAACATCTCCTAGCCACCGTGGCGCCACAGGTCTCGTCCATGGGCCACCATTCCTGCTGCCAGCGACGCCGCGTTCTCCCCAAGGCGACTTCCGTACCGAGCGGTCAATACGAGGCGACGTTAAACGTTGTCGCTACCGCAGTGGTGGACCGGTTCACGCGTCGGCACTTGCGATGCGCAGGCGGGGGGCAAGGGGGGGGGGGGTGGCGAGGGGGTCCAATCGCCTGGGCGCCGAGGTAGAAAAATGACGGTGCAGGTTCCCGCGGTCCCTCCGCGCCTCTGTCCACCCAGGAACGCAGCTACGGATTGCCACGCCACAGTCGGGCAGCCACTCGGCCGGTCAGTCGGTAGGTTGGCCATCCGTTCGGTCGGTCGGTCAGTCGGTAGGTCGGTCAGTCGGTAGGTCGGTCGGTCGGTAGGTCGGTCGGTCGTTCGGTCGGTAGGTAGGTCGGTAGGTCGGTCGGTCGGTAGGTAGGTTGGTCAGTCGGTAGGTTGGCCATCCGGTCGGTCGGTCGGTTGGCCATCCGTTCAGTCGGTCGGTCGGTCGGTCAGTCGGTCAGTCGGTCGGTTGGCCATCCGGTCGGTCGGTCAGTCAGTCGGTGGGTCAGCCAGTCAGTCGGTCGGTCGGTCGGTCATTGAGCACTGCCACCTCTGCCCAAGACGTCTGTTTGTCTGTTTGGCCATGCAGCATTGGGAAATATAAAGCCAAATTTTGTACCACGCCATAGCGGGGATGGCTCTCTAAATCCCCCCCACCCCGTGGTCCTTCCGTCTGCAGTGACGTGCGCAAGAAATTGCAGGGCTTCATCTTTACTTTCGTTTAATTTGAGAAATAACCATATCTTTTGATACAACATAAATAAATGAAAACCCGCAGAATTGTGTTTAAAAAAAAATGCAAGCGCTGAAAAATGCCCTCCCTGGCGAATGCCAGCTTTTCTAAAAAGTGAATGCGGCTGGGAACACCAAGACTAAATATTTAACAATCACGTTCAAAAGCAGGTCTTAATGACAGCATTAAGACGTCGCTACGGATCAGTGTCAAAAAATAAATATATATAACTAAAACGATGACAAAACAATGTTTAAATTCGTCAACGCGGCTGGTTCTGCAAGGGGCCCCGCGTGGAGACGCCTCTGCTGTGGCGAAAGGCTGCCCGGCGTCGGCTCGCAGGGACCAGTGAATCGGAGGGCGCCGTTCCGACACGATTTCCCGGCGCGGCAGTTTAACCAACGGTGCAAGTTTCTTAAATCCCGGCACCGCATGCGAGTACGCCGCAGTTTTATTAGGAAGCCACTGGGATCTATGCACTTTTAAATCTATATTGAAAACTGTTTTTTTTATATATATACTGCGTTTCCTGTTTCGTTTGTTGTCCTTCCCCTGCACCTCCGATTAGTACAGTTGGCTACGCACGGTGCGAAAGAAGTTCAACATACATACAGTTGGTCAATCGGCAGGTCGCGTAAAGCGTGGGTATTCCCACCTCTTCCAAGAAGGCTGGCCAGCTTGGAACGGGAGGCCAAATATTCCCACGGGAGGGGGGCCCTCTAGAGCTCCCGCTACCGGAGGCCTCTTCCGCCAGCAGTAGGTGCGACTGAGCAATCGCAGGGCTGCGCCTTTGCCCACAGCTACAGCAAGCTCCGGTCACCCTCGCAGCAGCGGCTGACCATCGAACAAAGGTGGTCACCGCATCGCGTGCTTTCAGGTGCCCTTCTGCGGCCGTCTGGAACGTTCTTCCTTTCGGTATTAGGAAGCCACTGGGAGCTCTGCACTTTTCAATAATCTAGAACGAAATCTTTTTTTCTTTAGAACTGATTTCCGTGTTTAGTTTGTTGGCTTTCCCCCACACCTCCGATTAGCACGGTTGGCTACGTACAGCGCAAAAAAAAAATCAACATACAGTACGCAATCTAATATTATATTTATCGAGAGCGTCTTCACTCAAGGCGCTTGACGTAGTTACAAACGGTAACGGAATAACATGAGTTGTATGGAAGGGGCGTGCAAGGATTGAGCAATGAGTGGTCGCGATATGGTTCACGAAAGGGTAGGGAAAGTGCGGGAAGGAGTGGAGGGGCGAGGGGAGGGAAGAGAATGTGCAATCCAGGAGGTGAGCTTTAAGTTGTGACTCGATATCAAGGTCGGCCATGAGTTTAGTTTGTTATCATTCCCCTGCACCTCCGATTAGAACAGTTGGTTTCGTACGGTGCGTCGGAAGTTCAACATGCATGAGGACCACCAGCGGACTACGTGGTAGATGAACGCGGTGAGTGAATCCATGCCCTGAGAAAGAAGTTCAACACACACAGACACGCGCGCGCGTGTGTGTGTGACACGCGAGCTCACGTCCCTGGAGAAGCGACCGCGCGTGTGGCAAAGTCCACCACTCGCTGGCCACGCGCGACGCGTCACGCTCGGCAGCTCAGCGTGGGCTCAAGGCGGCGAGGGCCTTGGGGAGTCGCCACCTGGGAGGAGAGGTCCGCAAACTGTCGCGCTGCTAACCGCTGGCTGCACCGACCAATGTCCCAATGTTTCGTGGCACGCATCGGAGATTTTTGTCGACGGTCTACAGCAGCCGTCCTCGACCCGTTGAGGCATTTCGCGGAGGGGTGGAGGGACGGAGGGGTGGGCAGGTCGCGGCATTGGATGTCGTGCGAGGAGAAAATTGTTTGTGGGCGCTGGGCAACGTTCGCGCCACATTGTGGCGACTAAACTCGCCGCTAGACGACGAGAGATGCCTTAACTGACACCTTGATACGTGGACATGCGGTCCCTGTGTGTATGGTGGACCTAGTAATCGAGAGGAGGGTGATATTAGTGATCTTGGTTAGGGTGCCACCACCACAACACCAGGTTGAGAACCGCTGGTACACAGGAAGGTGGGTGGCCCCCTATTTGTTGATTCTTTTTAAATTTCTTCCTCCTGCCCCCCCCTCCTCCTCCAACCCCCCCTGTCCCCTTTCTATTTAATCCGAGATCACTACTCAACAGCCAAACTGATTTCCTGTTCGAATGAGCAATACGGCATTGATGCTGCCCATCTCCCGTTCACAGCCCAGGGCCAGTGATGGTAATTCCACATTCCTATGGCAGGGGCGAATCTCCCCATAGGACAATCACTTTTTACTTTCCCCACAAAGTGGTTCTCATTTTAATGACTCCTACAGGATGATGATGGGCTTAGTAACCTCCCCGCCCCCCCTCAAACAGGAGTTGAACTTATGGGCTACTGATTGCGAGCCACACACTCTGCCACTGAGCCACCTGGCCTCCAATAGTTTCGGGATTTGATTCTGATTGCGATTATCCCATTTGTAGTCACAAATAATAATAAAATGAATTCTTTTTTTATCTCAATATAAAAAATCAACTTCACATAATGTTTCAAGAGATATGGGAAGGGATCCACAAAATATAAACACCACACCTGGGCTCCTTACTCTTTGGTTCTTTCGGTAAAGTCACGTAGGTATAAAATAAATCACGACGTTTCGGGCGCAACACAAGCGTCCGTCATCAGGTGGGAGAACCACAGCAGGAAAAAAATATTGTTGTTTCTTGCTGTAAATGACGGACGCTTGTGTTGCTCCCGAAACGTCGTGATTTATTTTATTTTCTACCTACGTGACTTTACTGAAAGAACCAAAGAGTATGGATCCCTGCAGTCACGATAACTTCAAATCTAGACCACACCTGCGCTTACCGCAGCAGTTTCACCAGGTAGGGCCCCACTGAGGTGTGTAGCTCTCTTTCAGACACGACCTGGCTATCACAAACGATAGCTCCACGAAGTGGCTTATCGTGTGGAAATTGATCGCAGTAGCCAAATACTCAATAGCAGCGTTCTTCACTAATTTTAAAAGAGGGGGGAGGGGGGCAATTTCGCCGATAAAACATCAGCAGTGTGAGTGCCCCCACACATTTGCAACCATTGTGGGTTTGACAGCAGCACGATGATGATGATGATGAGCGGTGTTTTCACTCTTTGTGTATTGTCGGGAGGCGCACTAAAGGCCACCAATGAACAACACTGCTCCAGACGCGTGTTGAGTCTAAATGCCAAGGAAAAGACTGGAGTGCCCCGGAGAAAAATCCACGCGACCACGGGGAGAGAGACACCGCAAAACTCCAAATATTACAGCAGCAGGCGTCAGGGTCACGCTCGAACCCACGACGTCCTCGGGCGCAACCGATCTTCATACAGTTCTGGCTGAGCTCACCTGCAGGGGAAGTCCTTACCTAGGTGCTCATTTCTGGCCGAGTAAACCCAGGGCATGACTCCGACTCGGCGGCTTGAGCGTCGCAATTAATATCGCTACAGCGCTCGCTGCTTTTACACTCCGGGTAATATAAAGCATCTGTGCAGCGGTGCCATGCGGTAAGGACGATGCTCGTGTTCACACACGCACGCACATGGGCTGGGTAATTTTAGTCGGCGCGCGTGTCTTGAAAGGAGCGGTAGTGTCGGAGCGGTTCGCGCGCTGCGCTACGAACCCGGCGACCCCAATTCGATTCCTGCTCACGGCCACCGACGCCAGTGACGATTTATCTGAACCGGTCCTGGGCATCCCTCTAGGTCGACTCAGCCTCAAATGAGTACCTGGGTGCGGTGTGTAAACATCGGCACTGTGGAGACAAAGGCGGTCGGGCGGTGTGTCGGCCACCCATCCCCTCCGTGTGCTGTTCCGGCCTTCATAGGCGCGCTACTCGCTAACAGCACTTGCCCCAACAGTCTGTTGAAGGCTACACGGAGGGGGATCTTTGTCTTTGTTATCTTTGCGTCTTTTAAACAGAGCGTTGAGTTGTCATGGCAACGATTAATTAAAGTGGTTTGGTGGTCGCGTGAAAGAGCGGGTGACGGGAGGTGTGAACATCTCTCCCTCCTGCTCCCCCTCCTCCTCCTGCTCTCCCTCCTCCTCCCCCTCCTCCTTCTCTTGGCCCCCCTCCTCCTCCTGCTCCCCCTCCTCTTCCTGCTCCCCCTCCTCTTCCTGCTCCCCCTCCTCTTCCTGCTCCCGCTCCTCCTGCCCCCCTCCTCATATTCACCCCCCTGCTCCCCGTCCTCCTGCAGCTCCTCCTCCTGCTCCCCCTCGTCCTGCTCCTCCTCCTCCCCCTCCTCGTTCTGCTCCCCCCTCCGCCTGCTCCCCCTCCTCGTCCTGCTCCTCTCCTCCTCCTGCTCCTTCCCCTCCTGCTCCCCACCCTCCTGCTCCCCCTCCTCTTGCTCCCCCTCCTCCTCCTCCCCCTCCTCCTCCTGCTCCCCCTCCTGCTCCCCCTTCTACTCTACCTGCTGCTCCCCCTCCTGCTCCCCCTCCTGCTCCCCCTCCTCTTGCTCCCCCTCCTCCTCCCCCCCTCCTCCTCCTGCTCCCCCTCCTGCTCCCCCTTCTACTCTACCTGCTGCTCCCCCTCCTGCTCCCCCTCCTGCTCCCCCTCCTCTTGCTCCCCCTCCTCCTCCTCCCCCTCCTCCTCCTGCTCCCCCTCCTGCTCCCCCTTCTACTCTACCTGCTGCTCCCCCTCCTGCTCCCCCTCCTGCTCCCCCTCCCCTTGCTCCCCCTCCTCCTCCTCCCCCTCCTCCTCCTCCTGCTCCCCCTCCTGCTCCCCCTTCTACTCTACCTGCTGCTCCCCCTCCTGCTCCCCCTCCTGCTCCCCCTCCTCTTGCTCCCCCTCCTGCTCCCCCTCCTACTCTACCTGCTGCTCCCCCTCCCCCTCCTACTCTACCTGCTGCTCCCCCTCCTGCTCCCCCTCCTACTCTACCTGCTGCTGCTGCTCAGGCCCGCCCCGAGACCCCCGGACTGAGCCGCCCGGCGTCTGGAGATGCCGCGATGTTTATCAAATAAATAAGCAGGCAGGCAGGCAATGCATATGTGTGTGTGTGCTGTATATGTTGAACTTTTTTCGCACCGTACGTAGCCAATCGTGTTAATCGGAGGTGCAGGGGAAGGACAACAAACTATGGGTCTCTGTGCACTCTGATGTTGTTGGAGAAAACATTTATTTAAAAGTCTATTTGATTAAGTATAACGTGTTTGTATTTATTTAAAGTTGCGCAATTTGATGTGACGTCACATTTCTCCCCCCCCCCCCCCCTCGTCACACATCGTCACAAATGTCTGCCCACCCCCCCCCCTCGGTGCGTGACGTCACTTATGGGCGGCCCCTATGGGTCTCCGAGTGATGAGTCTATGGGCCTCTGTGAGTCTATGCATGTGGAACATCTTTCGCACCGTACGCAGCCAACACCAAAAGTAGTTCTGCGGGCATTCGTTTTCAATCTGAATTTAAAAGCGCTTATCTCCCAGTGTGCTTCCGAGAACGTGAAGACCGGAACACGACAGACGGCCTGCTCACATGGTGCGTACGCTGCGCGTGCAAACACGGGCAGCCGGCAAGCGACAACGAGGGCGCTGATTGGTGCCTCTAACCTGGCAGAGACCACGTGGGGTGGACGAGGTAGAAAGGGGATGCAGAGAGAGTGGGGGGAAGAGGGGGGGCCGTTGGAAGGGCATTGCCTGGAGGCAGAGGATTGAAGATATTGGAGGAGAGATACAGACGCAAAGGGCTGGAAACGAATGGTTGACTGACAGGGGACAAGGAGGACGGGGATTGGCTGAGGGAGATAGACCGAGGGAACCTTCGAGAAAGAGGGGGGGGTATAAAAGGGGGAAGCACAAGGGGAGGGGTCGCTTGGTGGGAAGACGAAGTTCGCGCCTGAAGAATAGAGCCGGCGTTCGTGTCGACGAATGAAGGCTCTTAATAACGCGAAGAACGTGTCTGTCGTCATTACACTAACGTCGGAAGGGAGGAGCGTTCCAGACGGCCGCAGAAGCGCATCTGAAAGCGCGCGATGCAGCGGCCCGTCTGTGTTCGATGGTCAGCCAAAGGCCTTGTCTGCTGCTCGATTAAGTTTATGTTAAAGTATGTTCTCCGCAGCAGTGCTAATTATTGATTTGTGTTGTGCATTACTGCATATTAGTTGTGCGCCGTACTGGGACCCCGTGTCTAACAGAGAGGGCCCTAGGCCAATTAAACGTATCAGTTCATCTGCAGCATTAGTTCATAATCGAGGTTTTTTGGGGTTAGATGGCGTAAATATATAAATGTGTCGTTAAACCCGCCACCACCCGACACAGCCAATTAGTAAGGTTAGTCACGTAAACTAAACATGCCAATTCGTTACAAGTACAGCACACCGGTAAACCCACAACATTTACAATTCGAGTACGACGTTTCGCCAGTGATTACAACGAGCATCGTCGGGTGACAGACAGTTTTGTGGAGAAATCATCCTGTTAAATAGAGGGATAGATGTGATATCGTCACGTGTGAGCCAATCAGGTGCGAAGACCAGAGGGGTGGGGGGTAATGTATAAAAATAAATAAATAAAATCATTAGTTCAGTGTCTGCTGATGAGACATTGAATGCCGAAAGTGGTCCAGAGTTTGCTTTTGTGTTGAACCAATGCTGCTGAAATGATGCACTCTCAGAAGGACCGTGTGGGCTGATGGGATGTGTAAAAAGCATAGTTCGATTTTTTTTTTACGTGGAGGATATGAAAAATGTGGAGAAGGAGGAGATATTTGTTATTTTGTTGTCACTGATGGCTAAGGGAGCCCACGTGGGATTCTGACGCGGGCCTCTGGAAACATCTGGGCGTTCCTGCTCGTGATATTGATGAAATTTGATTGAACTGGCACAGACTCTCACCGATTCTCTAACTCACCGACTCTGCAGCTGACCGACTCTCCATCTCACCGACTCTCCATCTCATCCACTCTCCATCTCACTGACTCTCCAGCTCACCGACTCACTCGCAGAATAGCTCACCACCATCTCGACAAGCGCGGCTCTCTGTGCAGCGCTCGCATAGCTCGTCGTGTTGTCGCTGCTTAAATCAGCGTCTCCCTCCCTCGCTCGCTCGCTCCCAGTTTCCGTGAGCGTTCCAGGAGGCGGGGGAACTTGGCGCTCGGGCTAATTAATGGGCGCTCGGCGAGATGGCGAGCCAGGCGTAGAGCCATCGTCTTTAATTAAATCGCGTCGGGGAGACACTGCGCTGCGAGCGAGCGAGCGACGGCCATGCGTCGCTCGTTTATTAACTTTGTCAATGATTCGTTCAGGGGGGGGGGGGTTATTAATACATGGGGGGGGGGTTACTTAAGAGGATTCCAATTAAATTTATGGCTTTTGATAAATAAATTACAGGGAGAATGTTTTGGTTCGGAGCCAGGCGAGTGCCGGGTATAAACGAGTCTCGGCCACGCTCGTGTAGGCCATGGGCTCGTGACTCCAGTCGGATGAAAGCCCTTGAGATTCTGTGAAAAAGGCGCTTCAGAGCTCATCAGATTCCACCAGGGTAGATTAAAGAGTTTGCTTCATTGGCTCTGCCAGGGGACGCGCTACTGTGGGCACACGACACGCAATCAACGTCGGATTAAATTTGAGGGGGTCCCGTAACTGGCCCCTCTGTCGAGTCATCTCCTTCCACCACCCACGCACGGTGCCACGCGCGTTGTTTTTATCCTTGGTTATTTCACTTCTGCAATCTTTCAAGAAGTAAAAAAGTTGATCGGCGTCTCATATCAGCATTGAGGCGGCGCTCAGTGCTTCATCACAACCCTGAGCCACTGGTGGAGTTAGAATTCCACGTTCCTATGGCGGGAGTGCGAGACGATTCATAGAACACCCACTGTTGGCCTTGTCCACAAGGTGGTTCTCCAATTGTACAAACTCCGAAGGGATGATGGGCTGAGTCGAACTCCCCCCAGCTCCCCTCCGAGCCACTACCCAAACTCGCAACCTCGCGATTGCGATCCGCTCGCTCCACCGGACTGAACAGCCAACCTGGGCAGGCACTTGCACATTGTTCAAATGCGATACACGGATTACTACTTATTACTTAAACTAAACAACTTTTTTTACATTTTACCAGGTAAGACCCACTGAGCTATGTAGCTTTTTTTTCAGAAGCGATCTGGCTCTCCCAAATGATAGCCCAACGAAGTGGCTTATCGTGTGGAAATTTACAGCAGTCAAATACCCTAAACGCACGTGGATTCTGAATGTGGAGGTAAAAACCGGAGGACTTGGGAGAAAAACCCACGCAACCACAGGGAGAGAGAAAGACACCGCAGACTCCAAATACACAGCAGCAGGCGTCAGGGTCGGCATCGAACCCACGACCTCCTGCACACCAGGCGAGGTCGTCAACATCTCACCACCTCTTTGGAAAAGCCAATGTCGACGTCAAAACAAAACACCGCGTTCAATATCGGGCACACGCCTGACGGGTAATTACACGCAGACAGGTGACGCTCTGGCTTTCATTACCAAAGGGCGCTCTCGGATCGGCCGTACCGCCACCAGTATTGTACCGAGAAGAAGACTTGATGCGGGCAGGCAGGCAGGCAGGGAGTGATGAGAATGAAACTGCCACTATTTGGACGCACATATGTAGTAGGATGGACAATGACAGCAAGATTAAAAGTTGTTGTTCTGAAAGAATGAAGGAAGGAACCGAAACGAGAGGGAGCCCTCAGAGAATGGCTTCATGCCGACATCGTAAGAGATTGGTGCAGAAAGATGCGGCCACTACTTTAGCATATTGGCACTACAAGACAGAGAGGAAAGTGGAAACAATTGATGAAATGTTGCAGTGGACACCAACGGGGCTATCTGCCCATGGATCGTGAAGATGATGATGATGATTGCAGGCATCATAGAGGACCTGTGTATATATCTTCTTCTTCCACGCGTTTGTCCCACTTCATTTTGGGGGTGTTCGCTATCCTTGCCAACCTTCTCCACACTGCTCTGTGCTGTGCCATCTCTCTTTCCGCTCCTCGGGCCACCGTGTCCGATCGCACCAACATCGCCCCACCTCTTCATCTGCCTTCCCCTTCATCTCTAGCCTACCACTTGCATCACATGCACCTTCTGACCCACGTAATGTTCATGTTGTCTCTCCACATGACCGAACCACACCCAGAGCCTTCTCTCTCTCTCTCATCTTCTCTGTGATTTCTACCACCTTGAGTCTTCCATTCATTGCTTCATTTCTCACCCTGTCCATCCCTTGTTAAACCCAACATCCACCGCAACATCCTCATCTCTGTAACTGCCGTAGCTTGGTCCTCCCTATTTCTTGTTCCCCAGCACTCGGCCCCACACAACAGCACCGGTCTCACCACCGTCTTGTACTCTACACTACACTATACACTACACACTTTTCCCTTCAACCAAACTGCGACCCTCTTATCGCACACCACACCGGTCATCTCTCGTCATTTCAGCCATTAGCCCTTGTTCTCATCTCTCCTTCGAGTGACCCATCAGCACCGCATCGTTGCACCCAGGTACTTAAACTCGTTCGTCTTCATTAACTGGTCACTTCCAATTTGCAATCCTCCTGCATTAATTCCAGTGAAATTTGCCACCATATACTCCGTCTTTGTCCGACTGATCCTCAACCCATTCCCTTCAATATTTTGCACCCAGATCTTCAAATCATATTCCACTACCCCTCTGCTCGTTCGTCCTTCACTGTTCTTAAGGAGATTCACATAGTCGATGTCCCTCGTCTTTCTCGCTCTGGCTCTTGCCAATCGGTATACCATCTTCCGGCCTTCTTTGCTGTCAAGCTTCTGGTAGAATTGTGCAAATGCTGTTGTGTTTGCAACTGCTACCACTGGCTTTGCCTCTCTTCTCGCTACTAAGGTATTCATACAGATAATCCTTCTCTCTCTCGTGTTCTGCCCTGTGTGGTGGAGATCAAATCCATACACACTGGGTACGCGCGTTTTGAACGTTTCACTGCTAGTTACGAGCAGCAGCATCAGGCAAGTTTCCAGAATCGTTAAAATGGCCTCCAGTCTCGGGCCTTAAATAGGGGGGCGGGGCATGGGGCGGAGGGGCGTGACGTCATAAGTGGGTGCCCACGAGGGAGCAGATAGTGGCAGCAAGCGATACTGTACCTAGAGGTGACTGTACATAGAAGGAACTGTACTTGGAGGCGCACGCAATCGCATGAGTTATGTTCTTGCAGCTTAAAGCCTGAGTGTTAAATAAAATGCAGCCTATGACCTGAATGTGCCTGATCGCATCAGATGTCATCCGATGTCGGGAGCGAAGCTGCTAAAGCCTGGTTAGTGCTTCGATGAGAGTGCACCAGGGCTGGCCAGCTGATGGAGGCATTGCCTATTGGACATCTGTGGAAAAGAGCTTTATAGCTAATCGGATTCCTCCAGTCTAAATAAAGGTTCTCTTTCTGAGAGGCTCGCAGCAATCGGCAAGTTACGCGACTTCAAATCCTGATTGGGGGTTGACTCAGCCCATCATCCCTCTGGGGTCGATACAATTAGTACTACTTTGCGAGAGAGTCAACAGTGGTTCGAAAGTCTCTCATCCGTGAAAAAGAGCTTCATAGCTCATGGGATTCCTCCTCCAGTATTAACAAATATTCCGATGCTGGGCCGGAGGGCCGGGAGGAGGCAGCACTTGCCGGGTTTCCTGCCACGTTTGCAAACGACCATTCGACGGGCAATGGCCTTGCAGCAGATGCAAAGCCTTGGTTTCCGATGGTTCGACTTCGGTCAGAAATGTCACCGTTGCATCCGCGACCGGTCCCTCATAAAGCAATCGAGAGCTCAGTTTCGAGGGAGGTGAGGGAGGGAGACGTGGACCACCTCGCCCCCGTCTCCAGAGCGGCAAATCGCGGCAGCGCTTCAGAATCGGAATCTTTATTTAGACTGCAGGAGGGATCCGATGAGCTGTGACGCTCTTTTTTAAACACATGTCCAGTCAGGGCGGGTTAGAACGTTACAACGACAGTCACGACAACACGTGATAGGTCTGCAAAGTACCAGAAAGGTCAACAAATCGCCCGAACAAATACAACAACTAAACCATCCCAACCTACCAGACAAAAGCGACGTGACCATAAATGATAGCTCAACAAAGTGGCTTATCACATAACAGAAAAAATAATCTAAATAGTCTAAACGTATGTTTCTCAATGTGGATGGAAAAAAAATCCATGCGACCACGGGGAGAGAGAGAGGAGAGAGAGACAGCAAGGCATTGTCAGGGTCTGGATCGAACCCCCGACCTCCTGCACACCAGGCGAGGTAGTGAACATCTCCTAGCCACCGCTAATGGGCCACGGCTGCCGCGAAGGCACGCGGCAGCCGTGGGCCTCCGCCCCTGTCCCGGAAGCGTCGCTCGAGATTTGGCAGCGCCGTAATTTCGTCGCCTTTCACTCCGGCTACACGGGGGGGGGGGGGGTAGGAGGGGGAGGGGGGGGGCTCGAGAGGGCGCCTCCTCGATTGCGGTCGCCACGGCAACGGCATGGCCCGATCGACGCGAGTAGGCGGTGGTCCAGGTGCCGGTGGGGGGCTGGCGGGGGGAGGGGGATGGGATGGGGGGGGGTGCAGAGCGATGGAATCGGAATATTCGCATCAAGAAGCGTGCACCACATGGCGTGGTTTACATTTTTGTTTTATTGACTCGTTGGCTCTGCTGCGAAGTCAACATGTTATTTTTTTTTTGCAAATGCAAAATGTGCCAATTATACGCGCACGCGAATGTGTTAAAAGCAATATTACAAAGCGTAATTGTGAAAATGTTGTTTTTTATCATTTCAGATTTCGCGACGAGGATTTCTTCACACCATTTCGCCCACACTCAGCTGTCTCGATAACTCGCAGCATAATTCGTCGTCGATTTTGTTTGTTTCCATCGGGAGTGCGATGACCCCCCCCCCCCCACCATTTGGAGAGGACGTTCAGCCACACGTGGCTGTGCATCTGATCATCAGTACACGACCTCGGCCTCGATTTGCGTGCGGGCAAGAAAAGGCTCCTCGTGACACTGCTCGGCAGTAACCGGCCTCCGATGTCCACCCTCACTTCCTCCTCCACCCTCCGCGCTTCTGATATTTTCTAAATATATTTTTTGTGTTGTTGCCACATATCGGTGGGTGGGGAGAGTCCCATTCCTCCGTCGCGTGAGCATAGCACGGCGTGTGTAACTTGTGATGAGGTTCAACGTTGATTTCGTGTTACCAGGTGACCAGGATGCGAGAATTGTATTGCTTCGGGTGACCCTTGGTCATCAGTGTCGATCACAACTGAAGCGTTGCGGTCAACTCTTAGTTGCATGCAACACCACCGCTGCTTTGAACGCCGCAGTGGGGAGATGTGAACTACCTCGCTTGCTGTACAGGAGGACGTGGGTTCGATCCGAAACTCCCCGCTCACAAAATACCGCGTGATGCTGTGCATAACGGGTGGCGAGATGTTAACTACCTCGCCTGGTATGCAGGAGGTTGTGGGTTTGATCCTGACCCTGATGCCTGCTCTATATTCGGATGTTTCTCTGGGTCCTCCGGGTTTTCCCTCCACATTTACAATCAACGTCACACATTTAGAGTATTTGGCTGCTATAAATTTCCACGCGATGATAAACCACCTCGTTCGGTTATAATCTGCGGCCATGTCGTTTCCTAAAAAAAAGAGTTTTATATGTATATAGCTCAGTGAGCCTTACCTGGTAAGTAACCAA
The DNA here is from genome assembly GCF_048934315.1 of Petromyzon marinus. NCBI lineage: Eukaryota > Metazoa > Chordata > Hyperoartia > Petromyzontiformes > Petromyzontidae > Petromyzon > Petromyzon marinus. The sequence goes on from NC_133720.1 coordinate 10,134,478, forward strand.
AAATGCGTTTAAATAGTTTGGTTTTAAATGTTCACCACAGCAGGGCATTCGATCCGTTGGGTGACGTGCACATCAATTGGAGCTGCGTCACAGTAAAAACGCAACTTTGACGCAGCGTTGGTCCAACGTTTGCTCAACGTTCCACGTCCACTGAGGCGGTAGAAACACAATACGGAAAGGGCAAGAGGATCGCGAGGCGACTGTTTTGGTGGTTTTAAAGATTACTCATTGAACGGTGACGTCAACACAACAATATACACGAAAATTGGTCATTTGGGGGAGCAATGTTGCGGCGGTTATCAGGCTGCACTTTGAATCCGGCTGGCTGAGTTCTATGCCCGGCCACGGCTCACATCAGCGGCAAGTGACAACTGAACTAGTCCTGGGTACTCCGCCCCCACCCGCCCGTCCCTTCAGTGGTGAAGTATGGTCAAACAATCCCCAAGACTGACACGGCGTGGGTAGGCCCATCATACAGCAGTGAATTGGTTGGGGGCTGTCAATTATTTTTGATTGAGCAGATTAGCTGGACAATGCGTCGCTTTTATTGTGTAGCACCCGTGCCCACCCCTCCCCCCCGTGTAAGCAGTGGCCGGTTCAGTGGTGCCGAGGTGGCAAGGAGATGTTAACTCCCTCACCTGGTTTGCAGGAGGCCGTAGGTTCGATCCCGGCCCCGACGCCTGATGCTGTATATTTGGAGTCTGTGTCTCTCTCTCTCTCTCTCTCCCCGTGGTCGCGTGGCGTTTTCTCCGGGTCCTCCGGTTTTTGCCTTCCAACATTTATAAATCAACATTTTTAAATCAACATTTATAAATCAACATTTATAAATCAACATTTATAAATCAACATTTAGAGATCAACATTTAGAGATCAACATTTAAAAATCAACATTTAGAAATCAACATTTAGAAATCAACATTTAGAAATCAACATTTAGAAATCAACATTTAGAAATCAACGTCACCGCGCGTTTAGAAAGTATGTGACTGCTGCTACACATTTCCTAGCAGCTTGACGAGAAGCCACTTTCGTTGAGCGATCAATTCTGGGGAAAAAAAAACGCTCCAGAGTCGCTCAGTGGGGACCTTACCTGGTCAAAATTTAAAAAACGTGCCCATTTATTTATTTATTTATTTTTCGGATAGGTGGCGAACAACAGGTGGCACTTGGTCACAATCCGCGACACTTCTTTGGGTCCACGCCGCCACCATGGGCCGGCCGACTCCGACGTCGTTCCATCCGACCATCGTGGCCGCGATGGAACCAACGTGGGTGTCACCGATGAGGTGCCGGTCGCCGTGCGGCCCTGCCGGGTTATGCGGAGCGTTGCCCCGCCGACTGAACTCCGGCGGGGGGGAAAACTTTTTTTTCCCGGCCTTTGGGATCCAACTCGGGACTATCGCGGTCGGCGGCGTCGCTGTTAACGAGCGACGTCTGCCGCGGCTTCCCTCCGGCACCTGGGCGCTCTTCGGCCATTCCCCGCGGACGGCAAAAACTGCCGCGCGGCATCGGTCTGCCCGGCCGCTGGCTCGACAGTCTGACCACGTGGCCCTTACCGGGCACGTGCGAAAAAGAGTTTCGAGATTTGAAGCTTTCGTGACTGCAGGAATCCCGTATTCTTTGGTTCTTTCGGTAAAGTCACGTAGTAGGTATGAAATATAATAAATCACGACGTTTCGGGCGCAACGCAAGCGTCCGTCATCACCTGCTCTCCCACCTGATGACGGACGCTTGTGTTGTGCCCGAAACGTCGTGATTTATTTTGTTCTATACCTATTCGTGACTTTACCGAATGAACCAAAGAGTATAAGAGCTTCGTAGTTCATCGGATTCCTCCGGTAGAAATAAAACCGATTTCTGTTGGGAGTTTTGGACGAATGGATAAACACATGAATAAACCCCCATCGAAAGGTCGCCGCAGTGATCTACGAGTGAATTACTCAACGCCCACCACACCCATACCCACCCTTTGCCACCCGGCGATCGCATTCAATCTCCATCCCTGCGTATCGCTATAAGTGTGCGTGTGTGTGTGTGCGTGTGTGTGTGTGCGTGCGTGTGTGTGCGTGTGTGTGAGTGTGTGCGTGTGTGTGTGTGCGTGTGTACTTGTGTGTGTGTGCGTGCGAGACTAAAGGGCGGTGAGTGCATTGCGGGGTTATTGCCGCTGCTGTCGGCTCTCGTTTAAAGGTCCGCCTCGTGTGTCATGGGCCCAGGGTGATTGTTGCTCTCTGTCCGTCGTGTGTGTGTTGTGTGTGTATGTCGTGTGTGTGTGTGTCTTGTGTGTGTGTTGTGTGTGTTGTGTATGTCGTGTGTGTGTGTGTGTTGTTTGTGTGTGTCGTGTGTGTGTTGTGTGTCGTGTATGTGTGTCGTGTGTGTTGTGTGTTTGTTGTGTGTGTGTGTGACTGTTGGTCCTGTTTGTGTTTGTTGGCAATTGTGTATATTTGTGTTTGCGATTATATGTGTGTTTCTGTTTATGTGTTTATTTTGGAGTTTGTTTGTGTATTAGTGTTTGCGTGTATTAGTGTTTGTGTGTTTGTCAAACGTGGAGTCCTCTAATGCAACATGTGCGCCGGTTAGAAACATTCAGGCTGGCATGCCCTACGATCCATCCTGTGTTTAACCAGGCTGGATTGTGTGAGGAGCTCACAAATCCTTCAAAGATCTGGACACATTCCCATCAGTGAGCTCCTCTGGCAGGCAAGCTTGCGTTGGCTGGGTCATGTAACCCGCATGCCCAGCCACCGCATGCCAAAGCAGCTTCTGTTTGGCCGCATAGAGGGGGCTAAACGGGCACGGCACGGGCTGGAGATGAGATGGACTGCTGCGGAGGATGTGGAGCTGAGTGGACTTTCTGACGACTGGTACCAGCGGTGTCAAGATCGGCCTCTATGGAAGAGGGCAGAGGAGCGACGCTCACAACAACGAGCGGAGCGCCGGGCGGATTAAACGCAGCAAGTTGGCACAGTAGGGGGCACAGGTGGTGCATCTATCAGTCATCTCAGTCAGTCAACCCATGGCAGCTGCTGGCTCTGTCCCGATGCCTCCTGTCAGCGAACCTTCGACACTTCACGTGGCCTCAAAGTGCACCTAGCCTGGCACAGGCGCCGTGGTGACGTCACCGTCACTTCGTGGCGAATGGCGGTCGTTTTGGGTTTGTATTTATTTGTGTCTGTGTGTTATTTGTGTCTGCTTGTGTGTTAATTTGTGTTTATTTGTGTGTTCGTGCTTATTTATGTGTGTGCTTGTGTTTGTTTGGGTGTCAGGCCTTGTTGCCGCTCGTGTGCCCCATGAACAAAGTGGAATCGTTTCAGATGCCTTCATATAATTAATAATAATTATTAATATTTAAATTTCGCAAACAAGGAGCTTCCCCAAGGATGAACGAGTCAAAGTTTCCGAGAGTTCCACGGCTCTGCAAGATGAGCGATTGAGAAACGCGATTTGTGAGGGATGCGGTGAGCTCTCCCGCCTCCCACTCTCTCACCTGCTCACCCTCTCACTCACCCTCTCACTCACCCTTCTACTCACTCACTCACCCACCCACTCGCTCACCCTCTCACTCACCCACCCACTCGCTCACCCTCTCACTCACCCTTCTACTCACCCTCTCACTCACCCACCCACTCTCTCACTCGCTCATCCTCTCACTCACCCTTCTACTCACCCTCTCACTCACTCACCCACCCACTCGCTCACCCTCTCACTCACCCTTCTACTCACCCTCTCACTCACCCACCTACTCGCTCACCCTCTCACTCACCCTTCTACTCACCCTCTCACTCACCCACCCACTCGCTCACCCTCTCACTCACCCTTCTACTCACCCTCTCACTCACCCACCCACTCGCTCACCCTCTCACTCACCCTTCTACTCACCCTCTCACTTACCCACCCACTCGCTCACCCTCTCACTCACCCTTCTACTCACCCTCTCACTCACCCACCCACTCGCTCACCCTCTCGCTCACCCTCCTACTCACCCTCTCACTCACTCACCCACCCACTCGCTCACCCTGTAGCTCACCCTCTGGCTCACTCTGTCACTCACCGTCTCGCTCGCCCACCCTCTCGCTTACGCTCTCATTCACGCTCTCACTCACCCACTCACTCACCCTCCCACTCTCTCACTCACTCTGATACTCACCCTCTCGCTCACACTTTCACTCTCTCGCTCACCCTCTCGCTCACCCTCCCTACTTCTGCCCACATCGCAAACTCCCCGCTCACAAAATACCGTGTGATGTTGTGCATAACGGGTGGCCACATGTTAACTACCGCACCTGGTATGCAGGAGGTTGTGGGTTTAATCCCGACCCTGACGCCTGTATATTTGGAGTTTGCATGTTCTCCCCGTGGTCGCATGGATTTTTTCCCCGGGTCCCCCGGTTTTCCCCTCCACATTCAGAACCACGCGTTTAGGGTGTTTGGCTGCCATAAATTTCCACACGATGATAAGCCGCTTCGTTGAGCTATCATTTGTGGCCAGGTCGCTTCTGAAAAAGAGTTCTAGAGCTCAGTGAGTAAAACATGCGTAAGCGGGGTGGCGAGATGTTACCTGCTAAAAATAAAACAAATGTCAGGCCTGCACTTTGACTTCGTGATTACTGTATACGAGCCGGGTTGACTGCTGACTGGGATTTAAACTGCGGCGTTCCCACACCGCGGGAGGCTCTCCGACCCCCGCGGCACCAGCCGGAGCTTGGAGTAGGGGACATCTCACACGCAGACCAACTCGCGCCTCCACTTCAACCGCAGGTAGTCGGAGTAAGCTGCGTGGCCGCGTGGCCACGTGTGCGTGCGCGCGTGGCCACGTGCGCGTGGCCACGCGGTAGTGTAGCGTAGCGGTCAGCACGCCACGCTACGAATCCGGCAGAGACCCGGGTTCGATTCCCGCTCACGCCAATCGGCACCAGTGGCGATTATCTGAACCGGTCCTGGGCCTCCCCTAGGTCGCCTCAGCCTCAAATTAGTACCTGGCGCGGTGTGTAAAAAAACATCGCCGCTCGTGTAACGCGTCGGCCTGCATAGGTGCTCGCTAACGGCACTTGCGTTAACAGTCTTGTTTTGTCTTGTACCCACCCGCTCGTGTGTCGTGCCGGCCTTCAATAGGTGCTACTCCCTGACAACACTTGCCCCAACAGCCTGGCCAAGGCTATACTGGGGATCTTTGTCGTTGTATTTGTACTCGTGGCAGGTAAGGCTCGGGAGGCAATGGCCCAGCTGCCCCGTGGCACAGCCAACCACCGGGAAAGATCGTCGTTCGAAGAGACGATGACCTTCGAACGATGAGGCCTGATGATGACAATGGCAGTCGTGTGTGAAAACTACTGGACATCTGTGAAAAAGAGCTTCATAACACACGGGATTTCTGCAGCATAAATACATATTCTGATTCTGAAATAAATATTCAGATTTTCCCCGCAGCGCTCGGCCATCAAAATCAGCCTCCGGAACCTCTCAACAGCCCCGAGTCAGTGGTGAAAATTCCACATTACTTTGACGAGGATAAGCCTCAGCACAGCCCAACTGCAGGCGAGTTCTCCACACATTTGGAATCGTTAAAAGCAGTGTTCGTCACACTAATTTTCAGAGAGGTGGGGTGGGTTCTTTCACCGATAAGACATCGTCAGTGTGTGAGGGTGCCGCCACACATTTGAAGCCATTGGGGGTATACAGTTTTTCTGTTTTGTTGCTGAAACCCGATTCAAGAGCTTTTTAGCTCACGGGGCAATTCTAAGTAAACTGTTCGAAACTAAATAAACTATACTCTTCTATATTTGAAGCTTCCGTGACTGCAAGGATCCATACTCTTTGGTGCTATTCGGTAAAGTCACGTAGGTAAAAAAACAAAACAAAAAATCACGACGTTTCGGCCACAACACAAGTGGCCTTCATCAGGTGAAGGGACAAACCTGTCCAGAGGACACTCCAACGCTGATGAAGGCCACTTGTGTTGTGGCCGAAACGTCGTGATTTTTTGTTGTTTTGGTTTTTACCTACGTGACTTTACCGAATAGAACCAAAGAGTATAAACTATACTCTGCGCTTCTTTCGGTAAAGTCACGTGACTTTACCGAAATAACCAAAACGTATGGATTCCTGCAGTCACGAAAGCTTCAAATCAAGACTAAATAAACTGTTTGACAGCAACACGATGATGATGATAATGATGGTGGTGGGGGCTGTTTTCACTTTTGTCTATTGTCAGGGACCGCATCAAAGGCCACCCAGGGCCGCCAGCGTTCCGCGGGCCTCGCACTGAAGAATCCTCGCCCGGTTTAATCCGAAACCCCCCGCAGGAATGTCCGGGTCGAGTCATCCCCAATTCCTGGATGCGAACTCACAAACCTTCCGACAAATCGCGAGCCGCTCGCTACAGAGATGTGTCACAGCCGCCGTCGCCGGAGGCAAATCACGCTTCACAGTTCAAGGACTAGTTTAAGAGCAACTAGCCTGATGTTTTTTTAACGACCAATTTATTTATTCTTTTACTGATTCTTCTTCTTCTTCCTGCTCTTCTTAGTCTTCTTCCTCGTCTATCTATGTCGGGGACTCCCTGAGCCCGCCACCGCCTTGTACGCAGAGTGGCACCGGCGTGGGCCGGCCCGAGGGGAACGGCAGCGGCCGAGGGATCGCCGCCGTGTCGCTTGCGCTCTGGCAGGAGGATGAGTTGGGGGGGGGGGCGGGGGGGATCCCCGCGAAGGAGGAAGTGGCACAGCACGCAGGAGACGCCGCACATTGCCCGGTCAAGCCGCGAGGACGAAGGGGGTGGCGGAGGAGGAGGGGGAAGGAGGAGGAGGGGGGGGGAAGGGGACAAGGCACCAGCAGCAGGAAAAGCGCGCACACCGCCGTGTCAAGCGAGGAGGAGGCGGAGGGGGGGGGGGGGGGGTGTGGAGGAGGAGGGGGGGGTGTGGAGGAGGAGGGGGGGGGGGTGAGCAGGGGTCGGCAAACTGCGGTTCCGGACCCGTACGCGGCTCTCGAAGGGCCGCTGCTTTGTCTCGTTGTTTATTAAGGACCCACCACCGTCCCGTATTCATCACAAAGTGCATTGCGGCTCTTTAAATTTTACTGAGGATTTTTTGTTTTGTTTTGTTACCGAATCTCTATTTTTTTTAAATAATGAACAAAGAAAAAAATTGTCTCTTTCTTGTGATTTTGGTTGACGACCCCTGGGAATGAGGCACCAGCAGCAGGAGTGGACGTGGTCCATTCAAACTCGGAACGGGAATATTAACACTGGAGAAATCCGATGAGCGATAAAGCTCTTTATCACGGACGTACAAAACTGACTCCGCTCCGAGGGGCAACCAGGGTCCGGTCCGGTGTTTTTCTTGGGGGGCGCGGCTGGTGACAGGCGTCAACTCATCTTGGTTTGTCCCGTCGGGTTGATGTCGCGGTTGCTCAGCGCATGCTCAACACGCCTGGCGGCCGGCAACAAGCGGCGCTCATTCTCTGTTACAGTGACGATGGCATTGGCACACCTGGTGACTTGATTGTACGACGTGATGGTGATGGTGGTGGTGAGCGATTTGTAAATTGTGATGATGGTGATGATGCATCATGACTGCACAGTGATGTTTTGGATGATCTTATTGCTTTGTCCTCTTAAGTTAGGGACGATGAATTTCACGCAATTATGATAATGACGCTTTAGCCCCTGAAGAAGATGACGATAACGTGGATGATAACGATGATGATTCATGTGGTACGATGGTGATGTTAATGGTGGTGGTGATGGTGGTGATGATTGACGATGTTCCTGTTCTTCATGATGAAGAACAGAATGCTAATGATGTGAATATCGGCGCTGTTGAAAATGATGATGTTGATATTCCTAATGATGTTGATAATGGGTGGTGATGATATTGCTGCTTCTAAAGATTATTATGATGATCATCATATCTGTAGCTCTGCCTGACAGATGTTAGGTGCTACCCGCATCCCCATTCGCTGTGCCGTGCGTGCTGTTTGCGTGCGAGGTTCTGAAAGCCAATTACAGCGCCTCCCCTTCTCTGGATTCCCATCGCTCGTGTCACCTCGCGTTATCGTTCACATTTGTCATCTCGGCGCGTGTGTGGCCGTATGGGTTGTGTGACGCTATGGCCGTGTGCACGTGTGCGCAAATCGAACTCGGGTCGCCAGGTTCGTAGACAGCGCGCTAACCGCTACGCCACCGCTCCTCATCACGGCCACACGCGCCTGGGACCGTGTGCGCGTGTGGCCGTGTGCACGTGTGGCCGTGTGGCCGTGTACGCGTGTGACCGTGTGCGTGTGTGGCCGTGTGCGTGTGTGCACGTGTGACCGTGTGGCCGTGTGACCGTGTGCCTGTGTGCACGTGTGCACGTGTGGCCGTGTGCACGTGTGACCGTGTGCGCGTGTGCACGTGTGACCGTGTGCGTGTGACCGTGTGCACGTGTGCGCGTGTGCACGTGTGGCCGTGTACGCGTGTGGCCGTGTGCACGTGTGGCCGTGTGCACGTGTGGCCGTGTACACGTGTGACCGTGTGCGTGTGTGGCCGTGTGCCCGTGTGCACGTGTGGCCGTGTGCGCGTGTGCACGTGTGACCGTGTGCGTGTGCACGTGTGCACGTGTAACCGTGTGCACGTGTGCGCGTGTGACCGTGTGGTCGTGATGAGGAGCGGTGGCGTAGCGGTTAGCGCGCTGCTCTACGAACCATGGCGACCCGAGTTCGATTCGCGCTCACGGCCAACACCAGCGACGATTATCCAAACCGGTCCTGGGTCTCCCCTAGGTCGACTCGGCCTCAAATGAGTACCCGGTGTGGTGTGTGAACATCGCAACTGGGGAGACAAAGGCGGCCAGGCGTGGTGTTGCCTCCCCCTCCTATGCCGTGCCGGCCTTCATAAGAGCTTCTCGCTAACAGCACTTGCCCCAACAGTCTGTTACAGCTATACAGGGGATCTTTTCCTTTGTGTTACCGTGTGCACCGCCTTTAAAACAAAACATGAAATATCCATGCGACAAGGTTTTGGGGAGTGGGGGGTTACTTGCTTTTTCAATATTACCGTCTGTGGGTTGCGGGGGTAGCAGAGGAGGCTATTTTTATTTTAAAACGGCATCCTTCTGCTTTAAATTCACTTTTAAGGGTTTGGCAAATATATATATATATTTCTCTCTCTCACAAACCGTTTAATATTTCCACGTTTTTTTATTGCACGTGTTAACTCGCCCCCCCCCCCATTGAATAGAGACCCACGTGTTAACTCGCCCCCCCCCCCATTGAATAGAGACCCACGTGTTAACTCACCCCACCCCCCATTGAATAGAGACCCACGTGTTAACTCGCCCCCCCCCCATTGAATAGAGACCCACGTGTTAACTCGCCCCCCCCCTTGAATAGAGACCCACGTGTTAACTCGCCCCCCCCCCTTGAATAGAGACCCACGTGTTAACTCGCCCCCCCCCCTTTGAATAGAGACCCACGTGTTAACTCGCCCCCCCCCTTGAATAGAGACCCACGTGTTAACTCGCCCCCCCCCATTGAATAGAGACCCACGTGTTAACTCGCCCCCCCCCCTTGAATAGAGACCCACGTGTTAACTCGCCCCCCCCCTTGAATAGAGACCCACGTGTTAACTCGCCCCCCCCCCTTTGAATAGAGACCCACGTGTTAACTCACCCCCCCCCCCACGTTCAATAGAGACCCACGTGTTAACTCGCCCCCCCCCCATTGAATAGAGACCCACGTGTTAACTCGCCCCCCCCATTGAATAAAGACCCACGTGTTAACTCGCCCCCCCCCCATTGAATAGAGACCCACGTGCTAACTCGCCCCCCCCCCCCCCCATTGAATAGAGACCCACGTGCTAACTCGCACCCCCCCCCATTGAATAGAGACCCACGTGTTAACTCGCCCCCCCCCCTTCAATAGAGACCCACGTGTTAACTCGCCCCCCCCCCCATTGAATAGAGACCCACGTGTTAACTCCCCCCCCCACCGTGTTCAGATCGTAACCAAGACGTCCAGAGCGATGTCACAGCGGTTAGCGCACCGCGCCGTGAAACCCGAACCCGAACTCGCTCTTTAAATTACCGTTTGTGGGTTGCGGGGGGGGGCATGGGAGGTTATTTTTAAATTCATTCTCCTGCTTTCAAATTCACTTTCAAGGGTTTGCCAAACATGTATCCTTCTCTCTCTCAAACTTCGTCATTTTGCCACGCGTGTTTTTTTACTGCAAAGTTATTTTAAACGACCTCCCCCCCCCCCACCTCGGCCGTGGCAGATCATTGTTATAATTCAGTAGGCTCACATGACATTGACTTTTCCAAGACAGAGGTTCTTTGTAAGCCATCTGACTACCATGAGAGATTCGTTCATGAGGCTATCCACATATACAAGCACAGAGACAATTTCAACCGAGAAGATTGATTATGGCTTAGCAATCATTGGAAAGATTAGATTAACCATTTCAGGTCTTAATTGATTGTTCACGCCTACAGTGGCTTTCAGACAGCATACATTAATTTTTCGTCTCCCCCCTCCTCTTTTCAGAACATGGATGGACTAGTCCTTCTAAATAAACTGTCAAATTGCTGCGCGTGGCGCTGGCGTTTTTTATAAATAAATAAATACACCGTTTAAAAATAAATTTATGCAAACCGACACACCTGATGACGACCGTTTGTGTTATGGTCGAAACGTCGTGAGAATTTTTATTGTTTTATATATATTTAATTATTTTATTGTTTCCCTTCAACGTGACTTTACCGAAAGAGCTAAGAATATAGAGACCCACGTGTTAAAACCCTCCATGTTCAGATCGTAACGAGGATATGCTGGAGCGGTGGTGCAGCGTTTAGCGCACCGCGCCGTGAAACCTGAACGTCCAGAGTTCGAGTCCCAGCCACGGCGAACACGAGTGGGCCACTGAACTCTTCCCGCCCCCATCCCGTCCCCATCCCGTCCTCCAACCAGCACGGACCCTCGGTGGTTAAGTATTGCCACAAAAAGTGCAGGTGATTGACGGAGCGTGGGGAGGTTTATTGAGAATGTAATTTATATATATTTTAGACCAGAGCTGACTGCTGTGGTTCCTACACTGCTTTTGCAATCCAGAGGCCGCCGGTTCGCTTCCTCTATCTCCCGGCACGGCAGTTTCCGTCTGCAGTGTGCGTGGAGCTAGAAATTGCAGGGCTGCGCCTTTACCTACATGTTCGATCACGACTGTGGCGCATGAAGGTTTAACTCCCTCCCACACACACACGTGACCCCCCCCCCCCCCCCACACACACACACACATGACCCCACCATCCCTTCAGCCCCTCCGCTCACTCAGAGCGCGAGGGGTCTGGTCGACCCACGCGACGCTCCGCAGGTTGAAGCCAAAACGCCCGCCTCGTCCTAACGTTCCGAGGAGCGAAGCGAGTTGATGCTTGCACTCGTAACTTGTGCATGATGCCACAGTCATCATGGACAAAACCACATACAATAATACAATTCAGGACCTACTTAATGATGGTAGCTATACAAAAATTAAAAGAGATCCCACTAACAGTCTCGTTATAGCATAGCCATCTCAGCATGCTCGCCGTGGAGGCCACTCACATTAATATGCTAATTTTTACTTTGGCAGCCCTTTAATTAGTGGAAAACTCACCACCTTCGCGGTCGCCGCCCACCACGTACATTAACATAAGCTGCCCCGCCCATGCTGCTGACATTTGGGCTACGCCCATTTCAAACCTCTATAAACAGTTTGCCTTTAGAAGCTAACCCCCTTTTCCTGATGACGGGGCCTGTAGAATATGTTATGAAGGGGCCCTGAACCAAAATTGAAACGCAATTTTTTAAATCTTGACTTAAAGCTTTCGTGAATGCAGGAATTCATATTCTTTGGGGTGTTTTGGTATAGTCACGTAGGTAGGTTCAAAGAAAATAACCCAAGAAAATGACGACCGCTTGTGTTGCGATCGAAACGTCGTAGTTTTTCGTTATTTTCTTTGAACCTATCTACGTGACTTTACCGAAAGACCCTAAAAATATTGTACTCGTAACTTGTCATCTTCTTTCGTACGGTTGCTTATGTAGATGCAGAAGCAACAACTGCAATCTTACATTCAGAATAAAAAAAATACTTTATTTACAGAATCTGAATATTAATGTATACCGGAGGAATCCGATGAGCTATAAAGCTCTTTTTTTCACAGATATCCACTCGGGGCGCGGGTCAGAAGGTTACAACAATGAACAAGGCAGACAACTGCGCCAGGAGTAAGCGGAGTTTATAATCAATGTGATGTCTCCTTCGTATTTGTAGATCGGGGGACATTGCGTTGTTACACGTGCGGTCTCTGTTCTGGATGACCACAGTCGCACACTGCTACTGGAGAGTTTTATATTTTACATTTGTGCATCATCAGGTATCACGCATCTACTGCCATGGTTTGTGCGGTGGATGCGGTTTGGGGTGGCCCATGAGCTTCGTGGAAGATTAAACTCCAGGGATCTGCTGCGTTGGCTCTTTCGCAGCAATGTGTTTGTGGGTTCTTTTTAACTCCATTCGGCTCCGCAAGCTTCGTCGAGGTTGAATTCGCAATGTTTAAGGTTCAGTGCATGGGTCCAAAAGGCCTTGCGTGACTTTACTGCAATGACGAGGGACCTTATGGAGGTCCTGGTGAATCGTAACCTGTAATCATAACTCCACCCGCCCGTTCTCCAGACTTCCTCTGCACCGAACCCCGCGTTTCTGCCCCATGGGGGAATTCAAAATCATCCAAGGTCCTTTTGTCGTCTCATCTCGATGGGGGATGCTTCAAAGGGACGGGTGGTTCGCTTGGACATTCCTTAAAAGCCTCTCTCCCAGTCTAGTAGTGAGCATGGTGGGGCAGGCGGAAGGTGCCTTGCCCGCCCCCCCCCCCGCCTCAAATCCTCTTGACAACCAGCATGAGATTTGTTTTCAACACCAGTGTTAAAGAACACACACACTTATTGAAAACGCGGTTTAATTGGAGAGTTTTTGTTTGTGAACATGCGTTCTTTTACGTTCCACGTTGTTTCATTTAATTAGAGCAGTAACGTGATATTGCAGGGACGCACAGCGGGGCTGTAGTGGGCTGCATTTTGCGACGATGGAGCGCCCCTACAGCGTTACATGTACGAGTCCGTGAGCGTGTTGATTGTGATTAGGGCCAAAGAAGCCGCGATATTTAATAGCCTCTAGGGTGCGACCGTGCGAACAAATAAATCACAATATTGGGGCCTCACCTGACCCATTGCCGGCAGCCCTTGAACTGGTACTGTCATTATTACAAAGATAAATACAAATACTCCTCTATAGACTTAGCAGACTTTGGGGCAAGTGTTGTTAGCGGGCACCTATAAAGGCGGGCACAGCACAGGAGGGGGTGGGTGGCCAACACCACGCCCCGCCGCCTTTGTCTCCCTCGCGGCGATACTTACGCATCGCACCAGGTATTCATTTGAGGCTGAGTCGACCTAGGGGAGGCCCTGGACCGATTCAGATAATCGTCACTGGTGTTGGCCGAGGGCGGGAATCGAACTCGGGGTGCCGGGTTCATAGCGCAGCCTAGCGCTAACCGCTACGTATAGATGTTTATATACAAACATACACCTCTCCACATACAAACATACACCTCTCCACATACAAACATACACCTCTCCACATACAAACATACACCTCTCCACATACAAACATACACCTCTCCACATACAAACATACACCTCTCCACATACATACGCAGTCAGTCAAGTCCACAGCGGCTTGAGGTATGCAGGAACTTTTTGTTTTCCGAGGCGAACGCCAGTGGCGCGTCAAGCGACGGGAGAGTTTAAAACGACGTTGGGTGCCAAAGAACCGGAACGATGTTGATTTCAGGTTCAGTTCAGTTGATTGGCGATCGTTGGCAGCCTCCTTTGAGGAGTGCCGCGTGAAGCCTTCGACCGGCTCGGACTGATTCGTCGATCTAACCGGACGGCCGGGCCGTTGAAAGTTGAATGGATTTTTTTTGCTTGTTTAAAAAAATAAAATACAAAACGAGAAGCGAACGCGTTACAATTTCGCTCAGTCGGGATGTTTTCTTGTTGTTGTTGCTAAGCTATGGAAATCAGAGTGGGCTCTGAAAATAATGAGCAGTCATCAATTGATGTCCATTAAATCAATTTTACGCATGTAATTAGGTTTTGAAATGCGCAGCTAATGAACGCGAATGCGAAGGCTCGTGTTTTACTTTTAAACTCTGGTGCCCATCACGTGTTGCTACGTGAACAACCGCGGAATTATGGAAATGCTGACCTTTTGAAGTCGTGTTCAAATAACACTGACGATACTAATGATCACAATGACAACTTCCCTCGTTCCGTAACGTGGCAACGCATTACAAGGGGGCCTCTATGAACACCCGCAAGGCCGAGCGCGTTGAACAGACGATGTGGTGGCGCTGCTGCTACCACTGCTGCTACCGATGCTTTCTTATTAGCAGTGGTGCGCAATCAACGATCAACAAAACGACTCGACATCTTGCGTCAACATCACCACCACGTGTGCGTGTGTGTGGGGGGAGCGGTGGTGTAGCGGTTAGCGCGTTGCGCTACGAACCTGGCGACTCGGGTTCGATTCCCGCTCACGGCCAACACCAATGACGTTGAACTGAACCGGTCCTGGGCATCCCCTCGGTCGACTCAGCCTCAAAGGCGGCCGGGCGTGGTGTTGGCCACCCACCCCCTCGTGTGCCGTGCCGGCCTTTATAGGTGCTTGCTAACAGCACTTGCACGAACAGTCTATTCAGGCTATTTGGGGCCATAAACGGGGAAATACAGTGCTTAAAAAAATACGTGGGACTATCGTTTCGAATGGAAAAAGAACGGATATAGTACACTGTAGCATGATAATAAATGTATGTTCATATCTTCAGGAGGTCAAAGAGTCTCCGCTTGTTCACCATCATTGTCAGCACGTGGCCTGGATTCTTCTTCAGGTGGTCTCCAGAGCCTGGAGGCAGCAGCACATTCTTGTGGTATTGTTGCAAATTTTCAGAAGTGTTAAAACAATTTGAAGCACCCTGTACCTATAAAATAGGTGACAACTCCTTGAATCGGAAGATGTGGGGACACTTTCTCCATGAACGGAAAACGAAGGAGAGTCGAGCTTGTGACTGTGGTGGCAGCGGCGGTGGTGGTGGTGCGACATCTGAGATCGTGGTGCCACATCTCGCGGGACGGACCGCCCCAATAGGATCGTTCAACGGCGATCTGAAACAAATCCACGCAGCTACTCCCGAAGCAGTCAAATGAGGATATCAAACCTCGACATCAATTTGTAATCTTGTTCCCCAAAAATGCCATACGGAAGAAAAAGAAAACGAAGAAGATAACTTGTTGAGAATTGTTTTTTACATATATATAAAGTATGGGATACAAATGAAGAGTAGAAAATAAAACAGTGTGAACACATTTGGATTGTGTTGTTGTTGTTGTTTACGAAGTAAATGGGTGCGCTCTTGTTATTGAGACGTCGTGGAGTAGAGAACAAACAGCGGCAGGTGAAACGGCATCGTTCGGAGTGCCGAGAGGAGCGAAGGGGGGCATGGGGCACGGCGCGTCGTGGCCGCAAGGGTACGATGATGACCTATGGTGTAGAATCACGACGACTAGCCACGGGTTTAAACTTGCCCGGGAGCACGTCCATCGGGGAGACGGAGCGATGGAATCAGCTAAAAAAAACCCACTCAACTATAATTTGTATTTTACCAGGTTAAGGCCCCCACTGAGCTGCGTAGTTATTTTTCAGTGGCGACCCGGTTATCGTAAATGATCGCTCAACGAAGTGGCTCATCGCCGTGTGGACATTAACCGAAGCCAAATAATCAAAATGATGGGACGTTCATTCCAAATGCGGAGGGGAAAACTTCAGAGGATCCGGAAGAAGGCGCTAACGCCAACTATGCAGCAGGTGTCAGAGTCGGAATCAAACCCACGGCCTCCTGCATACGAGGCGAGGGGATGGCATTCATCTCCGTGGAAATTCCACGTTCCCATGACGGGGCCCCAGTCTGTCCACTATTCACGAGCCACCGTGCATCGTGCCCTCAAAAGACCTCGCGGCTGGCCCGGGTATTTGGCGCGCGTCATATAAATGCAGTCTGACAATTCCACGAGAAAACAACGTTACTGCCAACACAACGAGCAGCCACGGTCAATTGTAGATCGCGCAGACCCCTGAGAGTGACTGACGGGGGAGGGACCATTCATGCGCCCTGCAGCGAAGTGCCACAACCTGCTTCGTGGATCTACGCTTGCAGTACGATTGCTATGCTTGTGATACGGCCTTGTCCTCCTATAATGCCGCGTGTTGATTTCATAACGCGAGATCAGATATAACGCTATGATGACTGTATTTAGGGAACGCATTTTTTTTAATATATAGATATAACGCGGATGCGAATTGGACATAACGCGATGGAGCGAAAGGAACTGCGTCTCGTAGCGGGAATAGGAATAAGCGGTTGTTACGACTGCCTCGGCGTAGCATCACACAAAGGCATTGGGATGCTGCTGGATGCTTCTGGATGCTACCCACGGCGCCTCAGCCTTTGTTCAACCTGCGTTACCCTTCGCGCGTGTTATCGCGGGCTGGGCTCATTATAACGCGATTTTTCAATAACGCAGTGTTCGTCAGGAACGCAACTACCACCGCGTTATAGGAGAACAGGACTGTACTCATCGTGGTTTGAACCCGGAAGGCCACCCCGGTTAATACTGCGGGTGTATTAACCACGCTTCCCAGTCGACTTCAAAGTATGGTCAAACAAAACCCGATTCATTACCGGTGAGGCCATCATACAGCAGCGGATGAGACACGCGGCTGTAAGTTCGCAGCACGCGCAATCTGCCTATCGATCAGCAAATCCTAACGCTCCACACATCACCGGTCCACCACTCCTAGACGTCTTCCTGGGAGAGGTGGGCATACCCACGCTTTACCCCACCACAAGTGGCCTGCCGATCGACGAACTGTGGTGTCTCGCCATTCAGGAACTGGCACAACTGCCGCGCCAGGAGATGAAACCGCAGCGGCAACATCTGGATTGCCACTGTGGTGTGCCCACCGTCGCTCCACGTGTGTGGTGCGTGTGTGGTGCGTGTGTGTGTGGTGCGTGTGTGTGTGTGTGGTGCGTGTGTGTGTGGTGCGTGTGTGTGGTGCGCGTGTGTGGTGCATGTGTGTGTGTGTGGTGCGTGTGTGTGTGTGGTGCGTGTGTGTGTGGTGCGTGTGTGTGTGGTGCGTGTGTGTGGTGCGTGTGTGTGTGTGTGTGGTGCGTGTGTGTGGTGCGTGTGTGTGTGGTGCGTGTGTGTTTGGTGCGCGTGTGTGTGGTGCGTGTGTGTGGTGCGCGTGTGTGGTGCGTGTGTGTGTGTGGTGCGCGTGTGGTGCGCGTGTGTGGTGCGTGTGTGTGTGGTGCGCGTGTGTGGTGCGTGTGTGTGGTGCGCGCGTGTGTGTGGTGCGTGTGTGTGGTGCGCGTGTGTGTGTGGTGCGTGTGTGTGTGTGGTGCGTGTGTGTGTGTGGTGCGTGTGTGTGGTGCTTGTGTGTGTGTGGTGCGTGTGTGTGTGGTGCGTGTGTGTGTGTGATGCGTGTGTGTGTGGTGCGTGTGTGGTGCGTGTGTGTGTGGTGCGTGTGTGTGTGTGGTGTGTGTGTGTGGTGCGTGTGTGTGATGCGTGTGTGTGTGGTGCGTGCGTGGTGCGCGTGCGTGTGTGTGTGGTGCGTGCATGTGTGTGGTGCGTGTGTGTGTGGTGCGTGTATGTGTGTGGTGCGTGTGTGTGTGGTGCGTGTGTGTGTGGTGCGTGTGTGTGTGTGTGGTGCGTGTGTGTGTGTGGTGCGTGTGTGTGGTGTGTGGATGTGTGTGTGTGGTGCGCGTGTGTGTGAATGTCTCACGTGGTTATGCATGCTAAGGCAGCGGTTGTGCTCATGCTGAATGCGCTTCCTTGGCAAGGCAGCTGATGGCGGCCCGCTCGTTTCGTATGTGTGTAGAACTTCTTTCGCACCGTACGTAGCCGGCCGCGCTCATCGGAGGTGCGGAAACGAGCTGCCCACAGATGCGGCCACGTGACTCGACGGGGGAGCCAGCGGCTCGCAGCAATCGGAAGGTCGCTCAAAAGTTCAACTTCTGGATGCGGTTTGATCCTGTTTGTTTTATTTTATTTTACCAGATAAGGCCCTCTTGAGTTTTGTAGCTCCTTTTTTCAGAAGCGAACTGGTCAGAACAGTGGCTTTATCATCCAGTCGAAATGTATCGCAGGCAAACACTCGAAACGAATGTTGATTCTAAATGTGGAGGGGAAAAAACTGGAGGCTTCGGATAAAAATCCATGCGACCACGGGGAGAGAGAGAGAGACACGCAAACTGCAAATATACAGCAGCAGGCGTCAAGGTCGCAATCGAACCCACGACCTCCTGTATACCAGGCGAGGTAGTTAACATCTCCTAGCCACCGTGATGATGATGAGAGAGAGAGAGAGACACGCAAACTGCAAATACACAGCAGCAGCAGGCGTCAAGGTCGCAATCGAACCCACGACCTCCTGTATACCTGGCGAGGTAGTCAACATCTCGCGACCTCGGCACGTTGATTCCTCGGTGTGGCCCGCAATAAGTACCAGGTTGTGGAGACGTAACCCAGTGGTTCCCCTATGATGGACTCGGCCCTGCCATAGGAATTCGGAATTTCCACCGCCGGCGCTGCGAGGCTGAAAACGGGCATCGCTCTTATCTTTTGGAAAAAAAAATCCTTTTGACAGATTGCACGCAAAACAACGGCGCTTCTGAGTAATTGTTTTATTCATTCTGTTGACTCATACAGTATTAAAACATGCCAAGGGGACTGTCAAGAACGTGTCCTCTGTGTGTACGGTCTAGTTCGCGAGGACTGTTATCGTCAGAGTAGTCATCTATTTGTGTGTGTGTAAATCATTTCAAGAGAGTGGAACTCAATCCGGTGGGGGCTCTGGGTAGGAGCGATGTTGGTGTTTGTTGTTGTTGTCGATGGTGGCCTGGGCGTGATGGTGTTGATGGTGATGATGGTGTTGATGGTGTTGATGGTGATGGTGATGATGGCGTGATGGTGTTGATGGTGTTGATGGTGTTGATGGTGATGGTGTTGATGGTGATGGTGTTGATGGTGTTGATGGTTATGGTGTTGATGGTGATGGTGTTGATGGTGTTGATGGTGATGATGGTGTCGATGGTGATGGTGTTGATGGTGTTGATGGTGATGGTGTTGATGGTGTCGATGGTGATGATGGTGTTGATGGTGTTGATGGTGATGGTGTTGATGGTGATGGTGTTGATGGTGATGATGGTGTTGATGGTGATGATGGTGATGGTGGTGATGGTGTTGATGGAGGCGGTGTCCCTGCGACGTTGTGGTGTGATGGTCGTGCGCCTGTGATCACATCGATGGAACTGAAGTCGGGATTATGTTTACGTAATTGCTGCTAATGCTATTTGTGGCTTCAAACCTTAGCCGTGTCGTGTCTATAGTTCAATTTTAATGTGCAGCTTTTATTGATGGACTGTGAGTGTTGTCTTGGTGTGGTCTGGGACTGTTGTTGTTTTGCTGGCTTGCCAAAACTTGAATTTAGCGTTGAGAAATCGACAGGAATGTCCGTACATATGCAATATGTACCTTACTAGCCAGCTACCCAGCTAGTTCCTCACTCTACAAGCCATCTACCCAGCTAGCTCCTCACCCTACTAGCCAGCTACCCAGCTAGCTCCTCACACTACTAGCCAGCTACCCAGCTAGCTCCTCACCCTACAAGCCAGCTACCCAGCTAGCTGCTCACTCTACTAGCCAGCTACCCAGCTAGCTCCTCACCCTACTAGCCAGCTACCCAGCTAGCTCCTCACCCTACTAGCCAGCTACCCAGCTAGCTCCTCACTCTACTAGCCAGCTACCCAGCTAGCTCCTCACTCTACTAGCCAGCTACCCAGCTAGCTCCTCACCCTACTAACCAGCTACCCAGCTAGCTCCTCACACTACTAGCCCGCTACCCAGCTAGCTCCTCACCCTACAAGCCAGCTACCCAGCTAGCTCCTCACTCTACTAGCCAGCTACCCAGCTAGCTCCTCACCCTACTAGCCAGCTACCCAGCTAGCTCCTCACTCTACTAGCCAGCTACCCAGCTAGCTCCTCACTCTACTAGCTAGCTACCCAGCTAGCTCATCACTCTACTAGCCAGCTACCCAGCTAGCTCCGCACCCTACTAGCCAGCTACCCAGCTAGCTCCTCACCCTACTAGCCAGCTACCCAGCTAGCTCCTCACACTACTAGCCAGCTACACAGCTAGCTCCTCACCCTACAAGCCAGCTACCCAGCTAGCTCCTCACTCTACTAGCCAGCTACCCAGCTAGCTCCTCAGACTACTAGCCAGCTACCCAGCTAGCTCCTCACTCTACTAGCCAGCTACCCAGCTAGCTCCTCACACTACTAGCCAGCTACCCAGCTAGCTCCTCACTCTACTAGCCAGCTACGCAGCTAGCTCGTCACCTTACTAGCCAGCTACACAGCTAGCTCCTCACCCTACTAGCCAGCTACCCAGCTAGCTCCTCACCCTACTAGCCAGCTACCCAGCTAGCTCCTCACCTTACTAGCCAGCTACCTAGCTAGCTCCTCACTCTACTAGCCAGCTACACAACTAGCTCCTCACACTACTAGCCAGCTACCCATCTAGCTCCTCACTCTACTAGCCAGCTACCCAGCTAGCTCCTCACTCTACTAGCCAGCTACCCAGCTAGCTCCTCACCCTACTAGCCAGCTACCCAGCTAGCTCCTCACTCTACTAGCCAGCTACCCAGCTAGCTCCTCACCCTACTAGCCAGCTACCCAGCTAGCTCCTCACACTACTACCCAGCTACCCAGCTAGCTCCTCACACTACTAGCCAGCTACCCAGCTAGCTCCTCACTCTACTAGCCAGCTACCCAGCTAGCTCCTCACACTACTAGCCAGCTACCCAGCTAGCTCCTCACTCTACTAGCCAGCTACCCAGCTAGCTCCTCACCTTACTAGCCAGCTACCCAGCTAGCTCCTCACCCTACTAGCCAGCTACCCAGCTAGCTCCTCACCCTACTAGCCAGCTACCCAGCTAGCTCCTCACCTTACTAGCCAGCTACCCAGCTAGCTCCTCACTCTACTATCCAGCTACACAACTAGCTCCTCACACTACTAGCCAGCTACCCAGCTAGCTCCTCACTCTACTAGCCAGCTACCCAGCTAGCTCCTCACTCTACTAGCCAGCTACCCAGCTAGCTCCTCACACTACTAGCCAGCTACCCAGCTAGCCCCTCACTCTACTAGCCAGCTACCCAGCTAGCTCCTCACCCTACTAGCCAGCTACACAGCTAGCTACTCACCCTACTAGCCAGCTACCCAGCTAGCTCCTCACCCTACTAGCCAGCTACCCAGCTAGCTCCTCACCCTACTAGCCAGCTAGCCAGCTACCCAGCTAGCTCCTCATCCTACTAGCCAGCTACACTGCTAGCTCCTCACTCTACTAGCCAGCTACCCAGCTAGCTCCTCACACGACTAGCCAGCTACCCAGCTAGCTCCTCACTCTACTAGCCAGCTACCCAGCTAGCTCCTCACTCTACTAGCCAGCTACCCAGCTAGCTCCTCACTCTATTAGCCAGCTACCCAGCTAGCTCCTCACACTACTAGCCAGCTACCCAACTAGCTCCTCACACTACTAGCCAGCTACCCAGCTAGCTCCTCACACTACTAGCCAGCTACCCAACTAGCTCCTCACCCTACTAGCCAGCTACCCAGCTAGCTCCTCACCCTACTAGCCAGCTACCCAGCTAGCTCCTAACCCTACTAGCCAGCTACCCAGCTAGCTCATCACTCTACTAGCCAGCTACCCAGCTAGCTCCTCACACTACTAGCCAGCTACACAGCTAGCTCCTCACCCTACTAGCCAGCTACCCAGCTAGCTCCTCACCCTACTAGCCAGCTACCCAGCTAGCTCCTCACTCTACTAGCCAGCTACCCAGCTAGCTCCTCACTCTACTAGCCAGCTACCCAGCTAGCTCCTCACCCTACTAACCAGCTACCCAGCTAGCTCCTCACACTACTAGCCAGCTACCCAGCTAGCTCCTCACTCTACTAGCCAGCTACCCAGCTAGCTCCTCACACTACTAGCCAGCTACCCAGCTAGCCCCTCACTCTACTAGCCAGCTACCCAGCTAGCTCCTCACCCTACTAGCCAGCTACACAGCTAGCTACTCACCCTACTAGCCAGCTACCCAGCTAGCTCCTCACCCTACTAGCCAGCTACCCAGCTAGCTCCTCACCCTACTAGCCAGCTAGCCAGCTACCCAGCTAGCTCCTCATCCTACTAGCCAGCTACACTGCTAGCTCCTCACTCTACTAGCCAGCTACCCAGCTAGCTCCTCACACGACTAGCCAGCTACCCAGCTAGCTCCTCACTCTACTAGCCAGCTACCCAGCTAGCTCCTCACTCTACTAGCCAGCTACCCAGCTAGCTCCTCACTCTATTAGCCAGCTACCCAGCTAGCTCCTCACACTACTAGCCAGCTACCCAACTAGCTCCTCACACTACTAGCCAGCTACCCAGCTAGCTCCTCACACTACTAGCCAGCTACCCAGCTAGCTCCTCACCCTACTAGCCAGCTACCCAGCTAGCTCCTCACCCTACTAGCCAGCTACCCAGCTAGCTCCTAACCCTACTAGCCAGCTACCCAGCTAGCTCATCACTCTACTAGCCAGCTACCCAGCTAGCTCCTCACACTACTAGCCAGCTACACAGCTAGCTCCTCACCCTACTAGCCTGCTACCCAGCTAGCTCCTCACTCTACTAGCCAGCTACCCAGCTAGCTCCTCACTCTACTAGCCAGCTACCCAGCTAGCTCCTCACCCTACTAGCCAGCTACCCAGCTAGCTCCTCACCCTACTTTCGAAAACATATGGTTATTCTAAATTGTCTTATGGTTGTTGTCGTTCTTGGCTTGCACCACATTGTGATTTTTGCACACAGCGTTTTAATAAGTTTGTTTTGCGTGTAATATTTGCTGGTTGAATTCCAGGATGTTTCTGTTGCGCGTCCTCATTTTGGGATGTTCTGTATTCAAATTTTGTTTGTTGCGGTTGCACCCGACTTAAGAGCCGCATGGCTCACAGGGCTATACCTAATAAATGAAACTTGAACTTGAAATCCGTGGTGGTTGGCGGTCATGATGCGTTCTCATTGTTGGTGGTGGAGGAATGTCTGCAATTGGCATTGTTGATGGTGATTGGACCAGCTTGATGTCATTGTTGATGGTGATTGGACAAACTTGATGTCATTGTTGATGGTGATTGGACAAACTTGATGTCATTGTTGATGGTGATTGGACCAGCTTGATGGCATTGTTGATGATTGAACCAGGTTTATGTCATTGTTGATGGTGATTGGACAAGCTTGATGACATTGTTGATGGTGATTGGACCAGCTTGATTGTATTGTTGATGGTGATTGGACCAGCTTGATGGTGTTGATGGTGACTGGACCAGCTTCATGGTATTGTTGCTGGTGATTGGACCAGCTTGATGGTATTGTTCATGGTGATTGGACCAGCTTGATGGTTGTGTTGATGGTGATTTGACCAGCTTGATGGTATTGTTGATGGTGATTGGACCAGCTTGATGGTATTGTTGATGGTGATTGGATCAGCTTGATGGTATTGTTGATGGTGATTGGACCAGTTTGATGGTATTGTTGATGGTGATTGGACCAGCTTGATGGTATTGTTGATGGTGATTGGACCAGCTTGATGGTATTGTTGATGGTGATTGGACCAGCTTGATGGTATTGTTGATGGTGATTGGACCAGCTTGATGGTATTGTTCATGGTGATTGGACCAGCTTGATGGTATTGTTGATGGTGATTGGACCAGCTTGATGGTATTGTTGATGGTGATTGGACCAGCTTGATGGTATTGTTTATGGTGATTGGACCAGCTTGATGATATTGTTGATGGTGATTGGACCAGCTTGATGGTATTGTTGATGATGATTGGACCAGCTTGATGGTATTGTTGATGGTGATTGGACCAGCTTGATGGTATTGTTGATGGTGATTGGACCAGCTTGATGGTATTGTTGATGGTGGTGCATTGATGCCAGCGACTCTGGCCACGACAATGGATGTGAAGTAGGGGTCACGTGTTGTTCTTAACAGTCAAGGTGGGGGGTTTGGGGGGGCAAGCTTCCCTCTCTTCAATAAAACATTCCCCATATTAAATCCACACAGAGTTTTTTTTTTGGGGTGGGGGGGGGGGGCAGGCGGGGCGGTGATGACGATGGTGAAGATCTTTCGGTATCGGCACCAAAGATAAAGATCCCCCGTATAGCCTTAACAGACTGCTGGGACAAGTGCTGCTAGCGAGCACCGATAAAGCCCGGCACGGCACACGAACGAGTGGGTGGCCAACGCCACGCCCGGCCGTCTTTGTCTTCACGGCGGCGATGATGTTTACACACCGCACCAGGTACTCATTTGAGGCTGAGCCAACCTCGTGGAGGCCCAGGACCGGTTCAGATAATCGTCACTGGGTGTTAGCCGTTAAGCAGGAATTGAACCCGGGTCGCTAACCGCTCCCGGTAATGAGCACCACCACCACCACCACTTCCACCATCGCCACCACCGCCAGGGGATTTCAGCCGATGCGAGCTAAAGAGCAACGCGGAGGCGAACAAAGCTTCCAGACGACGACGACGACGACGATGATGCATGGGGAGGAGAGAGAGGGGGAGGGGGGGAAGAAAAACCACCGCAAAACTCCAGAAGTAAAGACGTAATTAAGGACACACTCGGCAAGCTAAACGTCACCACATGCACGCCGCAGCAGCAGACGAGCGGCGGCGGTAGCCGCGGTAAGAAATTCGCTCTCATCGTCATCATGGGGGGGGGGGCAGGGGTGGGTGGGGTGGGTGGGGGGGGGGGCTTGCGTCGTCTTCCGTCTCGGCTTTCGCTCGAGCGGCGCTCGTTTATTACGCGAGCCTTGGGGGGGGCAGCAGGGGGGGGGGGGGCACTGCACATGCAAAGCTTGCAGCGAGTCGGCAGTGGGTGGGGGGCGGAGGGAGGGGTCGCCAGGTCAGAAGCGGCACCTCTCCACGTGTGGAGCTCTCTCGCTGTCACCACCGGGTGGAGCGGAGCATAGCGATTGCTCACAGGGGGTGGGGTCCAAGTGCGGCCCCGGCGGGGGAGAGAGAGATCCGTACTTAATTTTAAATAATAATTTATGGTCAGCGACTTGCCTAGCTCTCCCTTATGCTTTGCACTCATGCCGTTGTGTTTTTGTTCCGTTTGTCGTTGTGAATTTGTCTGACGCGCCCCTTAAACTGAATATTTTGTGGGAAAAAAAGCGCTTCGTAGCTCATCGGATTTCTTCCAGTCTAAAATCGAGATTCCGATTCTGGACGGCTCGCAGCAATCAGAAATGTCGCGCGAGTTCAAATCCTGGTTGGGGGTTGACTCCGCCCATCATCCCTCTGGGGCCGATAGAATTAGTACCATTTTGTGGGCAAGTCAACAGTGGTTGTCCGATGGAACGTCTCGCCCCCGCCATAGGAATGGGGATTTTCCCACTACTGGCTGTAGGCAATTGGGTAAGAAATCACTTTGACGTTTTTCGAAATAATTTTAGTTTTGGATCGTCGTTTTTAATTTAAATCAGCTGATATTTCGCTCATTTTGTAGTCTACTAATAAAACCACAAGTTCACACCCTGGCCCTGACCAGAGAGCCACTCTTCAGGATTATCAATCGCGGCCGTTCCGTGGGCAGACTGCTCCCTGGCATGGGAATGTGGAATTTCCACTTCTGGCTCGGGGCTGCCGACTGAGACGAGCAGAGCCCCGCGATTCGCCCGAGCAGTACATCGGTTAAGCCTCTCTGATTGTGAATTCGGGTTTGTTCCCGCGTGTTGTCTGGGCGCCATGTCCGACGTTTCGCTCCACGTGCTGGGGGCTGCCGCCAGCCAATCGAATTCTTCGCTTTCAAAGAACTTCAGGAGAAGCTGAAGGATTTCTCCCCGGCTTGTGGTGCCACAAACGTCGGACAGGACGTCACGCCGCCGACGATACGCAGCGTCAACCGTTCGCAATTCGATTTAAAACGTCGACCGCTGTTTGCAATCGCCAGACTCTGCAGAGGTTTCAACTCCTGATTGTGGCCACGTAGGGGTGGGGGGAATGTGGGAGCGCAGGCTGGGTAGGGAAAGTGGGAATGGGGTACAGCGTGGGGTTGGAGGCATTAGAGGGTCTCGGAGCAGAGCGCTCGCTCCAGCTCATTCCTGTAGAGCTTCCCGCCGTCCGAGAGGGCCATGATGTTCTTGCGGTAGACCGTCATGGCCTGGATGTCCGTCTCCTGTGGGACACAGTGCACACACGCGCATACACAGCACACACACACAGTGCACACACGCACGCACACACGCATACACAGCACACACACAGTGCACACACGCACGCACACACATACACACACAGTGCACACACGCACGCACGCGCACACACACGAGTTGTGAGCGCGCTGTGGACAACCGCATCGGTGGCTCGGAGATGTTAACTACTTCACCTGGTATGCTGGAGGTTGTGGGTTCGAACCCAACCGAGACGCCTGTATATATGGAGTTTGCGTGTTCTCCCCCCGTGGTCGCGTGGATTTTTCTCCGGGTCCTCCGGTTTCCCCCCGTTCACATTTAGTATCAACATCACGTGTTTAGAGTATTTAGCTACTGCTAGAAGTGGCCACGCGACAGCCACTTTGTTGAGCTATCATTTGTGGCCAGGTCGCTGCTGAAAAATGGCAACTGGACATAGCGGTACAGTGGAAGGACAACAAACTAAACACAAAAGCAGCTCTACGCTGCACGTGGCTACGCTGCACGTGGCTACGCTGCACGTGGCTGCTGCTGCACGTGACTGCTGCTGCACGTGGCTACGCTGCACGTGGCTGCTGCTGCACGTGACTGCTGCTGCACGTGGCTACGCTGCACGTGGCTGCTGTTGCACGTGACTGCTGCTGCACGTGGCTGCTGCTGCACGTGACTGCTGCTGCACTGACTGCTGCTGCACGTGGCTACGCTGCACGTGGCTATTCTGCAAGTGGCTATGCTGCACATGGCTACGCTGCACATGGCTACGCTGCACGTGGCTACGCTGCACGTGACTGACTGCTGTGATCCAGCGCTGTGGAGGCAGCAGCGAGGGTTGGTAGATTACACACAGATGGGCTGTGAAACTCCCTTCCCGTGGGTGGGGCTTCCAGGAGGTGCCCGTACCCAGGCTCTGCCAGAGGGCGGTACAACAAGCGGACTGATCGCACATCTGTTTCCATCTGTACGGAGGGATAGAGCGTTGCGCCCTCGCGCAAGCCCTGGGGTGTATCTGGGTGCTCGGTTTCCTCTTCCGACTTGTGTAACAAACACAACTCACCATGCATTGTCTGAAAATATCTGAGAATAAAAAACAAATGTAGCGTCAGGGTCCTGTTGAACAAGAGACCTCCGACTTAATTGTGATTCTAACGGATAAATAAGTAAATTACGAGAATAAATAAATAGATAATGTTGCATATACAACGCGGTTGTGGACGGGAATTGTCCAGAGTGGGAGTGGGTAGCAAACGGGACAACTTTCCCCCAGTCCTAACACGAAATCGGGGCACCACATTATGAGTTGTGTTTGTCATTGCTCCTCGTGATGAATGAGGAGGGCGGGGGGGGGCACCATCACGTGGCGTTCTGCCCCGGGGGCTTCCTCCGGGACGGCTCTGGGCGGCGACGCGGCTCGTGATGCTGATGACACTCGACTCAACTGGCACGGACTCTCAGCGACTCGCCATCTTCACCGGCTCTCTTACTAACCGACTCTCTAACTCAGGGGTCCCCAACCCCCGGGCCGCGGACCGGTACCGGTCCGTGGCCTGTTAGGAACCGGGACACACAGCAGGAGGTGAGAGCGGTGAGTCCGCGTGGCCCGTCCATCATTTTATTATTTACCACTTCCGTCCGCGCCTCTTTCCCGCACTGCGCACTTGTCTCAGTCACAGTGTTGGTAAGCCCACAAGCTAACCCCTAGTAGCCAGAATGAGTCAAAAACAAACGTCGCTGGAGAACTTCTTTGAAAAGGTCCGTGAAAAAATTGCCTCGCAGGAAACCGGTCCCTGGTGCCAAAAAGGTTGGGGACCGCTGCTCTAACTCACCGACTCTCTAACTCACCGACTCTCTAACTCACCGACTCTCTAACTCACCGACTCTCTAACTCACCGACTCTCTAACTCACCGACTCTCTAACTCACCGACTCTCTAACTCATCGACTATCTAACTCACCGACTCTCTTACTCACCGACTCTCTTATTCAGACTCTCTAACTCACCGACTCTCTAACTCACCGACTCTCTAACTCAACGACTCTCTTATTCAGACTCTCTTACTCACCGACTCTCTTACTCACCGACTCTCTAACTCACCGACTCTCTAACTCAACGACTCTCTAACTCACCGACTCGCTAACTCACCGACTCTCTTATTCAGACTCTCTAACTCACCGACTCTCTAACTCACCGACTCTCTAACTCACCGACTCTCTAACTCACCGACTCTCTAACTTACCGACTCTCTTACTCACCGACTCTCTAACTCACCGACTCTCTAACTCAACGACTCTCTAACTCACCGACTCGCTAACTCACCGACTCTCTTATTCAGACTCTCTAACTCACCGACTCTCTAACTCACCGACTCTCTAACTCACCGACTCTCTAACTCACCGACTCTCTAACTCACCGACTCTCTAACTCACCGACTCTCTCACTCACCGACTATCTAACTCACCGACTCTCTAACTTACCGACTCGCTAACTCACCGACTCTCTTATTCAGACTCTCTAACTCACCGACTCTCTAACTCACCGACTCTCTAACTCACCGACTCTCTTACTCACCGACTCTCTAACTCACCGACTCGCTAACTTACCGACTCTCTAACTCACCGACTATCTAACTCACCGACTCTCTAACTCAACGACTTTCTAACTCACCGACTCTCTAACTCACCGACTCTCTTACTCACCGACTCTCTAACTCACCGACTCGCTAACTCACCGACTCTCTAACTCACCGACTATCTAACTCACCGACTCTCTAACTCACCGACTCTCTTACTCACCGACTCTCTTATTCAGACTCTCTAACTCACCGACTCTCTAACTCACCGACTCTCTAACTCAACGACTCTCTAACTCACCGACTCTCTAACTCACCGACTCGCTAACTCACCGACTCTCTAACTCACCGACTCTCTAACTCACCGACTCTCTTACTCACCGACTCTCTTACTCACCGACTCTCTTACTCACCGACTCTCTAACTCACTGACTCTCTAACTCACCGACTCTCTAACTCACCGACTCTCTTACTCACCGACTCTCTAACTCACTGACTCTCTAACTCACCGACTCTCTAACTCACCGACTCTCTAACTCACCGACTCTCTAACTCACCGACTCGCTAACTCACCGACTCTCTAACTCACCGACTCTCTAACTCACCGACTCTCTTACTCACCGACTCTCTTACTCACCGACTCTCCTACTCACCGACTCTCTAACTCACCGACTCTCTAACTCACCGACTCTCTAACTCACCGACGCTCTAACTCACCGACTCTCTAACTCACCGACTCTCTTACTCACCGACTCTCTAACTCACCGACTCTCTTACTTACCGACTCTCTAACTCACTGACTCTCTAACTCACCGACTCTCTTACTCACCGACTCTCTTACTCACCGACTCTCTTACTCACCGACTCTCTAACTCACCGACTCTCTAACTCACCGACGCTCTCACTCACCGACTCTCTTACTCACCGACTATCTAACTCACCGACTCTCTTACTCACCGACTCTCTAACTCACCGACTCTCTAACTCACCAACTCTCTAACTCACCGACTCTCTAACTCACGACTCTCTAACTCACCGACTCTCTAACTCACCGACTCTCTTACTCACCGACTCTCTAACTCACTGACTCTCTAACTCACCGACTCTCTAACTCACCGACTCTCTAACTCACCGACTCTCTTACTCACCGACTCTCTAACTCACCGACTGTCTAACTCACCGACTCTCTTACTCACCGACTCTCTAACTCACCGACTCTCTTACTCACCGACTCTCTAACTCACCGACTCTCTTACTCACCGACTCTCTAACTCACCGACTCTCTTACTCACCGACTCTCTAACTCACCGACTCTCTAACTCACCGACTCTCTAACTCACCGACTCGCTAACTCACCGACTCTCTAACTCACCGACTCTCTCACTCACCGACTCTCTTACTCACCGACTATCTAACTCACTGACTCTCTAACTCACCGACTCTCTAACTCACCGACTCTCTAACTCACCGACTCTCTTACTCACCGACTCTCTAACTCACCGACTCTCTTACTTACCGACTCTCTAACTCACCGACTGTCTAACTCACCGACTCGCTAACTCACCGACTCTCTAACTCACCGACTCTCTAACTCACCAACTCACCGACTCGCTAACTCACCGACTCAGCGAACCGGGCCGGCCCTGGCCCACTCGGATCGCAACCTCCTGCGACCCCAAAGCTGTCCTCCTGATGAGCGCTGCGAGGCAACGCACCATCGCTGCACCGTCGAGCGCCCCACTCTCCGCTCACTTCCTCTCGGAGCCTTCAAAGCGACGCGCGAGTTTGTCCCAGCGGCGATAAAACAAAAAACCTGCGTTTCAACTATTATTAAAATATAAATATACCACGTAAAGGCCCACTTAGCTGCGTAGCTCGTTTTTTCAGAAGCGACGTTGGCAATCACAAATGGTCACTCAACGAAGTGATTAATCATCGCGTGGAAAATGTGTAGCAGCCAAATACTCTAAATCAGTCGTTCTTAACCTTTACTGCAGCCCGCACCCCTTTTATTCTCATTAGTTAGAAACACATAATGTTAATAAATACATAGGTGTCATTGAACAAAGTCGTCACGTGTCCGTGCTTAATTTGTGCTCTCGACGATTTACCTTCCAAAAAAATCTGGCATGTCTCACCCCACCAGAAAAGGGCATCTCGCAATTCCAGGGGGTGCGTGCAACCCAGGTTAAGAACACTGCTGTAAGCGCACGCTGATACTAAATAAGGAGAGGAAACCCGGAGGACCTGGATCAAAATCCATGCGACCACCACGGGGAGAGAGACACGCGAATTCAAAATTTACAGCAGGCGTCAGGGTCGGTATCGAACCCACGACCTCCTGAATACCAGGCGAGGTAGTTAACACCTCGCCACCATGAAACTCCAAATTTACAGCAGGCGTCAGGGTCGGGATCGAACCTACGACCTCCTGCATACCAGGCGAGGTAGTCAACATCTCCTAGCCACCTGAATGCGCGCTAGTGCGGTTTCATTTGCGCGCTGCTCCGCCTGCCCCAGCTGCATCCCGCGCTCGTGATTTAGCGAGCTCCTTGCTTCATTGTATATTTACTCGCCCCTTTTGTGAGTTTGAACTTTCATCAAAAGCCGTCTTTGGGGAATAAATAATTCTGAAATTGCTTCTAGCGCAGCGCTGCTTAACGGCTAACACCAACGACGATTATTTGAACCGGTCCTGGGCCTCCTCGAGGTCGGCTCAGCCTAAAATGAGTAATTGTTGCGGTGTGTATATATCGGTACTAGGGATACAAAGGCGGCCGGGCTTGGTGCTGGCCACCCACCCCTTGTGTGCCGTACCGGCCTTCATAGGTGCCACTCGCTAACATTACTTGCCCCAGCAGCTATATGGAGGATCTTTGTCTTTGTGTGTATTATGTACCCATATGTTTACTGCGGGAGGTAAGAGCAGTGGCACAGTGGTTAACGCACTCCACTATGAACCCGTCGACCCGAGTTCAGTTTCTGCCTATTGCTAACATCTATACAATTCTTTCAACGTATGATATTCTAGAGTGAGATGACGGGAGAGACACAGACGAGAGATGTGGGTGTAGTGAGGTGGGAGAAGACAGACAGACGAGGCAGCGTTAGCGGAGAGGAGAGATGCACACAAAAGATGACAGCCATTATGATGTAAAATACGAATAAGTTTTACCCTTTCTGGCAAAAAAAACAGGAGGTGTTAACATATTCAAACGCCAAATAGATACATTTTGCAAGGCATTAAGTCTGCAATAACCACACACAATACTTGTGGCAAAACATGCAAACAAACATGCTCTGAAACTTGATTTGCCTACACCAGTGACAGCCTTCTCTATGGCCTTGTCTCCCCAATGTTAGACCAGAGAACATTGCCAAAAGGCGAACATGTTTTGCCACAAGTATGCGCGGTTAATGCAGACTGGATGCCTGGCATCTGTGCACTCCCGTGTTGTGCTGGACAGAAGCAAGCAAAGCCAGAGCCTCATGCTCCCAGAAGCTCGTGAAGTAAAACATTATTTTTTTATCCAAATATCAGCACGATTCCAAATCCCATGGGTTGTATTTTTGACATGTAATGTTGATAATAATAAATTGCGTATCTATCCAGGAATGCCACACTGAGTCCAAGGACTTGTTCTCGGGAGGACCCTGCCACATTGGGTTTTTATTTCAAGTGGGGAGGAGGAAACAGGAGTACCCGGAGGAAGAATCCCACGCCTTGCGCGAGGGGGCAACACACTATCCCTCTTACAGATGAAAACAGATGGCGATTAGTCCACTCGCTGTGCCGCCCACGGGAAGGGAGTTTCACAGCCCATCTGTGTGTGATCCACCAACCCTCGCTGCTGCCTCCACAGCGCTGGGTCACAGCAGCCACGAGCAACGTGGCCACCACCACTACTGCCACCACCACCACTACCACCACAGCCTGAACATGAGCGTGACGCGTGTGCGATGCATGACGTATGTTTGTGTGCTGCGTGCGCGTGTATATCCTACCATCGTTCTCTCGTATAACTCTGCCTCGTCTACCCAACGTCGACACGAGGGGTTCTCAACCTCTTAGATGCGCCGGGTCCCTCTCACCACGCAGCACAACCCCACAAACACAGTTACGGTTCTCTCAGGCCACATGTCCACGCCTCTGGCGTATGCGGGGGTGAGTGAGGAGGCAATCACTCCACGCTGCGTATCCGCGTGCATTTGTGTTCGTTCGGGGATTTTGCTTGACACTACCTTTTAGCTCGGTGGTAAGGTCCACTGAGCTGAACACCGTAGCTCCTTTTCAGAAGTGACCTGGCCACAAATGATAGCTCAACAGAGTGGCTTATCATGTGTACGTTTATAGCAGTATTTTAAATGTGGAGGGAAAAACTGGAGGACCCGGAGAAAAATCCACGCGACCACAGGCGTCAGAATCGGGATCGAACCCCTATCCCAAACCTTCCGACGGCAAGCTACTCACTCTCCCACGGGTGACTTGATCTCACGAACCGCTTGCGTCTGAACTTGAGAGCGTAGGTCGTCATTAAGGTGGCCAGGTAATCACTATACACGGCTCTTATGACAATACCAAGCGCCGGATTGTGTAGATTAACTTCTGAATGTGAATCAATCAAACTCCATGGGCACAATTGAACGTAGGTGCCCACTGCAATTTGTGTCACCTGTTTCCACTTCCCTCTACCCTGTGCCAACACGCTGAGGCTATGCGCATCTCTCTGGCACCAATCTCTCATGTCAGCCAGCCATTCTTCACAGGCTCTTCCTCTTCTTGCAGTTCCCTTTATTGTTCCCATCATTACAGTTTTTATTTTCCCGTTGTCCTCCAACCTGCATATGTGCCCAAACAAGCTCAGTTTCTAGTGATAGGTTTTTACCATTTTATCTGGTACAAAAACTGACACCTTTATGCAAGGGATCATGTTTGCAATAACCACAACACAAGCAGTCAAAATGCAAACAAAAGATACAACTCTGATAATGATATGCACTGTCCTTGAAGTTGATTGGTCCACACCCGAGACGGCTTTTCTTAGAGCCTAGTCTCCACTGGTGTTGGACCAGAAGACGCCAAAAGGCATTTTGCATTTGACTGCATGTGTTGTGGTTATTGCAAACATGATCCCTTGTATAAAGGTGTCAGTTTTTGTGCCAGATAAAAGGGTTAAAACCTATTACTATATCTTGCTACTGGCAAAGGAGATCTCATAAAGCTCAGTTTCCTTCATCAAGTCTTCTGTTGTGTTCAGCCTTTTTCTTGCTTCTACGTTTGTCACTCTCTGTGGCCAACTTCTGAATGTAGTCAAATAAATAACCGCACAAAAACACATCTCATCAGGCCACAGGGCCTTCTGGGAGTTACTATTTTCAGGAGCATTGATTTGATACAAGCAAAACTGTGGTGTCGTTTCAACAACCAGGTGGCTCATCAGCAGTCAGGTTTGTTTAAACCAAAGCTGGTGCACAAGCACAAACAACAAGGAACTCAACGTGGACGTTAATGACAACATCACGTGTGTGTGTGTGTGGGGCCTGATAAGAAAATACTTCAACAACATGACGTGTGTGTGTGTGTGGGGCCTGATAAGAAAATACTTCAACAGACTACAGTCGACAGTCTGGTGAAGTCGACAGTCTGTTGAAGACAATATGGGGGATCTTTGTCTTTACTAAATAAATATATATATAATCGGCGACGTTGTGGCTCTCTTCTTCATAGCAAGTAAATCAGTAGATAATGTACGTGCTACGAAGATGTGCCCGTCCCCGAAACGGGTCCTAGTTCAGTGCAAAACTTTACAATACGTAACACAAGATGGTCATTAAAAAACAGTAATCCGGGAATAATGCCTTCCCAGAATTAACCGTCGCTGCGCTGTCTCTCTGCCAACCCGTACGGCAGAATAATGAACATATGCATGTTCATGCAAAGAATAATTGACATATTCACGACCAGGCAAAAGTAATGACCATATTCAAGATCAGGCAAATCATAATTAACATATTCACAAACAGGCAAAATATAAGTAACTAAATGATAACGCAAATAATAATTAGCATATTGAACGTAATCATGATTAGGCAAAGCATAATTAACATATTCATGATCAGGCGAATCGCCGCTGAGCTCCGAGCCAAGATAACGTAGCCCGCGTCAGGGTCTGAGACAGGTCAGCCCGGGTAAGGTCAGGAGGTCACTACAAACAACGGTTCTAGAAAGAAAAGGTTAAGTTAATTGACCTTTTGGCTGACATGCCTTCAGAGCAAACTATTCCGTGGGCAATTAAGCAACGCCGTTGACTAGGGAAGGGGAGGGGATCTGCGTTGGCGGTGCCGCACAAGCATGGAGCAGCAAGTACAACAACAACAACCACCACCGTCGCCTTCATCATCAACGATGGCGGACAATGAGGACGGGCGGCGGTGGCCCAGTGCTCGTGACCCGAGTTCGAATCCCGGCCATGGTTTACGGTGGCGAGATGCCAACGACCTCCCCTTGTGTGCAGGAGGCCGTGGGTTTAAATCGCGAGCCTGACGCCTGCTGTGTATTTTTAGTTTGTGGTGCCTCTCTCTCTCCCCTGTCGTCGCGTGGATTTTTCTTACGGGACCTGCGGTTTTTCCCTCCACATTTAGAATCAAAATCGCACGTTTAGAGTATTTGGCTGCTATACATGTCCGCATGATAAGCCACTTCTGAAAAAGAGCTATATATCATTAGACCTCCTTTGCCAGTAGCGAAATGTAATAATAGGGTTTTCCCCTTTTTTTTCTGGCAACAAAACTGAAACCTTTTTTTTACAAGGATTCATGTCTGCATTAACCACAATACCTGCAGTCAAAATGCAAACAAAAAACATACTATGATAATATATGCATTGTCCTTGAAACCTCAAGGACAATGCATACATTATCACCTCAAGCACAAAAGCCAAAGACTCAACATCCCTATACTCTCCTACCTCTCCCCTCTCAACTCACTCTACTCCACACGCTCTTCTGCGTCTTCCCCCTCCCATCTTTCTCAAAATTTGCACGTGTGACTGTGAACTAATGGTCTGGACAAGGCTGAGTGCACTGCATATGCCATGCGGTAATCACACGGCATGTGTGCTGGATAAACCATCATCACGCGAACTCCGCTCATCCTCACAGGAGCAGCGGTGGCTTTTGGCTGGCCATCGACCAAATATAGTCACTGCATTTGCGCGGCGCTTTCAGATGCGCTTCTGCAGCCATCTGGAATTCTCTTCCTTCCGATGTTAGGAAGCCACTGGAGCTGTACAATTTTAAATCTTGATTTGAAATCTCGTTATTTAGAACTGCTTTTTGTGTTTAGTTTGTTGTCCTTTCCCCGCACCTCTGATTAGCACGGTTGGCTATGTACGGTGCAAAAGAAATTCAACATACCAGGACGACTTACAAACATTCGACTTACAAACTTTCAGAGATACGAACAAACCTGTCCCTATGTCCAGCTGCCTGTTCGGACCGAGAGTCGTAAGTTCAACCGCCGTGCAATAGATGATGGTGGTGGCATCTACATCTGCAGAATTTGAAAAAAACAGTGGCATCTACATCTGCAAAACAGGAAGAACCAGTGGTATCTACATGTGCAGAACATGAAGAACCGGTGGCATCTACATCTGCAGAACATGATGAACTAATGGCATCTACATCTGCAGAACCTGAAGAACCAGTGACATCTACATCTGCAGAACATTATGAACCAGTGGCATCTACATCTGCAGAACATGAAGAACCAGTGGTATCTACATGTGCAAAACATGATGAACCAGTGGCATCTACATGTGCAGAACAGGAAGAACCAGTGGTATCTACATGTGCAGAACATGATGAACCAGTGGTATCTACATGTGCAGAACATGAAGAACCGATGGCATCTACATCTGCAGAATATGAAGAACCAGTGGCATCTACATCTACAGGAGATTATACAACTTTTAAAGCCATTACCCGTGTTTAGTGTACATGGCGTACAACGTGTTTGGACAGGAGTAAAGTTGGACTTGCGAACAAATCGGCTTACGAACAGACCTCGAGAACCAAACTCATTCGTAAGTAGACGAGTCTCCGTACATATGTACGTACGGGCGGGAGTCAGGCGCTCGGACATTACTCCGGGGAGCGAGTGTCTAGGGAATGCGTCCGGACGGTACCTGCTTGTTCTTCTCCAGCAAGTCCTTGAGCAGGGCATCCAGCTCGTTCTCGTCGATGTAGCCGCTCCCGTCCTGAAACGATGAACGCACAGAGCAATGCTCGGCCGTGAAAACTCTCACACCGAGCCTCGCCTCCCCCACCCCCAGCATCAAGGGGAGGGGTGGGTGGGTTCGGGGGGACACCGGAACAGACTTCCAGACTGCTCCGGCCAAACTGGTAGCCTAACCTTTGGGGGCTCCTGATTGGTCAGGGTTTATATATATGAATCATATCCATTCATTACACTACACTGAATCTTTGAAGTGGTGACATAAAACCTCTGGATGAGGATGAGATCGATGCCATAAGTTGGATCTCAAAGCTCACGAACAACGCTTGCTCTGCCAGTCTTTGTGGATGTAATGTAGCGGGTGGTGTTGTAGTAGCATAGGCACTGCGCTAAGAACCCAGAGCAACATAGGTTTTAACTCATAATCATAATCTGTATTCAGACTGCAGGAATCCGATGAGCTATGAAGCTCTTTTTGACAGATGGCCAAATGGGAATGTCGTCCATCCCCCCTTACGCGATCTCTTCCACGCCATTTCCCTCTTACTATCTGTCCGTTCTCTCCCAATCCTTCTCCCCTCGTTCTCTCACCCTTCCTGTCTCTGCTCCTTAGACCACTGCCACTTGGAGAGGTGTGTGACCCTGGCTCTTTGTGCCTCTGTATTGTTGCTAGAAGAATATTTCTTTTTGATAGGGAAACAAAGGTTTGCACGCTGACTGGCTGGCAATCGACGATTACCCGATCGCTCCCGTGCGCCGCTTTTTCATCTCGCGATTCATGTTGCGCCAAGTGCCCATTACGCGCACTCAACGTGCAGCATCAAAGCGACGTACGCACGTTTGAGTCATCAAGGCATTCGCAGGAGGCGCATAGATTAAAAAAAACCTTTCATGCGTGTGAACAAACACAAGGCCTCGATCAACAACACTTCCACCCGAACGGATCTAATGCCGCTCGCAAACGTCAGCTCCCCACTTTGCCCTGCGTGCATAGACGTGCGCACAGCGCGCTTCGCACGAGCAATGATCTCTCAGCCTTGCCCAGACCACCAGCTCAAGACGTACGGCAGCAGCCATATTGTCGCCGACACCGGCGGCTCAGGGAGTGCATGGGATGACGCTGTGGTCACATGACGCACACGCGAGGCATCGTGGGAATTGTGCCGTGTCCCGGCAGCTTGTGCGTTTTTTCCATCTCAGAATCAGAATGTTTATTTATACTGGAGGAGGAATCCGATGAGCTATGAAGCTCTTTTTCACAGATGCCCAATAGGGGCTGGTCAGAAGATTACAACAACAATGCAAAAACATGATAGGAGTGCAAAGTATTGGAAAGGTAAACAAATCCCTTAAAACAAATATACAATTAAAACAATAACAATTTTTATCCTGTTGCAATGGTTTTCATCATCAGTAACACAGAGTTGGATTTGAACGAACACTTTCCCTTTAAAGGAAACGATTTACATTTCAAAAAATAGGCGACAGACATCCGTTGGGAGTCGTCCGCAGTTGCGCATGGCAAAAGCTTGCCAAGCTTGCGATGCCCATCCCGGATATCCACGCATGCGTGATTGCCGCTCCTACTTCCCCGCAGCCTTTACGCGTGTTTGTCCAGCTCTGTGCCGGGGAACGCCAGATTAGCTGATACAAAAAAAAAGCACGAAACGCCGCAGATTTCCTTCTGCCGTACCTTGTCGTAGTACGCGAATATCTCGTTGAATTCCTTGGCTGTCATTTTGACTCCCTGCAGCAGAAGGGGAAAGCGTTCCACGGTTAGGGGGGGCAGCAGTCGCCTCCGCTGACACTACTGCGCACACACACGTGGCCACACCGCAAGGGTACGTACGGGGGTGCAGCCCCTAGAGGGAAGGTCCACAGGGCATCTTGGCACCGCTCTGCCAGGCTGGACGGACGTTCTTGGAAGAGGTGGAAGTACCCACATTTGGCGAGATGTTAACTACATCACCTGGTTATACAGGAGGTCGTGGGTTCGATCCCGACCCTGACGCCTGCTGGAAATATGGAGTTTTTCGTGTTTCTCTCCCTGTGGTAGCATGGATTTTTTTCCCCCGGGTCTTCCGTTTTTTTCATCCACATTTAGAATCAACATGCGTTTAGACTATTTGACTGCTTAATAAATATCCACATGATAAGCCAATTCGTTGAGCTATCATTGTGATAGCCAGACCGCTTCTGAAAAAGAGCTACGTAGCTCTGTGGGGCCTTACCTGGTAAAATAAAAAAGTAGCCACGTTTTTTTGTTGTTTCATTTTTACCCCAGCACATGCGACCTGCCGGTTGACGAACTGTGGTGACCCCATTTATACTGCTGGGTGGACAGAGGCGGCTGGGCGATTTAAGAAACTTGCACCGTTATTTCAACTGCGACCTCAGGATTGCACGTTCGATTCCAGATGGAATCGAACCGGCGACCTCACAATTGAAAGTCCGGCATGCCGTTGACCTTTACACCACAGGGCAGTGCACATACGCACTGCGCATGATTTATATCAGACCTATACGGAGTTATGACGTTTGACAATACAATTATTGTGATTTGGATCAAGATTCAGTTCAAGAATCAGTGTTTTTTCAGCCCTGCGTGTTGTCGTCTTCATCTCCGTCAAAGCACAAAGGTGCTTTCGTGTTGATGTGTGTATCGTTTTTGTCTTTAAGTCGTCACATTATGCACGCGTCGTGGGCGCAAGAGCCGTTCGCCATTGTTGGACAGACGACCCGTTACGTGCACGTACGTGATGCGTGAATGTTCGGGACGCGTCTCCGAATATTCGCATTTGGCGAAAATTCTCAAATCGGGCCTACAGATATACAGCACGGATCTTTCAGACCACCGCGATTTCGCTTTGTTTCCGATAGATCCCAAAACCGGAAGTGACATCACATCGGTATGCCGCCACTTCCATGCTCTCCCCCCCCCCCCCCCCCGTGAGGGTGATGTCACGTTGGCGTGGGGCGACGTCACTGCTGCCAGCACGAAGACTGTTATAACTTTGTAAATTGTCCCGAACATATCCTTGTCCTCTCCGTGTGTTTGTGTGTGAGGAGCGGTGGCACAGTTACATTATTAGCGTACTGCGCGACAAACCCGTTCAACCCGAGTTCGATTTCCGCTTACGGCCAATATTAGAGGTGATTATCTGAACCGGTCCTGGACCTCCCATAGGTCGACTCAGCTTTAAATGAGTCCCTGGTGCAGTGTGTAAATATAGCCCTCTGTGGAGACAAAGACAGCCGGGCATGGTGTTGGTCACCCACCCCCTCTTGTGCCATGCCAGACTTCATAGGTGCTACTCACCACCAGCACTTGCCCCAACGGTCTGTTGAGGCTCATACGGGGGTGAGGATCTTTGTGTGAATTGCGAGTGCACTCACCTGAAACTTCAACAGGAAGTTTTCCTGCACAGGAAGCAACCTGCGGTGGGCGGAAAACAACAACACAGGTGTACACTTTGGTTTTACTCGGTAAAGTCACGTAGATAAAATAAAACAAATTAAAACAATTAAATCACGACGTTTCAGAGGCAACACAAGCATCCGTCTTCAGGTGTAAAAGTCAACGCAGAATATCTGTGTCAGGAGCACAGTTCAGAGACGACCTTGCATTATATACAGGTTAAGGGAGGGGGGAGGAGTCAGTAAGGGGGGCGTGGGTGGGTGGGAGGGCTGGGCTAAGCAGCCTTTTAATAGAATGCTGCGGGTAACACCCACTTCTCAAAGCTCACATCAAAGGGCCCCCTGAAGCTTGTGTTGCCTCCGAAACGTCGTGATTTAATTATTTTGTTTTATTTTACCTACGTGACTTTACCGAATAAAACCAAAGAGTATGAATCCTTGGAGTCACGAAAGCTTCAAATCTAGAACACAGGTGTACACAGCGTGGAGACGTCGATCTAATATGGGATAGGGAGAGACGAACCGATGGACGAGACAGGAGTGTGGGGGGCAGGGGGGGTGAACGAGGGGGGGGGAGCTTAACGATCGGGGGGGGCCTTCCACTCACCTCGCCATTTCACCCAGACCCAATTTTCCATCACGGTTGGTGTCGAATATTCTCAACTGCAACGAGCGACGCGGACACACACACACACGCGCACACACAAACAAAAACACAACGTCAAAGCGGCGACGGATTCGGCACTTGGCTCGAGCTGAACGAGGCTGAAGACTCGCGACGAAGCGGCTCGGCGGCACCGCACCCTGCCGATGAGACCCGGAGAGGTCGAATACCCGTGCGGGGTTCGCTTCATTTAAAGCAAAACCCCGCGGGAAAACCCTGGCTGCCTGGAATCCAACCCCAAGTTCTCGGCGGTGCTGGCAGGGTATGCCACCCTCTGTGCCAGCCCATGCCACCTACGAGCAAGCCAAGTAAACGTACCGATGGGTGGAGCGCTAACGGCGGCGGTGAAACTCGCTGCACCGCGAACCCGGCGATCCGAGATGGATTCCCGGCCACGGACGACATCAGTGAAGAGTTGAAAGTGATCATCTGAACCGGAGCAGGCGAATCCATCGCTGGGTTCGCAGGCGTGGCGCGCTAGCCGCTGCGCTGCCGCTCCCCATAATGTGTACGCACACGCACGGATGCTCGCTGGTGGTCAGCGAGTGTGTGAGCCGGGTGGGGAGTAAGTGCGGAGAGAGTGGAAGGAGGAGTGCAGACGGAGGAGTTCGGAGGCAGCAGAGGGTGCGGAGGGAGGAGTGCGGAGGTGTGGACGAAGGAGTGCGGAGGGAGGAGTTCGAAGGGTGCGGAGGTGTGGAGGGAAGAGTTCGAAGGAAGGAGTGCAGAGGGAGGAGTTGGGAGCGAGTAGTGAGGAGAGTGCGGAGGACGGAGCTCAGAGGGTACGGAGGGAGGAGTGTGGCGCTCACGATGGTGTGCGTGTACTCGTCCAGCTTGTCGTTGTCGTACTTCTTGCGGGCCTTGGTCAGCAGGTCACGCAGGAAGTTCTACCAGCGCGGCGGCACACACAGGGGACACACGCTCGCGACTAGAGACACACAGACACTCTAGACACTAGTGACACACAGACACTCTAGACACTAGTGACACACAGACACTCTAGACACTAGTGACACACACACACACACTAGACACTAGTGACACACAGACACTCTAGACACTAGTGACACACAGACACTCTAGACACTAGTGACACACAGACACTCTAGACACTAGTGACACACACACACACTCTAGACACTAGTAACACACACACACACTAGACGCTAGTGACACACAGACACTCTAGACACTAGTGACACACACACACTCTAGACACTAGTGACACACAGACACTCTAGACACTAGTGACACACACACTCTAGACACTGGTGACACACACACACGCTCGAGACTAGAGACACACACATACTCTAGAAACTAGTGACACACATACATACTCTAGACACTAGTGACACACACACATACTCTAGACACTAGTGACACACACACACTCTAGACACTAGTGACACACACTCTAGACACTAGTGCCACACACTCTAGACACGAGTGACACACAAATACTCTAGACACTAGTGACATACAGACACTCTATACACTAGTGACACACAGACACTCTAGACACTAGTGACACACACACACACTCTAGACACTAGTGACACACACTCTAGACACTAGTGACACACAGATACTCTAGACACTAGTGACATACAGACACTCTAGACACTAGTGACACACAGACACTCTAGACACTAGTGACACACAGATAGTCTAGACACTAGTGACACACACATACTCTAGACACTAGTGACACACAGATACTCTAGACACTAGTGACACACAGACACTCTAGACACTAGTGACACACAGACACTCTAGACACGAGTGACACACAGACACTCTAGACACTAGTGACACACACATACTCTAGACACTAGTGACACACACACACACTAGACACTAGTGACACACACACACTCTAGACACTAGTGACACACAGACACTCTAGACACTAGTGACACACACACTCTAGACACTGGTGACACACACACACGCTCGAGACTAGAGACACACACATACTCTAGAAACTAGTGACACACATACATACTCTAGACACTAGTGACACACACACATACTCTAGACACTAGTGACACACACACTCTAGACACTAGTGACACACACACACACACTCTAGACACTAGTGACACACACTCTAGACACTAGTGCCACACACTCTAGACACGAGTGACACACAAATACTCTAGACACTAGTGACATACAGACACTCTAGACACTAGTGACACACAGACACTCTAGACACTAGTGACACACACACACACTCTAGACACTAGTGACACACACTCTAGACACTAGTGACACACAGATACTCTAGACACTAGTGACATACAGACACTCTAGACACTAGTGACACACAGACACTCTAGACACTAGTGACACACAGATACTCTAGACACTAGTGACACACACATACTCTAGACACTAGTGACACACAGATACTCTAGACACTAGTGACACACAGACACTCTAGACACTAGTGACACACAGACACTCTAGACACGAGTGACACACAGACACTCTAGACACTAGTGACACACACATACTCTAGACACTAGTGACACACACACTCTAGACACTAGTGACACACACACACACTCGCGACTAGAGACACACAAATACTCTAGACACTAGTGACACACACACACTAGACACTAGTGACACACAGACCCTCTAGACACTAGTGACACACACACACTCTAGACACTAGTGACACACACACACACACTAGACACTAGTGACACACAGACACTCTAGACACTAGTGACACACAGACACTCTAGACACTAGTGACACACAGACACTCTAGACACTAGTGACGACACACACTCTAGACACTAGTGACACACACACACTCTAGACACTAGTGACATACAGACACTCTAGACACTAGTGACACACAGACACTCTAGACACTAGTGACACACAGATACTCTAGAAACTAGTGACACACAGACACTCTAGACACTAGTGACACACAGACACTCTAGACACTAGTGACACACAGACACTCTAGACACGAGTGACACACAGACACTCTAGACACTTGTGACACACATACTCTAGACACTAGTGACACACACACACACACTCTAGACACTAGTGACACACACACACACTCTAGACACTAGTGACACGCACACACACTCTAGACACTAGTGACACACACACTCTAGACACTGGTGACACACACACACGCTCGAGACTAGAGACACACACATACTCTAGAAACTAGTGACGCACATACACACTCTAGACACTAGTGACA
This sequence comes from Petromyzon marinus, assembly GCF_048934315.1. Lineage (NCBI taxonomy): Eukaryota > Metazoa > Chordata > Hyperoartia > Petromyzontiformes > Petromyzontidae > Petromyzon > Petromyzon marinus. Next base: position 10,179,012 of record NC_133720.1, read on the forward strand.
CACACTCTAGACACTAGTGACACACACATACTCTAGACACTAGTGACACACACACACACACTCTAGACACTAGTGACACACACTCTAGACACTAGTGACACACAGATACTCTAGACACTAGTGACATACAGACACTCTAGACACTAGTGACACACAGACACTCTAGACACTAGTGACACACAGATACTCTAGACACTAGTGACACACAGACACTCTAGACACTAGTGACACACAGACACTCTAGACACGAGTGACACACAGACACTCTAGACACGAGTGACACACAGACACTCTAGACATTAGTGACACACACATACTCTAGACACTAGTGACACACACATACTCTAGACACTAGTAACACACACACACACTAGACACTAGTGACACACACTAGACACTAGTGGCACACACACACTCTAGACACTAGTGACACACACACTGGACACTAGTGACACACACACACACACTCTAGACACTAGTGACACACAGATACTCTAGACACTAGTGACATACAGACACTCTAGACACTAGTGACACACAGACACTCTAGACACTAGTGACACACAGATACTCTAGACACTAGTGACACACAGACACTCTAGACACTAGTGACACACAGACACTCTAGACACTAGTGACACACAGACACTCTAGACACGAGTGACACACAGACACTCTAGACACTTGTGACACACACATACTCTAGACACTAGTGACACACACACACACTCTAGACACTAGTGACACACACACACACTCTAGACACTAGTGACACACACACACACTCTAGACACTAGTGACACACACACTCTAGACACTGGTGACACACACACACGCTCGAGACTAGAGACACACACATACTCTAGAAACTAGTGACGCACATACACACTCTAGACACTAGTGACACACACTCTAGACACTAGTGACACACACATACTCTAGACACTAGTGACACACACACACACTCTAGACACTAGTGACACACACTCTAGACACTAGTGACACACAGATACTCTAGACACTAGTGACATACAGACACTCTAGACACTAGTGACACACAGACACTCTAGACACTAGTGACACACAGATACTCTAGACACTAGTGACACACAGACACTCTAGACACTAGTGACACACAGACACTCTAGACACGAGTGACACACAGACACTCTAGACACGAGTGACACACAGACACTCTAGACATTAGTGACACACACATACTCTAGACACTAGTGACACACACATACTCTAGACACTAGTAACACACACACACACTAGACACTAGTGACACACACTAGACACTAGTGGCACACACACACTCTAGACACTAGTGACACACACACTGGACACTAGTGACACACACACACTCTAGACACTAGTGACACACAGATACTCTAGACACTAGTGACATACAGACACTCTAGACACTAGTGACACACAGACACTCTAGACACTAGTGACACACACACTCTAGACACTAGTGACACACAGACACTCTAGACACTAGTGATACACACATACTCTAGACACTAGTGACACACAGACACTCTAGACACTAGTGACACACAGACACTCTAGACACTAGTGACACACAGACACTCTAGACACTAGTGACACACACACACACTCTAGACACTAGTGACACACAGACACACTCTAGACACTAGTGACACACCGACACTCTAGACACTAGTGACACACAGATACTCTAGACACTAGTGACATACAGACACTCTAGACACTAGGTGACACACACACTCTAGACACTAGTGACACACAGACACTCTAGACACTAGTGACACATACTCTAAACACTAGTGACACACACACACTCTAGACACTGGTGCACACACACTCTCTAGACACTAGTGACACACACATACTCTAGACACTAGTGACACACACATACTCTAGACACTAGTGACACACAGACACTCTAGACACTAGTGACACAAAGACACTCTAGACACTAGTGACACACAGACACTCTAGACACTAGTGACACACACACACACTCTAGACACTAGTGACACACAGACACTCTAGACACTAGTGATACACACAGACACTCTAGACACTAGTGACACACACACATACTCTAGACACTAGTGACACACACACACACACTCTAGACACTAGTGACACACACACACACGCTAGACACTAGTGACACACACACCCACACGCTAGACACTAGTGACACACAGACACTCTAGACACTAGTGACACACACACACACTCTAGACACTAGTGACACACACACACACTCTAGACACTAGTGACACACACACACTCTAGACACTAGTGACACACACACACACACTCTGGACACTAGTGACACACAGACACTCTAGACACTAGTGACACACACATACTCTAGACACTAGTGACACACACACGCTAGACACTAGTGACACACACACACACGCTAGACACTAGTGACACACACACACTCTAGACACTAGTGACACACACACACTCTAGACACTAGTGACACACACACTCTAGACACTAGTGACACACAGACACTCTAGACACTAGTGACATACACACACACTCTGGACACTAGTGACACACACACACACTCTGGACACTAGTGACACACACACTCTAGACACTAGTGACACACACATACTCTAGACACTAGTAACACACACAGACACTCTAGACACTAGTGACACACACATACTCTATACACTAGTAACACACACAGACACTCTAGACACTAGTAACACACACACACACTCTAGACACTAGTAACACACACACTCTAGACACTAGTAACACACACACACTCTAGACACTAGTGACACACACACACACTCTGGACACTAGTGACACACACACACACTCTAGGCACTAGTGACACACACACACTCTGGACACTAGTGACACACACACACTCTAGACACTAGTGACACACACACACTCTAGACACTAGTAACACACACAGACACTCTAGGCACTAGTGACACACAGACACTCTAGACACTAGTGACACACACATACTCTAGACACTAGTAACACACACAGACACTCTAGACACTAGTAACACACACACACTCTAGACACTAGTAACACACACACACACTCTAGACACTAGTAACACACACACACACTCTAGACACTAGTGACACACACACACACTCTGGACACTAGTGACACACACACACTCTAGGCACTAGTGACACACACACACTCTGGACACTAGTGACACACACACACTCTAGACACTAGTGACACACACACACTCTGGACACTAGTGACACACACACACACTAGACACTAGTGACACACAGACACTCTAGACACTAGTGACACACACACACTCTGGACACTAGTGACACACACAGACACTCTAGACACTAGTGACAGACACACAGACACACTGGACACTAGTGACACACACACACACACACTAGGCACTAGTGACACACACACTGGACACTAGTAACACACAGACACTCTAGGCACTAGTGACACACACACATTCTAGGCACTAGTGACACACACACACTCTAGACACTAGTGGCACACACTAGACACTAGTGACACACACACACTGTAGACACTAGTGACACACACACACACGCTAGACACTAGTGACACACACACACACACTAGACACTAGTGACACACACAGACACTCTAGGCACTAGTGACACACACACACTAGACACTAGTGACACACACACACTCTAGACACTAGTGACACACACACTCTAGACACTAGTAGCACACACAGATACTCTAGACACTAGTGACACACACACACACGCTAGAGACTAGTGACACACACACGCTAGACACTAGTGACACACACACTCTAGACACTAGTAGCACACACAGATACTCTTGACACTAGTGACACACACACACACACGCTAGACACTAGTGACACACACACACGCTAGACACTAATGACACATACATACTCTAGGCACGAGAGTAGTGAACGCTATATTAGTGACTGAAGAAAACTTACCACAAAGACAAAGATTCCCCGTGTAGCCTACCCAGGCTGTTGGGGCAAGTGCTGTTAGCGAGCACCTATGAAGGCCCACAAGGCACACAAGGGGGTGGGTGGCCAACACCACGCCCGGCCACCTTTGTCTCCCGAGTGCCGATGTTTACACACCGCACCAGGTACTCATTTGAGACCGAATCGACCCAGGGGATGTTCAGGGCCAGATGGCAACGCATTATGGTGTGATCGTGAAGATGGTGGTGGTGATGGTGGTGGTGGCGATGCTGGTGGTGATGGTGTGGTGGCGCTGGTGATTTTGACGATGGTGGTGATGCTGGTGGTGATGGTGGTGGCGTTGGTGGTGGTTATGCTGGTAGTGATGACGGCGGTGGTAGTGATGCTAGTGTTGAAGGCGGTGGTGATGATGGCTGATGGTGTTTGTGGTGGAGGAGGTGATGCTGGTAGCGATGATGATGATGATGGTGTTGGCGGTGGTGGTGATAGAGCATCAGGAGGAGTGTTGTAGGAGGGCGGGCGTCGTTTTTCCCGAGGTATTCTCGACTTCACTGCAAGCCACGGTGCTCTGCCGCACGAACCGACGGATCGACCGCGCGCCGCTCATTGTTCGCACGTCGCCGGGGGAATCGATCTCGTATCCGAGCGCCCACGCTTACGCCTCGACGCACCTTCAGCTCGTTGGCCTCGATGTAGCCGCTGCGGTCCGTGTCGTATCGCCTCCACGTCTGCGACGAAAAGGGGGGGGGGGCAGCGGGGGGTAGAGATGCTAGGAAGGTCAACGGCAAAGGTCAAGGTGGATGTCAAGAGGTCCACCAAGGCCGGCACCGTCACCCGGAGACCGAGGGGCTCGAGACCCCGGCCGGAAGGCCACGTGCGGCGAAGGAAAAGGAAAAAAATACTTGGCTCCTGATTGGTGGAACCTCTTTGTGTGTGAGGCACGGAGCACGTGTCCCCGACCCCTCCCCCGGCTCCTCACTGGGCAGCTGTGAAGGCCACAATCCCCTAACTATCAAACCTGGCAGGACCCTCCTGAAAACAACGAGGCTTTCCTGGGTAATCGATGATAGGTTTGCGGTATCATCGCAGATGTTGTGTATGGAGGTAGGGGCGTTGTATGTACGGGGGAGTGGAGGTGCAGCGGTTAGCACTACGCTGCGCTACAAACCCGGCGGAACCCTGTTCGATTCCCGCTCACGGCCAACACCCAGTGACGATAATTCATAATGAAGGTTTTTGGGTTTCGCTGGTAAGTTACTCTCCAACACACCGTTGGGCTGAAGTCGTAACTATTTGGCGTTTTGTTTACGTGACAAATCCCTTACTAATTGGCTGTGTCAGGTGGTGGAGGGCTTCGACACATTTATACTTACGCAATCTAACCCAAAAACCTTCATTATGAATATTGGTCGCGAAAGCCTACGTGTTACACTGAGTGACGATCATCTTAACAGACCCTGGGAGTCTTCCCCTAGGTTGACTTAGCATCAAATGAGTACCTGGTGTGGTGTGTAAACATCACAAATGAGGAGACAAAGGCAGTTGGGCGTGGTGCTGGCCACCCACCCCCTCGTGTACCGTTCCCACCTTCATAGGTGCTACTCGCTAACAGCACTCGCCCCAACAGTCTGCTAAAGGTTATACGGTGGGATCTTTGTCTTTGTATGTACAGGATAGCTGGTTAGAATGTTGCATTACGAAGCCATGCGGGTCCAGTTCGAGTCCAGGCCCTGACTAACATCAGTGGTGAGTCATATAGACATCTGTGAACTACTGTTCGTAAGTTGCTTTGTTCGTAAGTTTAACTTTACTCCTGTCGATTCTAAACATGTTGTACACTAAACACGGTAAATAGCTTTAAAAGTTGTACAATCTCCTGTAGATGTAGATGCCACTGGTTCTTCATGTTCTGCAGACGTAGATGCCACCACCGCCATCTATTGCACGGTGGTTGAACTTACGACTCTCGGTACCAACAGATTCGACATATGGACAGGTTTGTTCGTATCCCTGGAAGGTTGTAAGTGGAACGTTCGTAAGTCGAGGAGTCCTGTATTCTGATATCCTCATCGGTTCTCCCGCCACCCCACCATCGCCAAGCGGCATTGGAATGCCATGGGTGAAGTAGGTCAAGACAACCTCATAACCAACGAGGATATTGAGAGGTCTCCTCCACCCATTGGTGGATTACGAGCGGTTGGAATGAATTTGCGTTTTCTGTTAAATGAGACACCCGCTCGCCCCACCTCCCCCCCCAAATCAGCCTAGAGCCGTTAAATAATTCATTGGTAAAAAAATAAAAAAATTCGAAGCATTCATTAATTTGTGATTCACTCCATTACACTGTGGGAGGAGGGGGGGGAGAGGAAGCAGATGCACGCTTCCCTATACGCGAACAAAGAAAACGTCGAGTTGATCGTGCGAAAATGCGCGCTGACGTTCCGAGAGAAAACCCATGAGAGCTTAATGATGACCCGAAATGTTTATGAATCTCCGAAAGGCTTTGCCATTTGGACCATTAATAATACAAGCTTGCAGGACGTGCCTCCGTGCCCAAAGTGTCCCTCGAGCTCAAGCGAGCCACGCCGAGGCGCTCGTATCCATCGGTGGCCCAGAATCAGCGGCAGAAAGTCCGTGTTATCATGGATGGGAACTCAGTGACAAAGCCGTTTTTCTTATTATTGACTCAAGAAGAATGATAGCTCCGAGTCAACTCTTGACTGGGATTTGAACGTGTGCCCTTCTGATTGAGAGCCAATCAGCGATTTTTTAAAATGCAATTTTGGATTTATTTATTTGTAAGGACACTTTTGGATTTTTCCATCCCCTTTTGTGATCTGGATGAATAATTTAACGGGCATTTGATCACTGACCCAACCGCAGAGCCACCCGGTGTCAGTTTCCCCTGCGGCCGGTGGTCCAGAGCGGAATCGCGATTGCTTGGTGAGCGACAGGCACGGCGATCGCGAAGCGCCGCCGCCTGCGATGACAGAGATCCGAGGTGGTTGGCGCTGTGGGCACCAAGCTCAACCCATGGAGCAGGCAGCAACGCTACTGCCCGGTTCAATCATTTGCCGGCAGCTTTTCAGATATTCGCCGTGAGGCCACTCCTGAAGCCGTGCCGATTTGAGTAGATGGGTGTCTGCAGTGAGGGAAAAAAGTATTTGATCCCCTGCTGATTTCGTACGTTTGCCCACTGACAAAGAAATTATCAGTCTATAATTTAAATGGTAGGTTTATTTGAACAGTGAGAGACAGAATAACAACAAAACATCCGGAAAAACGCATGTCAAAAATGTTACAAATTGATTTGCATTTTAATGAGGGAAATAAGTATTTGACCCCCTCTCAATCAGAAAGATTTCTGGCTCCCAGGTGTTTTTTATACAGGTAACGAGCTGAGATTAGGAGCACACTCTTAAAGGGAGTGCTCCTAATCTCAGCTTGTTACATGTATAAAAGACACCTGTTCACAGAAGCAATCAATCAGATTCCAAACTATCCACCATGGCCAAGACCAACGAGCTCTCAAAGGATGTCAGGGACAAGATTGTAGACCTACACAAGGCTGGCATGGGCTACAAGACCATTGCCAAGCAGCTTGGTGAGAAGGTGACAAAAGTTGGTGCGATTATTCGCAAATGGAAGAAACACAAAAGAACTGTCAATCTCCCTCGGCCTGGGGCTCCATGCAAGATCTCACCTCGTGGAGTTGCAATGATCATGAGAACGGTGAGGAATCAGCCCAGAACTACACGGGAGGATCTTCTCAATGATCTCAAAGCAGCTGGGACCATAGTCACCAAGAAAACAATTGGTAACACACTACGCCGTGTAGGACTGAAATCCTGCAGCGCCCGCAAGGTCCCCCTGCTCAAGAAAGCACATATACATGACCGTCTGAAGTTTGCCAATGAACATCTGAATGATTCAGAGGACAACTGGGTGAAAGTGTTGTGGTCAGATGAGACCAAAATGGAGCTCTTTGGCATCAACTCAACTCGCCATGTTTGGAGGAGGAGGAATGCTGCCTATGACCCCAAGAACACCATCCCCACCGTCAAACATGGAGGTGGAAACATTTTGCTTTGGGGGTGTTTTTCTGCTAAGGGGACAGGACAACTTCACCGCATCAAAGGGACGATGGACGGGGCCATGTACCGTCAAATCTTGGTTGAGAACCTCCTTCCCTCAGCCAGGACATTGAAAATGGGTCATGGATGGGTATTCCAGCATGACAATGACCAAAAACACATGGCCAAGGCAACAAAGGAGTGGCTCAAGAAGAAGCACATTAAGGTCCTGGAGTGGCCTAGCCAGTCTCCAGACCTTGATCCCATAGAAAATCTGTGGAGGGAGCTGAAGGTTCGAGTTTCCAAACGTCAGCCTCGAAACCTTAATGACTTAGAGAAGATCTGCAAAGAGGAGTGGGACAAAATCCCTCCTGAGATGTGTGCAACCCTAGGGGCCAACTACAAGAAACGTCTGACCTCTGTGATTGCCAACAAGGGTTTTGCCATCAAGTACTAAGTCATGTTTTGCAGAGGGGTCAAATACTTATTTCCCTCATTAAAATGCAAATCAATTTATAACATTTTTGACATGCGTTTTTCTGGATTTTGTTGTTATTCTGTCTCTCACTGTTCAAATAAACCTACCATTAAAATTATAGACTGATCATTTCTTTGTCAGTGGGCAAACGTACAAAATCAGCAGGGGATATATATGTATATAGGTCTATGGGTCTTTATGGAGGAGGCTTGTGGAGGACTCTGCTGGTCAGTTGGAGGCAGTCACCCTCCAACAACAACGGAGGGCAGAGGATCATGCTAACAACAATGAGCGGAGCGCCGGGCGGGTCAACGCAGCAAGTTCGCACAGTAGGGGGCACAGATGGTGCATCTGCCGGTCATCTCAGTCAGCAAACCCATGGCACCTGGGTCTGTCCCGTGACCTGCTGTCAGCGACCCTTCGACAAATCAAGTGGCCTCAAAAAGTGAACCTGGCCTGGTAACAGGCACCATGGTGACGTCACTGCCACTTAGTGGTGCATTGCGCGTGTTGTTGTTATGGGTCTCTATGCAAGTCAAGGCATCTCTACGTCAATAAATATCTCAATCCATGGACACACACAGTAACGCCGATGCCTACTTCAACAATTCGCCAGCGGGGTTTCGGAAATTAACCGCGAGGCTGCTCCTGAAGTTGTCCACTGGCCCACTCGTCAAGAGCGACATGAACACCAACACGCATTGCTGTTCAACTCTCAGCTTACAGATGAAGCAGAAGAGGAATCTCATCGGATCCGGATCGATATCTTTTGCTTGCACCACCACGTTGTGATAATGATGAATACGATGATCACGATGATTTGATGACGATCGTGATTATGAACATGATGTGTATATGTTGAACTTCTTTCGCACAATACATAGCGAACTGTGCTAATCGGAGGGGCGAGATGACGCTCATGATAATGACTGTAATGATAATGATCGTGATAATGATCATGATGATTGTGATTATGATGTGGTTATCATGATGATCATGATGGCAATGATTGTGATAATGATTATCATGATGATGATGATTGCGGTGGTGGTGATGGTGATGATCCCAACTCATAGTGGACCAACGCACCTCCATGAACTCGGCGCTGGACTTGACGTGTTGCCGGAAGAAGAGAAGGAAGTTCTCCTCGGTCGGGAGAATTTGCGCCAACTGCGGATTTAAATAAAAACACAAAAATATAGAAATCTCATAAATCACACGGCTTCAAAACTACAATACCTCGGGAATGGCCACGCTCTCTTGTCAACATCCTCCAACATACTCCTTTTCTTCCTCGTGATGGAAAACAACGACTTTGTTCATCTCTCTGCTCTCTTTTTCCGTTTTAAGTTTATAATCTCAATTTACATTCCAGTTGCGCCACCGCACCAGATGGGAGCGGGCGGCTCACGACGATCGGAGAGGTCGCGAGTTCAAATCCTGGCTGGGGGATGGCTCGGCCCATCATCCATCGCTCCAACCGGGGTTGATAAAAACGAGTACCGTACAAACGGCAGCTTGCATAGCCAACGTGATTCTCCGTGTTGGTTTTTGGGCGATGTCCGATGCCAAGATTCTTGTTGTTAGGCCCTCCGCCACCTGTTAGGATTGTGACCTCGAGGCAGATAATATCATTCCCACCACACGTTATTGTGCGCCGATCGCATTCTCCCCAAAGTGCCAGGGTTCGACCTCTTCCACGAAAAACTTGGACGACCCCCAAGCAACCGCTTGAGGACAAGGCCAGGGGAAGAAGATGCGGCCATTTGTTGCATGAGTGGAACACGCGAGGAGCGGAACAGATTGTCACCGTGGCCACCACCCAAGTCAGACGATCGATCGCTGCATGTACCACCGAACTCCTGGCCGTGAGAGATCCAGTCCCGGTGGGCATCGCGACCGCTCGCTCTGCCTCGCCTGAAGGCGTTGAATGGATCGCTAACCTCGACAACAAACTATGACTAACATCAAACTGTAACTTTATTAGAAAACTCATTTCTCTAAACTCATTTCTCTAAATATGCTTTTTGTGTTTCGTTTGTTGTACTTCTGCCCGCACCTCTGATTAGCACGTTTGGCTATGTACGGTGCGAAAGAAGTTCAACAAACATACGCATTTACATCACTGCTTCCCCAGCCATACGAAGATAAAATTCTGACCATTCAAGCGCCACCCCTCCTCATCGGCGGCGCGAGACTTTTCACGGCTGAATTGAACGTGAACGCGCGACGACGTTCCGCTCCAACTGCTTCAAGTCTCATCGAGGTTGGCGATCCCCGGAAATTCGGATCGCTCCCTAAAGAAGCTCAATGCGTTGGCATGTGTACATAACAATGGTAGTAACAATACCTGCGTAAATAATGTCGCCGGGTGGTGGAGGGGTTAAAGACATTGAGCTGCAACAGAGCTCTTTTTTCAGAAGCGACTTGGCTATCACAAATGATAGCTCAACGAAGTGGCTTATCACATGTAAATTTACAGCAGCCAAATACCATAACATTCAAAATAATCTAGACGCACGTTTGTAAATGTGGAGGGAAAAACCGGAGGACCCGGAGAAAAATCCACACGACCACGGGGAGCGAGAGAGAAACATGCCAACTCCAAATATACAGCAGGCGTCAGGGTTGGGATGGAACCCACAACCTCCTGTATACCAGGCGAAGTAGTTAACATCTCGCCACTGTCACGTTGGCATAAAACTACAATCACTGCCACGAGACTCGACCCAAAAACACGCACGTGGATCACAAGGAGCACCGCTTTGTGGTGAAGTCAACAGTGCTTGTTCAATGGATGGACTCATCCCCGCCGTAGGAATGTGGAATTTCCCCCCCACTGGCTCTGCAGGGGCTGTAAATGGGAGATGAGCACCAGTGAAATGCCTCGACGCTCATTTGAGCGGCAGGAAATGGCTCTTGACGTTTGATCCGATAAGGGGCGCTCGCTTGCTCGCTCGCTCTCCGAGCCACCTGGCATCTCCACCTTTTACCGCATTTACCGCCGTCACAGTGGAAAATATCGACGGAAAATTCACATTAAGTGGCCGGGATTAAATCAGCATCATCATCTTTCCATTTGGAGAGAGTAGTCAATAGAGGTTGTTGCCTTATGGGTGAATAGACCTGGCTCTGTTGTGCACGCGCACATCCAGCCCTTTGGCCAATCCACTGATGGATGAGGGCCTCCCGAAGCTGTGTGGGTCGTGGGGGTTATTTGACCATACTTTACCACGCTGGTCAGTGTGGGTTTAGGTATGGCGAGGATCATAGGCGTGGTGCATGGAAGCGCAGTACAACAATGAATGTTCTGCACTGCCCTCTGCTGCCCACTGCGTAGACCCCACAGCGGCCTGTAGCAACTGGTTCTGCATGACGGTCGCCAATTCAAGCACTATCCGGGCTCAACTGTGCTTAGCTCTGCCATAGGAATGTCGAGTTTCCATCACGAGTTCAGGACTGCCAAAGAAAGTGAGCCACTACGCGTAGGTCAGCCGAGCGTGCGAGAGATTGGACCTACATGATTGAGTAATGAGTGACAGGTGTAATAAGTATTGATGAGCCTGCACTGTTGTTTCTGTCTGTGTCTACGACAGATCAACGGGTGAATGATACAATAATTAACGCCTCATTCCCATATTTGTCTCTGCACATGGAAAGTCAAAGTATTTGTTTTACACAACCCATCAGCTAAACGACCTTCTGGGAGTGCAGCATTGGTTCAATACAAGCAAACTCTGGACTGGTTTCAACTTTCAGTGTCTCATCCGTAGTCAGCCGTGATCGAAACCAATGCTGTCAAGCAGCCTTTCTGTCAGAAATAGGCTCTACTTTCAACGTAAAACACTGCACTCATTTTGGCAATCATTGTCTCATCAGCAGGGCCATCCATAGGGGGTGTGTGCGGGGCCCGGTGCAAATCCCACTGTGTGGTGCCCCCCAAAGTGTGGGGCTCGGGGCGGTCGCCCCCGATTCGCCGTGCCCTTAGCGGACGGTTCTGCCCATTAACAGTGTAGGGGGGTCGCCTGAACCAATGCTGGTGAAACCGCCCCCATGTTGAAAGGCGAGTAACCCACTCTGCAATGAACGGGTCCTGGCTCGGCACAGGCAACCCGGAATCGCAATTATTCCGTTGTCGTGAAGGATGTTCGTGGCATGATAGATTCACGCTCACCTCTGCCATCTCTATCTTTCCGTCCGCGTTCTTGTCGTACTTTTCCATGAACGATTTCATCTTCTCTTTCACCACACTCTCGGGCAGTTCCTGCGCTCGGGGATAACGGCACAACGAGAGGGGTGGCGGGGGGAGAGGCGTGGCGGGGGGGGGACAAAAACACATCTGTCATTCGCATCGCCCCGGGACAGCACTTGGGCCCTGCATCTATTATCCATTAAAAACTAAACCCATTTTTTTTATTGTACCCTGTAGAGACCCACTGAGCGATATAGCTATTTTTTTTTAAAAGCGACCTGGCTATCGCAAATGATCGCTCAACGAAGTGGCTTATCATCGCGTAGAAATTTAGAGTGGCCAAACATTCAAAAAATGCATGTTTTATAACGGTGGAGGGATAACTGGAGGAAAAAATCCACGCGACCGCGGGTGAGAACACACAACTCCAAATATACAGGCATTGTCAGGGTCGGGATCGAACCCACAACCTCCTGTATACCAGGCGAGGGAGTTAACATCTCCTAGCCACCTATACAAGGCGCCAATCGCACCGGAGATGAATCGATGGCCCGCCGATTTTTCACCGGATCCAGCGTGCCATAGCAAACAGTTTACGGTAAATGCCGTTTTACCATTCGCTTAATGATATACATTTAGGATGTGGTGCTGGGGTTCGTTTTTTGGGTTAAAATTTGCATTAAGAAAGGGTTAAATAAGTATAGTACCAAAAAAACGATATTCAAAAATATATGATATAACAAGTTTCAAATATATACGTTAATACAGAGTACTCACCACAGATGGCGGCGGAGATTGCATTCAGAGGATAGTACCATACAGTGTAGAGTATGGTGATGGTATAGAGTGTAGAGTTTAATCGAGGTTTTTTTGGGTTAGATCGCGTAAATATATAAATGTGTCGTTAAAACGCACCACCACCCGACACAGCCAACTGGTAAGGGTTGTAACGTAAACAGAACGTGCCAATTCGTCACTAGTACAGCACTAGTGTGTAGTGTAATGTATAGTGTAATATACTAGTACAGCACAAGTGTGTAGTGTATAGTGTAGTATAATAGTACAGCACACCGGTGTGTTGGAGACCCAAGCCACAACATTTCCAATCTGAGTACTACATTCCGCCAGTAATTGCAACCAGCTTCATCAGGTGACAGCCAGATTTGTGGAGACATTCACCTGTATCGTTCCTTATAGAGAGGTGTAGATGTGGTAACCACACTTCTGCACTCTTGCGCTAAGTGAGGGGGGGGGATTAATGAGTGAACGTACATTATGCATGCGCATTATTCGAGCCCTCTGATATTGTCCTTGCTGTCCATTGTGTATATTAAATTATCTTCTTTGGTTCTTTCGGTAAAGTCACGTAGAATGAGAATAATTTTATCGTGTTATTTTTGTTTGTGTTATTTTATTTTATCAATTTATTATTTTATTCTCATTCCACGTGACTTTACCGAAAGAACCAAAGAAGATGAATCCTTGCGGTCACGAAAGCTTTAAATCGAAATTTATATTAAATTAGCCGTACCAACGGTAATCCCTATTGAAGAATGGTGGCCTGTATAAGCGTGCATTTAAACAATATATTATTTGAGGATTCAATTACACGCAGCACTAAGTCGGGAGCTATCCGAATGGTTAAAATTATTTTTATTTCTTTCCATTTCGAGAGATTATCTCATTAGTCTTGGCTAGTAGTAGCTAGTTTTGCACAGAACTTCAACATTATCAAAATCAATTGAATGTCCTTGTTGGCAAGCGTGTTCTGCTACTGCTGACAGTTGTATTTGGGAGTATTTACTATTTCTCTGATGTTCTTGTAGTCTCGTGCTGATCATTCGTCCTGTTTGCCCATCATAGCATTTGCCACAAATGCAGTTAATCCTGTACACACCTTCTGTTGATAGCTTTGGTAATACATCTTTTGTACCAGATATTAATTTCTGTATTTTATGTACCATGCCAAATCTGACTCGGATGTTTTGTTTTTCCAAACATCTGGCTAGTTTATCAGTTAACTCCCGCAATGTCCGGTATTTTGATCGTTTTAATTACTTGGGCAGTTTCAATACTCGTGTTATTTGATTTGGTTTTGGCATTAAATGCCCTGTTGATTTGTGCATCATTGCAACCGTTCATTTTCAACGCTTCTTTAACATGTTTAATTTCACTTCTCAGCCTGTCACCATTTTACACTTTCTTAGCTCGATGAATGAACGTCTAGATAAGAGCAGATTTCTGTGTGGGGTGATGGTGTGACTCTGCATTCAGATAGGCGTCAGTATGCGTTTTCTTTCGGTAAACCCTCTGTTATTTTATCAATTCGACCCCATCCGAGCAGAATATCCAACAAAGTGGCTTGTTACATGGAAATGTATAACAGACAAATACTCTAAACACATGATTCTAAATGTGGAGGGGAAAACCCGAAGACCCGGAGAAAAATCTACACGACCAAGGGGATAACTTGCAAACTCCAAATATGAAGGCATCAGGGTCGGGATCGAACCCACGACCTCCTGTATACCAGGCGAGGTAGTTAATGTCTTTCGCACCATACGAAGCCAACCGTGCTAATTGGAAGTGCGGGCGAAAGGCAACAAACTAACACACAAACAAGCAGTTCTAACAAAATAATGTTTAATTTAATATTTGTGTTATTCGTGAAAAGTGCATCTCTGACAATTGGCAAGGAACCACAGACCCACAAGCTGGAAGGCGGCAGCAGCCAGGCATCGAGGAATCAACGCTACCAACAATTGCCCAAGCTCTGCAGTACTCTCTATATGTTAAGATGCCTTCAGTCAATTAATTGGCCTTCATACACGCTAAAGATGATGATGATTCCCCCTTCGGGAGATGGGAGTGGGTGGAGAGAGGGCCAAGTGCCCCCTCAGCCTTGAACGAGCGGCAAGCGGATCTGTGAGCGGTGGGGAGTTTAGCGCATAAGCCCCATAAGCCGCTCGTAGATTATTTTATTTGTAGGGTTATCCTTCCCCCCCCTCCTCCCCTTTGCTCTTGGTCTTTCCTCGGTACGTTAGTTCCTCCCCTTACCACATAAACAATCTTCACACACACCCCCATGCGTTGGTGCCCACTTAGCTGGGGCAGGGAGTCCAACTTCATAGCCACCCCCCTGCACCTAACTTACGTCCCGACGTCTCGGCTGCCCTTCCGACGTTGATCGGCATTATTTCAGCGGCACTCCGCGTTTTGTCGCGATAAAAAAAACAATGAAGATGACGACACAGCCGAGGATGCCGACAAAAGACGATGATGATGGCAATGAAGAATGCTATAGTAGGGAGATAACGTTAGTGATGACGACGATGGTGGTGGTGGTGGTGGTAGTGGTGGATGGCGGTGGTGGTGATGGTGCAGGCGAGGTGGGGGTCGCTCACCACCCCAACACCGCGCCGCGCCTGCTCCAGGTCTCGGAAGAAGTTCTCGAGCTCCTTGCCCTCGATGAAGCCATTCTCTGCAGGGGAAGCAACAGGGGGGAGGAGGTCTTGAGTAGAATACAAGCAGATCGATTGTTGGAATCCCATCGAGGCGAGAATTAGTTTACACGGTCACCGTTTACTGTCGGGGGGGGGGGGGGGGGCGAGGGATACATTCCTGAAAGGTGCGACGACGTATAATGAAACGACGTTAAATAATTATCTAAGCGATTTACAGGGCGGTAGGCGGCGGTGGAGGCGAGGAATAACGAAAAAAGGGACGGACGACGATGCTGTCAGCGACGTGAGAGTGTGGGGGGGGGGTTGAGGCGACGCGAATCGCCGGCCATGCTCTTCCCCACCAAACAAGCAGCTTCCACCCGCTCACCTCCGCTTTGCTGGTTTAACACCACCTAGTAGCTGTTGTAGTAGTTGTAATAGTAAGGTGTCTTTCGCGACCAATATCATCCATAACAGGTTTTATTTTTGGTTTAGATCACGTAAGCATATAACTGTGTCGTTAAACCCGCCACCACCCGACACAGCCAACTAGTAAGGGTTGTCACGTAAAACAGAACGTGGCCAATTCGTCACTGGTACAGCACACCGGTGTGTTGGAGAGCCGAGCCACAACATTAACAATCTGAGTACGACGTTTCGCCAGTAATTACAAAAAGCTTCATCAGGTGACAGCCAGATTTCTTCTCTTGCATGGAGCCTCAAGCAGCATTGCGGACCGACTGGCTCGATATTTTAATCTGGAGAGACGAATGTTGATGGGGGGAAGGAGGAGGAGGCATTGGTTATTTTGTAATGAACATTCTCCAGGTGACCCCCCCCCCCCCACATAATTATTCTGTGCCGCGTGTTGCTGCGTTTAGTGCGAGCATCCAGCGAGGATCCCGGTCCTTGCAAAGAGGGCCCCTTGCCGATAAACAGTCAGCAATTCGCTCGCGTTGGTTCAGGCGAGCCTGACTTTGCTGATGAGGCACTGAATGCTGAAACCAGCCCTTGCCCACAAACATCAGGCAGTTCACCCACGTTGGTTCAAGCGAGTCTGGCTACTGATGAGACACTGAACGTCAAAACCACCCCAGAGTTTTGCTTGTATTGAACCACTGTTGCTGATAGGATGCAATCCCAGAATTCCGTGTGGGTGGCTGATGGGATGTGAAAACATACGGCTTATATATATATTTACGTGTAGAGAAAAATAGATGAAAGAGGCATTGTCTGCGCACCAACTCTGCCAAGAGTGCCACCTGTGCCAATAATTACTGGGTGGAAACTAAAGGCGATGGTGATGAGATAATGCGAGGATAGATGCGGACAAGATGAGATAGATTTTGATTTAAAGCTTTCGTGACTGCAGGGATTCATATTCTTGGTTCTTTCGGTAAAGTCACGTAGAAGGGAAACAATTAAATAATAAAAATATAAAACAATACAATTATCACGACGTTTCGACTGCAACACAAGCAATCATCATCAGGTATGAAAACCACAGCAAGAAAATTAGAAAAAAGTGGCGTTTTTTTACGTTAGCACCACGGAGAGCGATTTGACAGTTTGTTCAGATGGACGAGTCCATCTATGTTCGGAAAAAGGAGGGGGGAGACGAAAAAAATGGATGCGGTCTGAAAGCCACTAAGCGTGAACAATCAATTAAGACCCGAAATGGTTTATCAAATCCTTCCAATGATTGCTAAGCCAGAATCCATCTTCTCGGTTGAAATTGTCTCTGTGTTTGTATATGTGGATAGCCTCATGAACGAATCTCTCATGGTAGCCAGATGGCTTGCTAAGAACCTCTGTCTTGGAGAAGTCAATGCCATGTGAGCCTACTGAATTATAAGAGTGATCTGCCGCGGCCGAGGTGTTGGTCCTACCATGTTTTAGGTCTGCTTTGTGTTCACGAACCGCATTCTTTATTTGGCGATACTGCTGCGTTGGCAGTGGTGCATAGCCACCACACACACAAAACACTCAACGCCTTCATCGATGTATGCTCTGTGGGTGTGTGGCCTTAAAAGGGATAAATATATGAGGTGCCATATCAGGCAATGGGCCTTGTTCATAGGACATGAAATGGTCTGCAGGCATCTCTAATGATGATGATGACTATGATGGCGATGGTGGTGTTGTAATGATGAGAGTGATGTAGTGATGCGGAATTATATGTTATTGAGTCGTACAAATTATATCGACATATATAAAAGGGAAATTTGTGAATGTGTCTGTTCGAAATGTTTAGCATACTTCCCAACATGCAACAAACTTGAAATTTGGCATGTGGGTAGCTTCCAGACATTACACAATGCAAAAAGTATAAAAATTGACTTTTGTATTTTGGGGGGGGGGGGGGGGGTACAATAATGGATATATTTTGCACGGCAAGTGAGCGGTGACGTCACATCTGTGATGTCACCCGCATGCGGCAGCGTTGCGCAGTGCGCCTGCTGACGTCACGCATCCTCCCCCCAACCCTCCGCGTAGGCCGTGTATTAATCCAAGACAAGAATCCAAGTCTCGGGCGAAGCCGGGTAGTAAAGCTAGTTTATCATAATACATTTGCTACTATATTTTTATAATATTGTATAATACATTTGATATTCACGCTGTCTGTCCTACAGTGCAGGGCGATCATCGCGCAGCAAGGCGCTGCTGTGTTTCACAGGCTGCGGTAGTTTCACAGTAGGGGGCGATGTTATTGCTGTGTGTCTGTGTGATTATCCCAATTGAGTGATGAGCAGTACCATTCTTTGTTTAAATTTTGGGAGTTTGACCGTGACGTTGGCACACAATGGCCGACTCCCCTCGAGTAGCATTGCGGAATCTTTCACATCCACTGTCAAGCAAATGGCGCGTATTCAACTAAAAAAACTATTTATGATTTCACCAGGTAAGGCCCGCTCAGCCATTAGCTTCTAGCTTCTTTTTCAGAAGCGACCTGGCCACAAATGATAGCTCAACAAAGTGGCTTATTACGTGTAAATGTATAACAGACAAATACTCTAAACGCATGTTTCTAAATGTGGAGGGGAAACCGGAAGACCTGGAGAAAAATCCACGTGTCCAAGGGGAGAACTTGCAAACTCCAAATATAAAGGCATCAGGGTCGGGATCGAACCCACGACTTCCTGTATACCAGGCGAGGTAGTTAATGTCTTTCGCACCGTATGTAGCCAACTGTGCTAATCGAAGGGGTGGGGATGGACAACAAACTAAAACACAAAAAGCAGTTCTAAAGGAATGAGTTTTCAATCTAGATGATGATTTAAAAGTTCTCAGCTCCAGTGGCTGCCAAATATCGGAAGGAAGGGCATTCCAGACGACCGCAAAAGCTCATCTGAAAGCGCGCGATGCAGCGACCTTTGTTCGATGTCTAGCCAATAACACGCAACCGTAATAAACTCCTAGAAGTGTAACCTGGTCGGCCGTGCAACAAGTGGTTAATGTGCTACCGCTGGGTAGCTTATCACTACCCGGGTAGTGATGATTATGATGTGGTGGTAGTGGTGTTGGTGATGAGTGCTATTGTGATGTGGCAATGCGCGCTCCTGCGGTGCTGATCATTCATCGTCGCCACGCGCCACTGATTCGAGCCAAGCGGTGTCGCCGCTTGCACTTTACACCACTCATGCCGTTGCGGAGGATCGTAGGGAGACATGTGTGCTCCGTTTGGTGTGCCGCCAGTTTCCCTTTGGTAACGGGCGGCGGCGATGATGATCGGTGACAACGCTGGCGGTCTCTGCGGAGGCCTCGCTGATCGATGTGGTTATGGTCCCCCAGGGGGGGGTAGTGGGGAGGGAGAAGGGAGACACGATACATTTGCTCCCCATGGGCATCGTTAAGGCCCGGGACGCGCGAACGTTCACGACGTTGCACGCACGGACGGCTGAGGTCCGCTTAAACCCACGCAGCCGCAGCGTCAACCCAGAGCGGAGTAGTTACATCAAACCCCCAATGCAAAAACACACAAAGGGAAAATTATTCCTTCTTAATCTGACTTGCTCATCATGCGATCTCTCCCCGCTATCAGCTAGCTTCCCTCTGTATGTATGTTACGTACGTTGAATTTATTTCGCACCGTACGTAACCAACAACGCTAATCGGAGGGCACTTTGGTCTCCTCCATATTTGGTGCATTTGCTGTTTTCCATTAAGTTTTCGCGTGGGGTTCTGTCTGTGTAACTGGTTGATGTTTTTGCTTGTTGATAGTTTGCAAATTGCCACCATCATGCAATGGCCCTTTCACTGCCACCACTACAACAGAGCTGCATGGCTCAAAGGAGCATGACCGGCAAAAAAATAAAGTCTGAGTCTATGAGTCTCTGTGTAGCTCTATGCGTCTCGATGTGACTCTGTGTTATCTGCAATGGGCTGTGACCGTGGTCATCCCTTGTGTAGAATGACTCAGGACCCCAACGTCGGATATGTGGACCTTTAATTGTAGCACTCCGATTCACAGACATCCAGCCACCATTCCTCCCAGCCGTCTCCCCCTCCCCCTTCTCGACCCTCGGCTTTTATCCTTGCCCCCCCCCCCCGTCTTCCTCCACCAATCTCATCTCTCCCTGCCCCCCTCCCTCCCACCCCCCCCTCTTCCTCCACCAATCCCATCTCTCCCTGCACCCCTCGTTCCCGCCCCCCCTCTTCCTCCACCAATCCCATCTCTCCCTGCCCCCAACCGACTCCCCACTGTCTCCTCCCCCATTCCACTTTCCCGCTCTTTTGCTTTGTAACCAAGCTGACCAATCCTGGTTCAGTATTTCCTCTCGCACCTCCCCCGGGTTGGGCGGGGCGGCCTCTGATGTGTGAGAGTAGGCAGGCTAGCAGTAGAGAAACTAGCAGTAGAGAAGCCAGCAGAGTGTATAGCAGGAGGCTAGCAGTGGAGAAGCTAACAGAGTGTATAGTGACAGACTAGCAGTGGAGAAACTAGCAGTGCACTGTGGCAGGCTAGCAGTGGAGAAGCTAGCAGAGTGTATAGTGAGAGGCTAGCAGTGGAGAAGCTAGCAGAGTGTACTGACAGGCTAGCAGTGGAGAAGCTAGCACAGTTTACTGACAGGCTAGCAGTGGAGAAGCTAGCAGAGTGTACTGTGACAGGCTAGCAGTGGAGAAGCCAGCAGAGTGTACTGTGACAGGCTAGCAGTGGAGAAGCTAGCAGAGTGTACTGTGACAGGCTAGCAGTGGAGAAGCTAGCAGAGTGTATAGTGACAGACTAGCAGTGGAGAAACTAGCAGTGCACTGTGGCAGGCTAACAGTGGAGAAGCTAGCAGAGTGTATAGTGACAGGCTAGCAGTGGAGAAGCTAGCAGAGTGTATAGTGAAAGGCTAGCAGTGGAGAAGCTAGCAGAGTGTACTGACAGGCTAGCAGTGGAGAAGCTAGCAGAGTGTACTGTGACAGACTAGCAGTGGAGAAGCTAGCAGAGTGTACTGACAGGCTAGCAGTGGAGAAGCTAGCAGAGTGTACTGACAGGCTAGCAGTGGAGAAGCTAGCAGAGTGTACTGACAGGCTAGCAGTGGAGAAGCTAGCAGAGTGTACTGACAGGCTAGCAGTGGAGAAGCTAGCAGAGTGTACTGACAGGCTAGCAGTGGAGAAGCTAGCAGAGTGTACTGTGACAGGCTAGCAGTGGAGAAGCTAGCAGAGTGTACTGACAGGCTAGCAGTGGATAAGCTAGCACAGTTTACTGACAGGCTAGCAGTGGAGAAGCTAGCAGAGTGTACTGTGACAGACTAGCAGTGGAGAAGCTAGCAGAGTGTACTGTGACAGGCTAGCAGTGGAGAAGCTAGCAGAGTGTACTGTGGCAGGCTAGCAGTGGAGAAGCTAGCAGAGTGTACTGTGACAGGCTAGCAGTGGAGAAGCTAGCAGAGTGTACTGTGGCAGGCTAGCAGTGGAGAAGCTAGCAGAGTGTACAGTGACAGGCTAGCAGTGGAGAAGCTAGCAGAGTGTACTGTGACAGGCTAGCAGTGGAGAAGCTAGCAGAGTGTACTGTGACAGGCTAGCAGTAGAGAGGCCAGCAGAGTGTATAGCAGGAGGCTAGCAGTGGAGAAGCTAGCAGAGTGTACTGTGACAGGCTAGCAGTGGAGAAGCTAGCAGAGTGTATAGTGACAGGCTAGCAGTGGAGAAGCTAACAGAGTGTACTGTGACAAGCTAGCAGTAGAGAAGCCAGCAGAGTGTATAGCAGGAGGCTAGCAGTGGAGAAGCTAACAGAGTGTACTGTGACAGGCTAGCAGTGGAGAAGCTATCAGAGTGTATAGTGAGAGGCTAGCAGAGTGTATAGTGATAGGCTAGCAGTGGAGAAGCTAGCAGTAGAGAAGCCAGCAGTAGAGAAGCTAGCAGAGTGTACAGTGACAGGCTAGCAGTGGAGAAGCCAGCAGAGTGTATAGCAGGAGGCTAGCAGCAGAGAAGCTAGCAGAGTGTATAGCAGGAGGCTAGCAGTGGAGAAGCTAACAGAGTGTATAGTGACAGACTAGCAGTGGAGAAACTAGCAGTGCACTGTGGCAGGCTAACAGTGGAGAAGCTAGCAGAGTGTACTGTGACAGGCTAGCAGTGGAGAAGCTAGCAGAGTGTACTGTGACAGGCTAGCAGTGGAGAAGCTAGCAGAGTGTACTGTGACAGGCTAGCAGTGGAGAAGCTAGCAGAGTGTACTGACAGGCTAGCAGTGGAGAAGCTAGCAGAGTGTATAGTGAAAGGCTAGCAGTGGAGAAGCTAGCAGAGTGTACTGTGACAGGCTAGCAGTGGAGAAGCTAGCAGAGTGTACTGTGACAGGCTAGCAGTGGAGAAGCCAGCAGAGTGTATAGCAGGAGGCTAGCAGCAGAGAAGCTAGCAGAGTGTATAGCAGGAGGCTAGCAGTGGAGAAGCTAACAGAGTGTATAGTGACAGACTAGCAGTGGAGAAACTAGCAGTGCACTGTGGCAGGCTAACAGTGGAGAAGCTAGCAGAGTGTACTGTGACAGGCTAGCAGTAGAGAAGCTAGCAGAGTGTACTGTGACAGACTAGCAGTGGAGAAGCTAGCAGAGTGTACTGTGACAGGCTAGCAGTGGAGAAGCTAGCAGAGTGTACAGTGACAGGCTAGCAGTGGAGAAGCTAGCAGAGTGTACAGTGACAGGCTAGCAGTGGAGAAGCTAGCAGAGTGTACTGTGACAGGCTAGCAGTGGAGAAGCTAGCAGAGTGTACAGTGACAGGCTAGCAGTGGAGAAGCTAACAGAGTGTATAGTGACAGACTAGCAGTGGAGAAGCTAGCAGAGTGTATAGTGACAGGCTAGCAGTGGAGAAGCTAGCAGAGTGTACTGTGACAAGCTAGCAGTGGAGAAGCTAGCAGAGTGTACTGTGACAGGCTAGCAGTGGAGAAGCTAGCAGAGTGTACTGTGACAGGCTAGCAGTGGAGAAGCTAGCAGAGTGTACTGACAGGCTAGCAGTGGAGAAGCTAGCAGAGTGTACTGTGACAGACTAGCAGTGGAGAAGCTAGCAGAGTGCACTGTGGCAGGCTAGCAGTGGAGAAGCTAGCAGAGTGTACTGTGACAGACTAGCAGTGGAGAAGCTAGCAGAGTGTACTGTGGCAGAATAGCAGTGGAGAAGCTAGCAGAGTGTACTGTGGCAGGCTAGCAGTGGAGAAGCTAGCAGAGTGTACTGTGGCAGGCTAGCAGTGGAGAAGCTAGCAGAGTGTACTGTGACAGGCTAGCAGTGGAGAAGCTAGCAGAGTGTACTGTGGCAGGCTAGCAGTGGAGAAGCTAGCAGAGTGTACTGTGACAGGCTAGCAGTGGAGAAGCTAGCAGAGTGTACTGTGACAGGCTAGCAGTGGAGAAGCTAGCAGAGTGTACTGTGACAGGCTAGCAGTGGAGAAGCTAGCAGAGTGTATAGTGACAGGCTAGCAGTGGATAAGCTAGCAGAGTGTACTGTGGCAGGCTAGCAGTGGAGAAGCTAGCAGAGTGTACTGTGACAAGCTAGCAGTGGAGAAGCTAGCAGAGTGTACTGTGACAGGCTATCAGTGGAGAAGCTAGCAGAGTGTACTGACAGGCTAGCAGTGGATAAGCTAGCACAGTTTACTGACAGGCTAGCAGTGGAGAAGCTAGCAGAGTGTACTGTGACAGGCTAGCAGTGGAGAAGCTAGCAGAGTGTACTGTGACAGGCTAGCAGTGGAGAAGCTAGCAGAGTGTACTGACAGGCTAGCAGTGGAGAAGCTAGCAGAGTGTACTGTGACAGGCTAGCAGTGGAGAAGCTAGCAGAGTGTACTGTGACAGGCTAGCAGTGGAGAAGCTAGCAGAGTGTACTGTGACAGGCTAGCAGTGGAGAAGCTAGCAGAGTGTACTGTGGCAGAATAGCAGTGGAGAAGCTAGCAGAGTGTACTGTGACAGGCTAGCAGTGGAGAAGCTAGCAGAGTGTACTGTGGCAGGCTAGCAGTGGAGAAGCTAGCAGAGTGTACTGTGGCAGGCTAGCAGTGGAGAAGCTAGCAGAGTGTACTGTGACAGGCTAGCAGTGGAGAAGCAGGCGAGCAGTACAAGCGGCAGAGTTGCTACGGAGATAGGTGGTGTTGAACGTGAGGAGTTCTGTGCGAATAAAGTGACATGGGAGCAAAATAAGTTGTCTGCGTGAAATAACTCCACTACATATATATTGTAGGGGTGTTTCTTTTGCTTTAAAAGGAAGCAAAATCGTGCATCTGGATGCATGGATTTCGCATCACTTTCCAGTCGCTGTACCTTTGCTCGGCGACGTTTGATATTTAATGCACCCCGAAAGCTCAAACTCCTACAGCCAACTGTTGTATTAACACTCACCCCAACACCAGGCGTGTAATTATTCACCGTTGATTAAAGTAGGTTTTTTTTTAATTCTCATGATGCGCGCAATCAAATTGTGCGTGTAAGATCCTATTTATGCAAATGTTATGCAACTCTAAGACTAGGCGAATGAAATGAAGGCCTAACAGGACCTCGCAACAGCACGAGATGACACAGACAAACAAGTCGCCACAAATTAGATGTATTATTGAAAAAGATTATTGAATTTAATCGTGAATTGTATTTGCAATAGCATTGCATAGGGATCAAGTCCAACAGCAGAATGTACAATGTGGGACACACGTCCCCGCCATAGGAATGTGGATTATCCACCACTGGCTTACAGCCATATAAAGGAAATGAGCCACCATCTTAATGCTCCATTGAGCCGGAAACCAATGTTTTTTTAGCAGACACTGCTCACGAAACTTGGCCCTAACCATAACACTTATCGCCAATCCTAGCTCTTACCTTAACCGAAATCCTAACCTTAACAGTAATCCTAACCCTAACACCTACCACCAATTCTGGCTCTTCCATTAACAGCAATGCTAACCCTAACACCAATCACCAATTTTAGCTATTAGCTTAACAGCAATCCTCACCCTACCACGTACTGCCAATGCTAGCTCTTACCTTAGCAATCCTAACCCTAACACATACCGCAAATTCTAGCTCTTAGCTTAACAGTAATCATAACCCTAACACCTACCACCAATTCTCGCTCTTATTTTAACAGCTATCCTAACCCTATTAGCTACTGCCAATCCTAGCTCTTAGCTTAACGGTAGTCTTAACCCGAACTCCTAACACCAATTCTAACTCTTATCTTAACAGCAATCTTAACCATAACACTTACTGCCTAACCGAGCTCTGACCAGACCAGCAATCCTAACCCTAACACCTACCACCAATGCTAGCTCTTACCTTAACAGCAATCATAACCCTAACACCTACTGCAAATCCTTGCTCTTAGCTTAACAGCAATCCTAACCCTAATACTGACTGTCAATCCTAGCTCTTAGTTTAACAGCAATCCTAACCCTAACATCTACTGCCAATTATCACTCTTAGTTTAACAGCAATCCTAACCCTAACACCTACCGCCAATCCTAGCTCTTAGCTTAACAGCAATCCGAACCCTAACACTTACTGCCAAACTGAGCTCTTACCTTAACAGCAATCTTAAACCTAACACTTACCGCCAAACCTAGCTCTTAGCTTAACAGCAATCCTAACCCTAACACCTACCGCCAATCATAGCTCTTACCTAAACAGCAATCATAACCCTAACACATACCGCAAGTCCTAGCTCTTATCTTAACAGCAATCCTAACCCTAATACTTACTGCCAATCCTAGCTCTTACCTTAACAGCAATCATTACCCTAATACTTACTGCCAATCCTAGCTCTTAGCTTCACAGCAATCCTAACCCTAACACCTACCACCAATCATAGCTCTTAGCTTAACAACAATCCGAACCCGAACTCCTACCACCAATCCTAGCTCTTATCTTAACAGCAATCCTAACCCTAACACTGCCAAAACGAGCTCTTACCAGAACAGCAATCCTAACCTTAACACCTACCGCCAATCCTAGCTCTTACCAGAACAGCAATCCTAACCTTAACACCTACCGCCAATCCTAGCTCTTAGCTTAACAGCAATCATAACCCTAACACATACCACAAGTCTTAGCTCTTATCTTAAAGGCAATCCTAACCCTAATACCTACCACCAATTCTACCTCTTAGCTTAACAGCAATCCTAACACCTACCACCAATCCCAGCTCTTAGCTTCACAGCAATCCTCACCCTAACCCCAAGCGCTAAATACTACCATAACTCTAACCCTCAGCAATAACCCAATCCCTTAATCCCAACACTAGTGTTGAGGAGAGAAATACAAGGTGCGCACAGTTAAGCGGGTGCAACGGAGGGCAAACAGGTGTGCACATTGCAACATGAGGTTTGCCCCAACACACCGACAGTTAAGGGGAGAAGCGGGTGCAGCCAAGGTCGAACAGGTGCTATGCTGTGACCGGAGGTTGGAGACGGGAGTTGGGGGGTGATGATAGGAGATTAATGGGACAACTGGCGCCGGCCTCGCGGCAGCTTAAGTGGAAGCACGTGAGGACTCTGGATGAGCAGGGGGATATGTGCGTGAGTGTGTGTGAGCGAGGGGAGTTGCTGCCGGGAACCAAGAGTGAAGACATCTCACCACTGCCGCTCCAGCCGTCAACAGGACCTCAACCATCACGCCGTCGCCGGGCGGGTGTTGGCTGAACCCCCCGCCCGGGACAGATGGGTGAGCAGGTCTGAGGGAGCGTAGGTGAGGGCAGCGGTGGAGATGCAAAGTTGATGTGTGCAGAGTCGCTGAGTGCGGAGCTGCTGTGTGTAGAGTCGCTGAGAGCCAAGACGCCATGTGTGGAGTCGGTGAGTGCGAAGACACCGTGTGCAGAGTCGCTGAGTGCGGAGCTGCTGTGTGTGGAGTCGCTGAGTGTGAAAACGCTGTGTATGGAGTCGCTGGGTGCAAAGACACTGTGTGCGGAGTCGCTGAGTGCGAAGACGCTGTTTGCGGAGTCGCTGAGTGTGAAGACGCTGTGTGCAGAGTCGCTGTGTGCGGAGTCGCTGAGTGCGAAGACGCTGTGTGCGGAGTCGCTGTGTGCGAAGACGCTGTGTGCGAAGTTGCTGTGTGTGGAGTTGCTGAGTGCGAAGTTGCTGTGTGTGGAGTCGCTGTGTGCGGAGTTGCTGAGTGCGAAGACGCTGTGTGCAGAGTCGCTGTGTGCGAAGACGCTGTGTGCGGAGTCGCTGAGTGCGAAGACGCTGTGTGCGGAGTTGCTGTGTGTGAAGACGCTGTGTGCGGAGTTGCTGTGTGTGAAGACGCTGTGTGTGGAGTCGCTGAGTGCGAAGACGCTGTGTGCGGAGTCGCTGAGTGCGAAGACGCTGTGTGCAGAGTCGCTGAGTGCGAAGACGCTGTGTGCGGAGTCGCTGTGTGCAAAGACGCTGTGTGTGGAGTCGCTGAGTGTGAAGACGCTGTGTGCGGAGTTGCTGTGTGTGAAGACGCTGTGTGCGGAGTCGCAGAGTGTGAAGACGCTGTGTGCGGAGTCGCTGAGTGCGAAGTCGCTGTGTGCGGAGTCGCTGAGTGCGAAGACGCTGTGTGCGGAGTTGCAGAGTGTGAAGACGCCGTGTCCGGAGTTGCTGAGAGCAGAGCTGCTGAGTGCAGGATAAGTGAGGTGCAGAATAGATAATAGTGGGGAGAAGTCAAGTATACGTCACCATACAGATAGTTATAGGAGTGCCTATAACTGGCGCAAGAACAGGTGAATAAAGTGTAAGCAAGTGACTTGTTACAACGTGTCGGTGTGAGTAATATTTGAAGACACTACACTAGCATGAGCTCGAACAGCAGCCCTAACACTGACCATAACCCCTGCCCTAATGCCAACCATAGCACAACCCAAACCTCATAACCCCATCGTAAGACAACCCTAATCCAGATCCTAATTTCAACCAAAGCGTCAACCCTCACCCTATCACCAACCCTAACCCTAACACTGCCACGACTGATCCTAATGCTTAGCGTAACCCAAACCGTCACCCTCACCGCAACATTCTGCATGTAACTTAACCCCAGCCTAGCATCGACTCTAACCCAAACGAGAAATGTAACCTTACACTCACCCTAACCTACACACGGCATTTAAATATGACATCAGAACTCATCCTTGCCCAAAAACACAACATTGGACGTCGTCAGTCCTCACAGCAGAAATCCTGACCCTCACACTCAAACGCTCTCTTGCTGCATTACCCTAACCCCAGCCCTCATTATTATGAACCCAAACACCAACTCCAGCCCTGACATCAGTCCTGTGACATTGTCCCTATCACGCGAACGCTATCGCATTAGCTCTATCACGTTAACCCTAACACGATAACACTATCACGTTAGCACTATCACGTTAACCCTATCACGTTAACGCTATCACCTTAACCTTACCACATTAGGACTAACACATTAGCACTATCACGTTAATCTAATCACGTTAGACATATCACGCTAGCCCTAACACGTCAACCCTATCACCTTAACACAACCACATTAGCACTATCACGATAATCCTGTCACGTTAACACTATGACGCTAACCCTATCACGTTCACCCAATCACGTTAACCCTAACACGGTAACCTTATCATGTTCACCCAATCACATTAACCCTATCACGTTAACCCTATCATGTTAGCACTTTCACGTTAATCCTGTCACATTAGCCCTATCACGCAAACCCTATCAGGTTAACCCTATCACGTTAACCCTATCACCTTAACCCTATCACGGTAACCCTATCACTTTAACGCTACCATGTTAGCCCTATCACATTAGCCCTATCACGTTAACCCTATCACGTTAGCACTATCACGTTAACCCTATTTACCTTAACCCTATCACGGTAACCCTATCACGTTAATCCTATTACGTTCGCACTATCACGTTAACCCTATCACATTAGCACTGACAAATTAACCATATCACGTTAGCACTATCGCGTTAATCCTATTATCTTAATTCTATCACATTTGCACTATCACGTTAACACTATCACGTTAATCGTATTACGTTAGCACTATCACGTTAACCCTATCACCTTAACCCTATTATGTTAGCACTATCACGTTAACCCTATCACGTTAGCACTATCACGCGAACCCTATCACCTTAACCCTATTACATTAGCTTCAGTTTAATTTATTTAGTATAGCCCTGTGAGCCATTCGGCTTTTGAATCGGGTGCAACCGCAACAAACAAAAAACATGAACAAGAAAACATCTTAAAGTGACTATGTGACTGTGCAAACAGAAAATCCAGGAAAAAACAGCAAAATATTCCTGAAAAAGCACCATACATCAACGATGTGTGCAAAAATCCCAGTGGGATGCAAGTCAAACAACAACAACCACAAGACAACTTAGATTAAGGCCATCAGTCTAACTCCGTACTACAACAAACAAACATGGCCAAACCAAAAAACGTTTTCGACATCACCAAAATAAAGCCATAAAAGCAATGTAACAGTGATCATAGGCACTGTGACCGAATTTTCACAATAAACGACATAAACAACATGTAACACCAAACCCTAGAGCCATAGCTGGCTGCATGAGTTACTCCACAAACAACAGGAGCATCAGTCGGAGTATCAAATTTTTCAATGCACCTTTAAGATCAGCACACTAAATCAAAATACAGATAATGCTTTGCAGCGGTCATCCGGAGCGAAACATTTTATTTTATTTTAGGACACTGAATAGCAGTGGCAGCTGGGGGTGTACAACTCCTCTAGAGCAGTTGAGTGAAGATCTCATAGGTAGTGATTCAAGTTGCAGTTTATTGGCAATAGCATTCCAGACCCTGGGGGCATCAATAGCAAAGGCCCTTCATCCAGTTTTTGTACGGCAATAGGGAATGTGAAGCTGGTAAATGAGCGAAGACCTGAGGTCAAATTTGTTCTTTGAAACAGAGAGGAGATCCAGCAGGTAGTCTGCGGATTTTTTTGTAAGTACATCGTGAATAAATAAGATCTGGTGCACAAGCCGTCGAACATTAAGAGATGTTAAGTTTGACCCAATGTAGAGATCACAGTGGTGAGTCCTACAGTGAGGGAAAAAGTATTTGATCCCCTGCCGATTTTGTACGTTTGCCCACTGACAAATAAATGATCAGTCTATAATTTTAATGGTAGGTTTATTTGAACAGTGAGAGACAGAATAACAACAAAAAATCCAGTAAAACGCATGTCAAAAATGTTATAAATTGATTTGTATTTTAATGAGGGAAATACATATTTGACTCCTCTGCAAAACATGACTTAGTACTTGGTGGCAAAATCCTTGTTGGCAATCACAGAGGTCAGACGTTTCTTGTAGTTGGCCACCAGGTTTGCACACATCTCAGGAGAGATTTTGTCCCACTCCTCTTTGCAGATCTTCTCCAAGTCATTAAGGTTTCGAGGCTGACGTTTGGCAACTCGAACCTTCAGCTCCCTCCAGAGATTTTCTATGGGATTAAGGTCTGGAGACTGGCTAGGTCACTCCAGGACCTTAATGTGCTTCTTCTTGAGCCACTCCTTTGTTGCCTTGGCCGTGTGTTTTGGGTCATTGTCATGCTGGAATACCCATCCACGACCCATTCTCAATGCCCTGGCTGAGGGAAGGAGGTTCTCACCCAAGATTTTACGGTACGTGGCCCCATCCATCGTCCTTTTGATGCGGTGAAGTTGTCCTGTTCCCTAAGCAGAAAAACACCCCCAAAGCATAATGTTTCCACCTCCATGTTTGACGTTGGGGATGGTGTTCTTGGGGTCATAGGCAGCATTCCTCCTCCTCCAAACACGGCGAGTTGAGTTGATGCCAAAGAGCTCCATTTTGGTCTCATCTGACCACAACCTTGCGGGCGCTGCAGGATTTCAGTCCTTCACGGCGTAGTGTGTTACCAATTGTTTTCTTGGT
This sequence comes from Petromyzon marinus, assembly GCF_048934315.1. Classification (NCBI taxonomy): domain Eukaryota; kingdom Metazoa; phylum Chordata; class Hyperoartia; order Petromyzontiformes; family Petromyzontidae; genus Petromyzon; species Petromyzon marinus. The sequence continues at coordinate 10,210,478 of NC_133720.1, forward strand.
GACTATGGTCCCAGCTGCCTTGAGATCATTGACAAGATTCTCCCGTGTAGTTCTAGGCTGATTCCTCACCGTTCTCATGATCATTGCAACTCCACGAGGTGAGATCTTGCATGGAGCCCCAGGCCGAGGTAGCTGAGATTAGGAGCACTCCCTTTAAGAGTGTGCTCCTAATCTCAGCTCGTTACCTGTATAAACGACACCTAGGAGCCAGAAATATTTCTGATTGAAAAGGGGTCAAATGCTTATTTCCCTCATTAAAATGCAAATAAATTTATAACATTTTTGACATGCGTTTTACTGGATATTTTGTTGTTATTCTGTCTCTCACTGTTCAAATAAACCTACCATTCAAATTATAGACTGATCATTTCTTTGTCAGTGGGCAAACGTACAAAATCAGCAGGGGATCAAATACTTTTTCCCTCACTGTGCAAATCTTTCCCTCACTGTGCAAATCCCTCACTGTGCAAATCTTAAGGCCGAGTGATAGATGGAATCAAGCTTCTTCAGTACAGTACTTGGGGCTGATTTATACACGATGTCACAGTAATCAAGTAGAGGCAGTATGGTAGCTTTTATCAATTCCAAACGGAACATAGGGGGGAAGCAGTGATTGTGTCGATACAGAAAATCAATTTGTATTTTTGTCTTTTTACCAATATAATCAATGTGATCTTCAAAATTCAGTTTTGAATCCAGGATGACCCCAAGATACTTATAGATCTTGACTTGCTCTATTTGATCATTATTTAAGGAATGTAATTGGGGAAAAAATAACTTCCTGCTTTAGTCCTGGTGAGAAGCATAGCACCTTGGTTTTGGAGGTATTCAGGACTAGTTTAAGAGCAACTAGCTGATGTTGTAGTTTGATGAAATCACCCTGGAGCTTAGCAATCACGTCATCCGTAGAGCGGCTAGCAGTAATCAGTATCGTGTCATCTGCAAAAAGATTTACCCTGGAATGATCCAGGTCAGTGCCCAAGTCATTGACATATAGAGAGAACAAGAGGGGGCCGAGGATGGAACCCTGTGGAACCCCTTTTGTTATCTTAACACTGTTTGACCTCCAACCATCTGTGAATACAGTTGGGTGCGAGAAAAGAGGTCATTTTTTTACCATTTCACTGCGTTTTCGGAAAAACCGAGGCAACTTAGTTTACTAAGCAGGGTGTTGTGGTCTACTGTATCAAAAGCTTTGGACAGGTCAAGAAAAAGACAGGCACAGTACTGCTTATTATCAAGGCTACTGTAAATGTGATTCAGAGAGTCTAATGCAGCAGATGTGGTGCTGTATTTTTTTCCGGAACCCAGATTGTTTTAAATGTAGTCGATTGTTGGTGGACAGGAAACTGTTAATTTGGTAGCTCAATAATTTTTCAAACATTTTCATCAACGGGGACAAAATTGAGATAGGTCGGTAGTTATCTGGATCATCTTTAGGGCCCCCAATTTTTCAAACATTTTCATCAACGGGGACAAAATTGAGATAGGTCGGTAGTTATCTGGATCATCTTTAGGGCCCCCTTTGTGAAGTGGACGGACAAAGGAATTTTTCCATTCTAGAGGAACTGATGCTTCTTTGATGGACTGGTTGAAAATATGGGCTATAGGTTTGTATATTAGGTGACCAACAGTTAGTAGAGCCAAGACATCAGCACAATCACGTTAACCCTATCACGTTAACCCCATCACGTTAGCACTATCACGTTAACCCTATCACGGTAACCCTGACACATTAACACTATCACGTGAGCCACCTCCGCCTCCCTTACACCACCCCAGCCTACGCCCCTGCCCTGCTGTGTCTCTGCTGGGGCATTCTGGTAGAGCCCTCTGGTGGAGCTCTCTGGTGGAGCCCTCTGGTGGAGCCCTCTGGTGGGACTCTCTGGTGGAGCCCTCAGGTGGAGCTCTCTGGTGGAACTCTCTGGTGGAGCCCTCTGGTGGTGCTCTCTGGTCGAGCTCTCTGGTGGAGCCCTCAGGTGGAGCTCTCTGGTGGAGCTCTCTGGTGGGGCTCTCTGGTGGAGCCCTCTGGTGGAGCTCTCTGGTGGAGCCCTCTGGTGGGGCTCTCTGGTGGAGCTCTCTGGTGGAGCTCTCTGGTGGAGCTCTCTGGTGGGGCTCTCTGGTGGAGCCCTCAGGTGGAGCTCTCTGGTGGAACTCTCTGGTGGAGCTCTCTGGTGGAACTCTCTGGGGGAGCTCTCTGGTGGGGCTCTCTGGTGGAGCCCTCTGGTGGGGCTCTCTGGTGGAACCCTCAGGTGGAGCTCTCTGGTGGAGCTCTCTGGTGGAGCTCTCTGGTGGAGCCCTCAGGTGGAACTCTCTGGTGGAACTCTCTGGTGGAGCTCTCTGGTGGGGCTCTCTGGTGGAGCCCTCAGGTGGAGCACTCTGGTGGAACTCTCTGGTGGAGCTCTGCTTGACCCAGCCCTGGAATCCATCCCAATTGTGGTGGCCACAACAAAACCCACTCGCGATCGATGTCCATCCACTCTCTGCCCAGGTGGTTGTTGGTCTTATTATTATTACAGTATTAGTGGTGGGTCCTGTGTGTGTGTCCACTACGAACCTGGCGACCCCAGTTAGATTCAGGCTCATGGCCGACATCAGTGACGATTATCTGAACCGGTCCCGGGCCTCCCCTAGGCAGACTCAGTCTTAAATGAGTGCCTAGCGCGATGTGTAAACATCACCGCTAGGGAGACAAAGGCGGCCGGGCGTGGTGCTGGCCACCCACCCCCTCGTGTGCCGTGCCGGCCTTCATAGGCGCCACTCTCCAACAGCACTTGCCCCAACAGTCTGTTACAGGCCACACGGGGGGGGGGGGGGGCGGTGGGGGTCTTTGTTGTGCATCTGGATGTGAACAATAAACACTCCGAATGGAGAAGCGAACCACCCATTAAGACCGGTGACGGTATGCGTCAGTGATTACGTCAGTGATTACGTCACCACCACCGCGCCCGACCGCCTTTGTCTCCGGCCAGTGCTGATGTTGATGCAGCGCACCAATCGGTGACCTATAACAGGGATGGCCAACCAGCGATTTCAGATTTCACAGCTCGCCACTGATGTTAGCCGTGGTCGGGACTCGAACTCCTTTTGACTGCTAGGGGTTCATAGCGCGGTGCGTTTTAGCCACCTCGTCACATATTTGGCAAAGACAAAGATCCCCCATATAGCCTTGTAGAATGTTTGATCAGTGGCGCAGTAACGACATTTTCAGCACCTCGGCAATTCCATATCGCAGCTGCCCTAATCAGTGATCTTTCACCTGGGGGTGCACGCTGCGATATGCCCTTTCTGGAGGTGCAAGACACGGCCAGATTTGTTTTAGACGGTAAATCATCGAAGACAAATTAAGCACGGACACGTAAGTACAACTACTTCGTTTCACCAAACCCTGCGTATTTAGCAACATTCCACTGTTACGTAACGACCGAGAATCGAAGGGGGTGCAAAGCTGTAGTAAAGGTTCACAAGAAGCACTGCCCCAATCACATCACGGTGGTTCTCAAGGTGGCACTCAATTCGTAGCTTTGGCCACGAGGTGGGGGTGGGGGCAAGGCCCCCCCCCCCCCAATGCCCCCATCTCGTCTCGCTGCTGGGTTCGATGTTTGCGCCACCGGCCAAGCCACCGCGTGCCGCGCCGCGCGGCGATGCGATGGCGAATCCCGGCAGCGCGCTCCCTCGGCGGTCGAGCGAGCGTGCTCGCAATCGACGACACCTTTGCGAGTTCGACTCCTGGTGCAGGGATGGACGATATATATGGCTCAACAGCAGTTGTCCTATAGCGGGGGGGGGTGGGGGACTCGCCCCCCCCCCCACCCTCCCCCCGCTATAGGAGTGTGGAGTTATCCGCCACTGGCTTCATGGCTGTGAACGGGAGATCACTTTGGCTTTCGTCGAGTAATGTAGCGGGAATGGAAGCGTCGAGATCCTGGCTGAGTGGCTTCGGTGTCGGGAGCGCCAACCTGTTCTGTGCCCGCGTGCATATGTACTTCGCCAGCAGCACTTTCCCCAACATTCTACAAGGCTCTATGGGGGATCTTTGTCTTTGCCAAATCTGTGATTAGCGCGCACCGCGTTATGAACCTGCGACCGTCTGAGCTCGAGTCCCGGCGACGGCTAACATCAGTGGCTAGCAGTGACATCTGAAACCGCCGGTTGACCATCCCTGTTATCGGTCGTCGATTGGTGCGGTCAGCACTGGGGGAAGACAAAGGCGGCCGGGTGTGGTGGTGGTGGTGACCGGATAAAACCACTGACGCATGCCGTCACCGGTCTTAATCGGCGCTCGCTTCTCCACTGGGAGTGTTTATCGTTCACATCCGGATAAACAAAAGACAAATATCCCCCCGTATAGCCTTAAGAGACTGTTGGGGCAAGTGCTGTTAGCGAGTAGCACCTATGAATGCCAGCACGATGCACGAGGGGGTGTGTGGCGATGTTTACGCATGGCACTGGGTATTCATTTGAGGCCGAGTCGATCTAGGGGAGGCCCAGGACCGGTTCAGATAATCGTCACTGATGTCGGCCTTGAGCGGGAATCGAACTCGGGTTGGCCGTTGTCTGTAGCGCAGCGCGCTAACCGCTACACCACCGCTACCCGCATCCAGATGCGTACGCGCAGTGGTGCACAAGCGCAATGAACAACAAACTCAACACATTCGTCAATAACAGCACCGTTGTGACCGAAATCGACGGCGTTTATCAGGCAATGACCCTTTCTCCACAGCAACAAGGCCTCGTGATGTACTACGTGCCGTGAAGAAAATGATGCTGCGCGAAACGTCGCCTATTGTATACGCGTTATATTTGAGGCCAAATATAAAGATTCCCCGTATAGCCTGAAAAAGACTGCTGGGGCAAGTGCTGTTGGCGAGCACCTATGAAAGCCGGCAGGGCACACGAGGGGGTGGGTGGCCAACACCACGCCCGGCCGCCTTTGTTTCCCCAGTGGCGATGTTTACACATCGCACCAGGTACTCATTTGAGGCTGAGTCTACCTAGGGGAGGCCCAGGACCGGTTCAAATAATCGCCAGGTTCGTAGCGCAAAGCGCTAACCGCCACACTAACCGCTCCCCATATTTGAGGCTGCACACACGCACGCACACACACACACAAAGATCCCCCGTATAGCCTTAACAGACTGTAGGGGCAAGTGCTGTTAGCGAGCACCTATTAAGGCCGAAACGGTACACGAGGGGGTGGGTGGCCAGCACCACGCCCGACCGCCTTTGTCTCCCGAGTGGCGATGTTTACACACCGCACCAGGTACTCATTTGAGGCTGAGTCGACCTAGGGGAGGCCCGGGACCAGTTCAGGTAATCGTCACTGGTGTTGGCCGTGAGCGGGAACGCACGCACACACGCACACACACAGACGCACGCACACACACGCACGCACACACACAGACGCACACACGCACGCACACACGCACGCATACACACGGTGTTCTTGACGAGTGTGTTGAGTTTAAATGTGTTTTTTTTCACGTCGTGTACAAGGCACTTGCGCGTAATAGCATCTCACAACCAGCTCACAGTCAGCACGTGGACAGCGGGCAGGATCCATTCCGCGAGTCGCATCGCGTTCGAGACCACGACATCAATATTAAAAACCAGCATGCTGCTTTTCACCGTGAAGATAGGCGATGATGATTCCACTTACTACAGACATTATACATAACTGGATACGTCCCTTTCGTTTGCTGCGTCGTAAAAGTCACCGTCGTCATGATCGTCAACAGCAGCAGCAGCCATGGTCAGTCTACTGCTGGATGCATGCATTCATTCCTGCGTCAATCGCCTCCTCTTATTGTGCGCACCCAGAAAGCAACGCACGAACGCGACACGTGGTGCACGCGTGCACATGCACAGCACATGCGAATATTCACCTGCGGGTCCGTGCACATGCGTGCGTGCGCGTGCACGTGTGAGCGCGCGCACGTGTGTCTTGACGTGCGCGCAAAGATAGAAAGATCCCCCTCCCCGTACAGAGCCTCCAGCCGATTGTCGTGGCAAGGGCTGCGAGCGAGCAGCCCCTATGAAGGCCGGCACCGCGCACGACTGGTTGTGTCTGGGCAGCAACACCGCACGCCCGGGCCGCCTTTGTCTCCCTTGCGCTGATGGGGTTTTTTTTTGTTGTTTTTACACCGCACCAGGTACTCGTTTATGGTCGAGTCGACCTAGGGGAGGAGGCCCAGGGCCGGTTCTGATATTCGCCAATTGGTATTGGTCGTTGCCAGGAGACGAATTCTCATCGCCGGATAGCGGATGTGTCTGTGTGCGTGGGTGTGCCGAAGCGCCTGTGCATGCATTGTTGAACATAAACGCGCGCGTGCGTGCGTGCGTGCGCCTATTCGTATAGCGCGGGAGCGGTGGCGCAGTGATGAGGATGCTGATCACGCTCCGAATCCGGCCGCCTGCCTGAGTTTGATTCCTGGCCACGGATCAACGTCAGCGGCGAATTATATCTGAACCTATCCCGGGCATTACCACCGGGGCCGACTCTGCCTCAATTAAGTACGCGGCGTGGGGTGTAAACGTAACAAAGCTGAGGTCACAGGATTTATAGCGTAGAGCTGAACCCTCCACTACGCCACTGCTTCAGCCTGCTATGTGCGTGTAACGATGCACGTGTTGAGTGTTACAGGTGCGCATCTGAATGTAGGTACATGTACACGTGTAGGTGTGTGTGTGTGTGACAGTAGATTTGCGTGTGTGTATAAGTCAATAGTGGATGTCCCATGGATTAACTCGCCCCGCCATGTGAATGTGGAATTTCCACCACTGGCTCAGCCGCTGGACGCGAGAGATGAGCATGCTTGATTGTTCATTTGAGCAGGAAACCACACTATGTGTGTGTACGTGTGTGTGTACGTGTGTGTGTACGTGTGTGTACGTGTGTGTGTACGTGTGTGTGTACGAGAGCGGTGGTGTAGCGGTTAGCACGCTACGAACCCAGCGAATCGAGTTCGATTCCCGCTCACGACCAATAACAGTGGCGAACACCTGAACTGGTCCTTCTCTCGGGCCACTCAGCCACAAATGAGCACCTGGTGCGATGTGTAGTTAACAGCGCCACTGGGGAGACAAAGGCGGCCGGGCGTGGTGCTGGCCACCCACCCCCTCGTGTACCGTTCCGGCCTTCATAGGTGCTCGCTAACATAACTTGCCCCGACAGTCTGTTAAGGCTATATGGGGGATCTTTGTCTTTGTGTAGGTATGTGTGTAGGTGTGTGTGTGTATGAAAATCTCACCATCCGCATCGTAGCGGCTCCACGCATCCAGAAACTGCGAGGCAGAGATCTCCGCCTGTTGCAGGAACGAGGTCTGCTTGTCTGACATCTTCTTCAGCGGTCCCCGTTTACGCAGCCTATCTCTCTCTATATATCTCTCTATATATCTCTCTCTCCCCGGTGTGTCTCGGGCTCTCCAATGGAGCTAACAGCCTTGGCCGCTGCACGCTGCGAGTATGATGAGTCTTGAGTGTGAGCGAGCGAGCGTGAGTGAGTGAGTGAGCCTCTCTCTCTCTCTCCCTCTGTCCGCGAGTCGTCCACTCTGTGGCGAGCGCCTCACTTTCGCGTCCACAGCACGAAGGGCTCGGAGCGAGGGCGCGCTCGTCCTTAAACGCCGCCTCGCACCTGCCGCCCACCGCACCCCTCCATCCCTCCCCTCCCTCCCAACTCCATCTCCAATCACGATGGCCTCCCACACCCCCATCACAACACCTCCTTCTTCAGCGCGTGCTGCACGCTCGGTGCGTAATTTCGTATCGTGCGGGAGCGGGTAGTGCAGCGGTTGAAGGGTGCCGCTGACCGCGACGAATCCGTCCGCAGCCCAAGTTGGATTCCTGGCCGCGGCTAACATCAGCGGTGAATTGTATCCGGACCGATCCTGGGGGCTTTGCCCCTGGGGTCGACTCAGCCTCAACTCAAAGACTCGGCTCCACCGTCCGGCGCCCTATTCACGCTGCCGGGGCTGTTAGCGAGCACCTATTAAGGTGTCGGCAAGGGGGTTGATGGTAATGCTGGCGATAACACCACGCCCGGCCGCCTTTGTCTCCCCCAACTCTCCTCCGAACGCCCACGCACACACAAATACCCCCACTCCAAATATAAGCAATGCACGAACGTGACACGTGTTGTACGCATTCGCAATTAAATAACTCTTTCGGCAACGCGTGCACGTGCACATGTGCTGCACATGCGTGCACGTGCACATGCATGTATGCGCACGCGCATGTGTGTCTTGACGTGCGTGCAAAGATTTAAAAAAAATCCCTCCCCGTATAGCCTGCAGCTGAATGTTGGGTGTAGGGCTGAACGATTAATCGATTTCAAATCGAAATTTGAAAAATGCGATTTTTGCGATTTGAAAAGTCCTGTGTCTTTCTTTTTGGAATTGTTTTATTTTTTTTATTATTATAACTTTATTTATTTAACTTAACAATTGTTCTATGATTGATTGTTCTATTTCAATTAAAATATTTTAATAAATGCATGTTGGAAGTAATTAATACCTTTTGATGGTATCACGTGGTAATGCTCCATCACGTGTTTTAAATCGATTACACAGTGAATATTGAACTGAAGCTTGACTTTAAGAAATGTAACCGCAAATCAAATCGCAATGTCAGAAAAATCGCAATTAGATATTTTCATCAAAAATCGTTCAGCCCTCCTGTTGGGGCAAGTGCTGTTAGCGAGTAGCCACCTACGAAGGCCGAAACGGCGCCCGAGAGGGTGCCTGGCCAGCAACCACGCCCGGCCGCCTTTGTCTCCCCCGTGCTGATGTTTTACACACCGCACCAGGTACTCATTTGAGGCCGAGTCGACCTAAGGGGATGCCCAGGACCGATTCATAGCACTTGCCCCGACAGTCTGTTACAGGCGATACGGGGGATATTTGTCTTTGTGTATATAGGTGTGTGTATATGTATATTTGTGTGTATGTGTATATATGTGTGTGTATGTGTATAGGTCCACTCAGCCTCAAATAAGTACCTGGTGCGGTTTGTAAGAATCGCTACTGGAGAGACAAAGGCGGTCGGGGGTGGTGCTGGCCACCCATCCCATCGTGTGCCGTGCCGGCTTCATAGGTGGCTACTCGCTAACAACACTTGCCCCTACAGTCTGTTCAAGCTACACGGGGGGCCTTTGTATGTGTGCTTGTCTCGTGCTGGCCGTGAGCGGGAGTCGAACTCGGGTGGCCGGGTTCGTAGCGCAACCCCGCTAACCGCTCCAGCACCGCTACTCCACACACACCCCCACACACACACACACCCCACACACACACCCACACACACACACACCCCACACACACACCTCCACACACACCCACACACCCACACACCCACACACCCATACACCCACACACACCCCCACACACACCCACCCCACACACACACCCCCCACACACACCCCCCACACACACACCCCACACACACACCCCCACACACACACACCCCACACACACACCCACACACACCCCCACACACACACCCCCCACACACACCCCCCACACATACACCCCCACACACACACCCCCACACACACACACCCCCACACACACATACCCCACACAAACACCCACACACACCCACACACCCACACAACAACAACAACAACAACCGCCATTCGCCACTAAGTGGCGGTGACGTCACCACGACGCTTGTGCCAGGCTATGTGCACCCTGAGGCCACGTGAAGTGTCGAACGCCCGCTGGCAGGAGGTCACGGGGCAGACCCAGGTGCCACGGGTCGACTGACTGAGATGACTGGCTGATGCACCACCTGTGCCCCCTACTGTGCCAACCTGCTGTGCTTTAGCCACCCGGCGCTCCGCTCGCTGTTGTGAGCGTCGCTCCTCCGCCCTCCGTTGTTGTTGGAGGGCGACTGCCTCCAACTGCCCAGTAGCATCCTTCACGAGCCTCCTCCACAGAGGCCGATCTTGACACCGCTGGTACCAGTCATCGGCAAGTCCACTCAGCTCCACGTCCTCCTGTACCACATCACTCCATCTCTTCTCTAGCCCGTGCCGCGCCCGCTTAGCCCCCTCAATCCGGCCAAACAAAAGCTGTTTCGGCATGCGGTGGCTGGGCATGCGGGCTACATGACCCAGCCATCGCAGCCTTGCCTGCCGGAGGAGCTCACCGATGGGACCCTGCCCAGATCTTTCAAGGATTTGTGAGCTCCTCACACAATCCAGTCTGGTTAAACCCAGGATGGATCGTAGGCAGGCCAGCCTAAATGTTTCTAACCGGCGAAGATGTTCCATTAGGGGGGTCCACGTTTCGCAAGCGTAGAGAAGGGAGGGAATGACCGTGGCCGAGAAGACCTGAAGCTTAGTGCGGAGCGACAGACCAGGTAGCTTCCACACAGCGTTACGCAACCGATGAAAAGATATTGCCGCTCGACTGATTCGGAGTGAGACCTCTGCTGTTAAACTGGAGCCAGTCATAAGCACACTGCCCAGGTATGGGAAACTCTCCACTCTCTCCACAACTGCCCCATCACCGATTGGGAGTTGTGGAGGTGGAGTGTCCGATGGTACAAAATACCCAGGCAGGTGCTTAGTTTTGGTGGGGCTGATGGTAAGGCCCCACCTCTTAGTGGCACGCTCCAGTCTCAGCAGCAGCGTCTCCAACTCCTCCTCTGACTGAGCAGCTATTACCAAGTCATCAGCATACATAACGTGGTTGAGCAATAGGGAGCCATCCCTTGACCGCACCCGGGCATCGATTAGCCTCCCATTATATCTGTACCATATGGAGATTCCCCCGGTACAGCTATTGAAGGCTTCACGAACTACGTGGTCAAAATAGATGTTAAATAATGTGGGAGCCAGAGGACATCCCTGTCGCACCCCAAGGTGTACAGGGAATGGCTCTGACTCCCGGCCACGTAGTTTTACCCGGGCCCGCTCACCATCATGAAGGTCCTTAATGAGCGTGAGCAGAGGGTCAGGTACTCCAAAAGCACGAAGAACGACCCAGAGCCCAGGCCTACTGATGGTATCATAGGCCTTGACCAGGTCAATAAAGCAGAGATGTAGGTCTTGTTGGAATTCCCTACACCTCTGCTGTAGCAGACGGACAGAAAATATGGCATCTGTGCAGGACCGCCCTTTCCTGAAACCGCATTGGGGCTCCGCAAGCCTCTCCTCAGCGTGCCTGGCAAGGCGATGCTGAATAATCCTTGCCAGGACCTTTCCCGGCACACTGAGGAGTGAGATGCCCCTGTAGTTGTTACAGTCTGTGCGGTCCCCCTTCTTAAAAAGGGGGACCACCAGGGCATCCTTCCAATCCTGCGGAACCCGTCCAGTGGTCCAGACTGTTGTTATGATGTCATATAGGGCAGTCTGTGCACAAACGCCACCCTCCCTCAGCATTTCGCTTGGGAGATCATCTCTGCCCGCTGCCTTTCCTGGTCTCAGACTCCGGATCGCCTTCAATACTTCATCAGCAGCTGGCACCTCAGCCAGCCACTCACAGGGGGTGACTTCATCCAATATTTGAGGCACCGCAGCCTCAGCAGGGTCATCCTCACTTTGTGCCACGATGTTTTCCTGGCTGAGGGATTTTCCCTCCCCCAGGACCTCACAGAAATGCTCAGCAAATCTGCGAACCTGTTCCTGGGGGTCGGAAATTGGATCACCGTTTTTTCCCCTAATGATGGTAATAGGTGTGGCGCTGCAGGTTACTTTTTTGATGGCGTTAAATAGAGATTTGTGATCACGGGCCACTGAGGCAGACTCGATCTCCTCAGCAACCCGCGACCACCACCCATCCTTGCAGCGCCTCACGGCTCTCCGAACCTCCGAGCGAAGGCTGCGGTAAGCCTCCTCATTCTCTGACGTGGGATTCTGTAGCCGATGACAGTGGGCCTGTCGCTTTTTCTCAACCATCGTGAACAACTCCTCTGTCATCCAGGGTGTCTGGGGAGGTCTGGACCGCGTACCCAAAGCAGCCATTGCAGCTGCATGAATCACAGTCCTAAACCTCGCCCATTTACCCTCGACATCAGGAGGAGTCGGGGACGATGCCAATCCCAGCCGCAAGCGATGATGAAATTCTCGCTTGCAACTTTCATCAGATAACTGAGACCAGGCCACTTTAGGTTGGAATGGGGTCCTGGGTGTACACCCACCACCGGAGTGGAAGAATGGCAGGCGCATCTTACAGATGACTAGTCGATGGTCAGAGGGCAGATCAGCTCCACGGTAGGTCCTGGTGTCAAGGACATGGGCTCGCATTCGCTGGTCCGTCACTATGTAGTCCAGCAGATGTTCTTGCTTGGACCCGGCATGCATCCATGATGTTGTGTGGATGCGCCGATGCCGGAACAGCGTGTTGGTAATTACAAGCCCATGGGCTGCACAAAAATCTAGCAGCCTCCTACCGTTGTTATTGAGCTGATCTGGCCCATGCCCTCCAATCACTCCAGACCAGGTGCCAGTATCATGACCAACTCGGGCATTGAAGTCACCCAACATGATGACTCTATCCCGAGGGGCCACTTTAGCCAGCACCTGTGACAGGAGGTCATAGAAGGCATCTGACTCATCGGCTTTGCCTGCATCCCTCCACGGATGTTCATCTTCGGTGGGGGCATAAGTAACCACGACCACCATTCCTCGCCTCCGGTTGATGGGAAGGCGAGCCCAAAGTAGCCTGGGGCTTACAGCTTCCCACACCTCACCGCCACGCTCCCACGCCCCCTTCATTCTTTTGTTCAAAAGAAGACCCACACCCTGTTGTTTGGCAGTCTGCTGCCCCGAGTAGAGGACTGTCCACCCCTCATGGTGGCAGGAGCCAGAGCCGGTCCACCGGACCTCCTGAATGCCGCATAGATCCAGGCGGTACCGGTCCAGCTCCCGACAGAGGAGTGGCAGCCTCTCCTCTGCAGTGAGCGTTCGAACATTCCACGTGGCCAACCGTAGTGGCTTTTCGTTGTTTCTGGAGTAGCCCCGAGGGTAGGTATTCAATCTCCTGGCTCCGCCAATTGGGGTTTGGCCAGGAGACGTCATAGACGCCTGGCCCCCCGGGGCCTCCGGCACAAGCTTAGTTGTTACATATTTCAGTTTAATTCGTAGTTTCGTGGTAATTAATTGAAGGTGGAGGGGTTACCAGCCCCTCGCACCCGTCCAGAGCCCCCGTTTAGCCCCTGTGGTGGACACATATGCCATGAGGGGAGGAGCCAATCAAAATTGGATCTCCCCCCACAGCGCTGTCCACGACAGAGTTGCCCGTCCGGCACCGCGAGGAGGTAGGGGGTTGTTTTGCCGGACCACCCACACACACACCCCCACACACACACACCCCACACACACACCCGCACACACACCCGCACACACACACACACACCCCCCACACACACACACCCCACACACACACCCCCCCCACACACACACACACCCACACACCCACACACACCCCCACACACACACCCCCCACACAACAACAACCGCCATTCGCTACTAAGTGGCGGTGACGTCACCACGACGCTTGTGCCAGGCTATGTGCACCCTGAGGCCACGTGAAGTGTCGAACGCCCGCTGGCAGGAGGTCACTGGGCAGACCCAGGTGCCACGGGTCGACTGACTGAGATGACTGGCTGATGCACCACCTGTGCCCCCTACTGTGCCAACCTGCTGTGCTTTAGCCACCCGGCGCTCCGTTCGTTGTTGTGAGCGTCGCTCCTCCGCCCTCCGTTGTTGTTGGAGGGCGACTACCTCCACACACACCCCCACACACACACACCCCCACACACCCACACACCCCCCACACCCCCCCACACACACCCCCCCCACACACACCCCCACACACACACATCCACACACACACACACCCCCCACACACACCCCACACACACCCCCCACACACCCCCACACACACCCCCACATACACCCCCACGACACCCCCACACACACCCCCCACGACACCCCCACGACACCCCCACACACACACACCCCCACACACCCCCACACACACACACACCCCCACACACACACACCCCCCACACACACCCCCACACCCACACACACACCCCTCACACACCCCCACACACACCCCCCCCCCCCACACACACACCCACACACACCCCCCACACACACCCACACACCCCCCCCCTCACACACCCCCACACACCCCCACACACACCCCCACACACACCCACACACACCCCCCACACACACCCCCACACCCCCCCCCCCACACACACCCCTCACACACACCCCCACAGACACCCCCACGACACCACCACCACCACCAACAACAGCCGTGCTGTGTGTAAAGTGTTCGCGGTTGTGCCGCGTGTAAGCCGTCCGATGCTTTTGTTTGTCTGCCCGGGTTGTAGAGGCGTGCTCTTGTTGTTGTTCCGGCGTGACGTCCGACGTTTCGCACCCGCGTGCTTCGGAGCTTCTGCAACCGAACAACAGCGGCAAAGGCGCGGTTTCACCCCCCCCCCCCGACTGCGAGGTCACCGGCTTCCTCTTCGTTAAGCGTGGCGAGAGTCGGGAGGGAAACGGCGGAACGGTACCCAAAGGAGTGGTTGGTGGGGTTGGCGGGGTAACGCGCCCGAGGTGAAGACCTCCCCAGGGGAGACGGAGCGATGAGGACATCCGACTACGCTGCACAAGGCGCAACACCGCGAGATTTAACGCCCCGGCTTGGAGAGAGGTCTTCATCCAGCAGTGAATAGATCAAGGCTGCTGATGATACGACACACTAGAGATAACGCCGGCTTAGAGAGAGGTCTTCATCCAGCAGTGAATAGATCAAGGCTGCTGATGATACGACACACTAGAGATAACGCCGGCTTAGAGAGAGGTCTTCATCCAGCAGTGAATAGATCAAGGCTGCTGATGATACGACACACTAGAGATAACGCCGGCTTGGAGAGAAGTCTTCATCCAGCAGTGAATAGATCAAGGCTGCTGCTGGTGATACTGCACGTGCCTGATGATTGGTAACCGCGTCCCGCGTGACGTGGAGAGCGCTGGTTTAAATTAACGTCAAATTAAGATCGCATATCGTGAGCACACAGGCGCGCGCGCGCGTACACAAGACAAAGATCCCCCGTGTAGCCATTAAGAGACTATTGGGCCAAGTGGTAGCGAGCATCAATGCAGGCCAGCACTGTACATGAGTGGATGGGTGGCCAGCACCACGGCTTTTTGTCTCCCCAGTGGCGATGTTTACACACCACGGCACCGGGTACTCATTTGAGGCCGAGTCGACCTCGGGGAGGCCCAGGACCGGTTCAAAAAATCGTCACTGGGTGTTCGCTACGGTTACATTTGTAGCGAGTCCAACTGAGAGACAACACATGTATTGTAACACAAAGGCGTAACTGCCCCTTTACCAGATACAGCTTAGGGTGGGGACCACCCAGCTATCTACCCTATACAGGGGAGTTACTGCTACTAGGGTCTCCGATCACGTGGTTGCCCCGTAGGACGAAGAGCTTCAGCTTGAGACGTAGAGCTTCGCGCTTCTAGATGTTAAGCTTCCAGCTTGTAGATGTTGAGCTTACAGCTTGTAGATGTTGAGCTTCCCGCTTGTAGATGTTGAGCTTACAGCTTGTAGATGTTGAGCTTACAGCTTGTAGATGTTGAGCTTCCTGCTTGTAAATGTTGAGCTTCCCGCTTGTAGATGTTGAGCTTCCAGTTTGTAGGTGTTGAGCTTACAGCTTGTAGATGTTGAGTTTCCAGCTTGTAGATGTTGAGCTTACAGCTTGTAGGTGTTGAGCTTCCAGTTTGTAGATGTTGAGCTTCCTGCTTGTAGATGTTGAGCTTCCTGCTTGTAGGTGTTGAGCTTCCTGCTTGTAGATGTTGAGCTTCCTGCTTGTAGATGTTGAGCTTCCAGCTTGTAGATGTTGAGCTTCCAGCTTGTAGATGTTGAGCTTCCAGCTTGTAGATGTTGAGCTTCCAGCTTGTAGATGTTGAGCTTCCTGCTTGTAGGTGTTGAGCTTCCAGCTTGTAGGTGTTGAGCTTCCAGCTTGTAGGTGTTAAGCTCCTGCTTGTAGATGTTGAGCTTCCAGCTTGTAGATGTTGAGCTTACTGCTTGTAGGTGTTGAGCTTCCAGCTTGTAGATGTTGAGCTTACTGCTTGTAGGTGTTGAGTTTCCTGCTTGTAGGTGTTGAGCTTCCAGCTTGAGACGTTGAGCTTCCAGCTTGTAGATGTTGAGCTCCTGCTTGTAGATGTTGAGCTTACAGCTTGTAGATGTTGAGCTTCATGCTTGTAGATGTTGAGCTTCCTGCTTGTAGATGTTGAGCTTCATGCTTGTAGATGTTGAGCTCCTGCTTGTAGGTGTTGAGCTTACAGCTTGTAGATGTTGAGCTTCCTGCTTGTAGATGTTGAGCTTACAGCTTGTAGATGTTGAGCTTACAGCTTGTAGGTGTTGAGTTTCCAGCTTGTAGATGTTGAGTTTCCAGCTTGTAGATGTTGAGTTTCCAGCTTGTAGATGTTGAGCTTACAGCTTGTAGGTGTTGAGCTTCCAGCTTGTAGATGTTGAGCTTCCAGCTTGTAGATGTTGAGCTTCCTGCTTGTAGATGTTCAGCTTCCAGCTTGTAGGTGTTGAGCTTCCAGCTTGTAGGTGTTGAGCTTCCTGCTTGTAGATGTTCAGCTTCCAGCTTGTAGGTGTTGAGCTTCCAGCTTGTAGATGTTGAGCTTCCTGCTTGTAGATGTTGAGCTTACAGCTTGTAGATGTTGAGCTTCCTGCTTGTAGATGTTCAGCTTCCAGCTTGTAGGTGTTGAGCTTCCAGCTTGTAGGTGTTGAGCTTCCTGCTTGTAGATGTTCAGCTTCCAGCTTGTAGGTGTTGAGCTTCCAGCTTGTAGATGTTGAGCTTCCTGATTGTAGAATGCAGCGACCCCGGTCCCTCTCAGGGACCCGCCTTATATCCCTCTCCGGTCGGGGCCGCTCCGCCCTCGGCCCCGCCCGCCTTCTCGAGCATTCTCGTTCCCTCTCGATCCTTCTCAAGAGCTCTCTCCGGACACGTGATCACCCACTAGCCCCCCCCCCACCTGGGGCCCCTTGTGTGGACACTCTGGATCACGTGTCTACGGGGTCAACCAGAGTGCCATGGCCCGGGGCAACCCTGCCCCTGGGCTGACGCTCACCCCCTCCCCCTCGTGGGAGCCCCCACCACACGCTGTGCGTAGTAACCGCACTATCCAAGTGCTCACCAAGCCCCGCTAGGGCTGGTGTCACACACAGCCACCCACACGGTGCTGTCCACGCTAGGGCTGGTGTCACACACAGCCACCCACACGGTGCTGTCCACGATAGGGCTGGTGTCACACACAGCCACCCACACGGTGTTGTCCACGATGTTGGAACATCGAACGGCACGGCCGTTCCGGGCCGACACCATACAGTGACATCCCCGATGTCACTACACATTTACACGAACTAAGAAAATAACAAAAGACCAACGCAGTACCGAGAAATGTAATCTCATTATCGTTGTCACCATTCTATCTTTTAGCGGCGAAAGACGTGTAAGTTAAACAAACGTAGGCTCCAGCGTGTGACCGGTTTTTTTCACAGTATCATTGTATGGAAAAATAAGAATAGGTGTTTCCCTTTCTGGTGAAGAAAAAGTACGCGTGGTTAATGCAGACTTTATTCCTTGCAAAAGGTTTATATTTGATTAAAAAAAACTATTATTTTTCATAAACGTAGGCTCATTCGGCAAAAATAAAGGGCTATAAATAGTTGAGATCTATTGGCCGCAGGAGATCAAAAACTATTTTTTATATTTCACCAGGCAATGCCCACTGGGCTACGTAGCTCTTGTTCAGAAGCGTCCTGGCCACAAATGACAGCCCCAACGAAATTGGCTTATCACGTGGACATTTACAGCAGCAGCCAAAGACTCTAAACGCGTGGCGATGTTGATTTCTAAATGTGGAGGGAAAACCGGAGAAAAATCCACGCGACCACGGCGAGAGAGACACGCAGACTCCAAATATACGGCAGGCATCGTCAGGGTCGGGATCGAACCCACGACCTCCTGTATACCAGGCGAGGTAGTTAACATCTCCTCGCCACCCGTGGCAACCTGCCAGAGTGGTTTCTCGCAGTGGCATTTAATTTCAACCTTGACATAGCGAGTCTCTCCACAGGGGGCAGTAGTAGCACGTCATCGATAGAGCCCCCTACTATTTTCGGACTCACCTGTAATCAACCGGGGGTATCCGGGTGGCCGAGGGTGGTGGGGTGATCCGAGCCATCGGGTTCATAGCGGAAGGAGATATTCAAATATTTGCTGCACGCGTTGAGTTGTCTCAGCCCCAAACATCGATCCAGGGTTGACAGCACGACTCCTTGTTTCGTGATGACCCGACCGAGGTGCTTTGCCTATTATTATTTTTTTTAAACCGCAGCACAGAGGGTAACATTGTTTCTCGTGTTACCTACCCACGATGCAACGGTTTGTTTTTCATTCAAATGAAAAAAAGAGTCACCAGCAGTCATCCTATGGAAATACTGGGCCCCTGACATATGAATGTGGAATTGCCACCATTTGTTCGAGGTCATCAAATAATCCCAGTTGTTGGGGGGGGGGGGTGGGGCAGAGGGGATCGACACAAGGCCCATCATCCATCCTCGGTCGATACAATGAATGAGCAGTACCGAACCACTTTGTGAGAAGTAAAAAAAATGTGTGTGCGTCCTCCGGACCGGGTTCCCGCCATAGCAATGTGGAATTTGCACCACCGATCTCGGGGCCACCGGCGAAAACGAACGCTGCCCGATGCGCGTTGGGAGCCAGGGGGCGCTGCCACCTCTGAGTTGGGAATCTTTTGCACGAATGTATGCGCAGGACGTTGAACCTCTATCGCACCGTACGTTACTATGTTGAACTTATTTCCCACCGTACCTATGTGTGTTGAACCTCTTTCGCACCGTACGTATGTGTGTTGAACTTCTTTCGCACCGTACGTATGTATGTTGAACTTCTTTCGCACCGTACGTATGTACGTTGAACTTATTCTGCACCATACTTATACATGTACGTTGAACCTCTTTCGCACCGTACGTATGTATGTTGAACTTATTTCGCACTCTATGTACGTACTTTTAACTTAATTCGCACCGTACGTATGTAAGTTGAACTTCTTTTGCACCGTACGTAAGTTGAACTTCTATCGCACAGTACCTTTGCATATTGAACTTCTTTCACACATATGTATGTATATACTGTACGTTGAACGTATATCGCACTGTAAGTATGTATATTGAACTTCTATCGCACCGTACGTATGTTGAACTTCTTCCCCACCGTACGTTCGTATGTTGAACATCTAACGCACAGTACGCATGTATGTTGAACTTCTTTCGCAGCTTACGTATGTACAGTGAGGGAAAAAAAAGTATTTGATCCCCTGCCGATTTTGTACGTTTGCCCACTAACAAAAAAAAATATCAGTCTATAATTTTAATGGTAGGTTTATTTGAACAGTGAGAGACAGAATAACAACAACAAAATCCAGAAAAACGCATGTCAAAAATGTTATGAATTGATTTGCATTTTAATGAGGGAAATAAGTAGTTGACCCCTCTGCAAAACGACTTAGTACTTGGTGGCAAAACCCTTGTTGGCAAGCACAGAGGTCAGACGTTTCTTGTAGTTGGCCACTAGGTTTGCACACACCTCAGGAAGGATTTTGTCCCACTCCTCTTTGCAGATCTTCTCCAAGTCATTAAGGTTTCGAGGCTGACGTTTGGCAACTCGAACCTTCAGCTCCCTCCACAGATTGTCTATGGGATCAAGGTCTGAAGACTGGCTAGGCCACTCCAGGACCTTAATATGCTTCTTCTTGAGCCACTCCTTTGTTGCCTTGGCCGTGTGTTTTAGGTCATTGTCATGCTGGAATACCCATCCACGACCCATTTGCAATGCCCTGGCTGAGGGAAGGAGGTTCTCATCCAAGATTTGACGGTAAATTGCCCCGTCCATCGTCCCTTTGATGCGGTGAAATTGTCCTGTCCCCTTAGCAGAAAAACACCCCCAAAGCATAATGTTTCCACCTCCATGTTTGACGGTGGGCATGGTGTTCTTGGGGTCATAGGCAGTATTCCTCCTCCTCCAAACACGGCGAGTTTAGTTGATGCTAAAGAGCTCCATTTTGGTCTCATCTGACCACAACACTTTAACCCAGTTGTCCTCTGAATCATTCGGGTGTTCATTGGCAAACTTCAGACGGGCATGTATATGTGCTTTCTTGAGCAGGGGGACCTTGCAGGCGCTGCAGGATTTCAGTCCTTCACGGCGTAGTGTATTACCAATTGTTTTCTTGGTGACTATGGTCCCAGCTGCCTTGAGATCATTGACAAGATCCTCCCGTGTAGTTCTGGGCTGATTCCTCACCGTTCTCATAATCATTGCAACTCCACGAGGTGAGATCTTGCATGGAGCCCCAGGCCGAGGGAGATTGACAGTTCTTTTGTGTTTCTTCCATTAAGAATAATCGCACCAACTGTTGTCACCTTCTCACCAAGCTGCTTGGCAATGGTCTTGTAGCCCATTCCAGCCTTGTGTAGGTCTACAATCTTGTCCCTGACATCCTTGGATAACTCTCTGGTCTTGGCCATCGTGGAGAGTTTGGAATCTGATTGATTGATTGCTTCTGTGGACAGGTGTCTTTTATACAGGTAACAAGCTGAGATTAGGAGCACTCCCTAAGAGTGTGCTCCTAATCTCAGCTCGAGACCTGTATAAAAGACACCTGGGAGCCAGACATCTTTCTGATTGAGAGGGGGTCAAATACTTATTTCCCTCATTAAAATGCAAATCAACTTATAACAGTTTGACATGCGTTTTTCTGGATTTTCTTGTTGTTATTCTGTCTCTCACTGTTCAAATAAACCTACCATTAAAATGATAGACTGATCATTTCTTTGTCAGTGGGCAAACGTACAAAATCAGCAGGGGATCAAATACTTTTTTTCCCTCACTGTATGTTGAACTTCTTTCGCACTGTACGTATGTATGTTGAACTTCTATCGCACCGTACTTATTTACGCTCAACTTATTTCGCGCTGTGGGTTTGTACGTTGAACTTTTTTCGCACCGTATGTATGTATGTTGAACTTCTTTCTTACCCTACGTTTGCATATTGGACTTCTTTCGCACCGCACCTTTGCATATTGAACTTCTTTCGCACCGTACGTGTATACGTTGAACTTCGCAGCGTACTATGTCTGGTGAGACCGTGAGAGAGGTGAGATGGTGGGTTCGTGAGAGAGGTGGAGCGGTGAGATGGTGAGAGTGGTGGAGTAGTGAGATGGTGAGAGAGGTGGAGCGGTGAGCGTGGTGGAGCGGTGAGATGATGAGAGAGACACACAAAGATAAAGACAAAGATCCCCCGTATAGCCTTAACAGACTGTAGGGGCAAGTGCTGTTAACGAGCACCTATGAAGACCGGAACGGCACACGAGGGGGTGG
Organism: Petromyzon marinus; assembly: GCF_048934315.1. Taxonomy (NCBI): domain Eukaryota; kingdom Metazoa; phylum Chordata; class Hyperoartia; order Petromyzontiformes; family Petromyzontidae; genus Petromyzon; species Petromyzon marinus. The sequence continues at coordinate 10,231,923 of NC_133720.1, forward strand.
GTGGCCAGCACCACGCCCGACATATCAAACCAGGTACTCATTTCAGGCTGAGTCGACCTAGGGGATGCCCAGGACCGGTTCAGATAATCGTCACTGGTGTTGGCCGTGAGCGGGAATCGAAAACGTTTTTTGGTTTGGCCATGTTTGTTTGTTATAGTACGGAGTTAGACTGATGGCCTTAATCTCAGTTGTCTTGTAGTTGTTGTTGTTTGACTTGCATCTCACTGGGATTTTTGCACACAGCGTTGGTGTACGGTGCTTTTTCTGGAATATTTTGCTGTTTTTTCCTGGATTTTTCTGTTTGCACAGTCACACATAGTCACTTTAAGATGTTTTATTGTTCATGTTTTTGTTTTTTGTTTGTTGCGGTTGCATCCGATTCAAGAGCCGAATGGCTCACAGGGGCTATACCAAATAAATGGAACTGAACTCGGGTCGCCTGGTTCATAGCGCAGCGCGCTAACCGCTACACTATCGCTCCCCACTAGAGAGAGACAGACACACACAGACACACACACACAGACACACACACGAGCAAGCACTACACACAGTGTCCAGGAGACGAATTAAGGGTCGCGCGGACGGCAGAGCAGGACAAATGGTGTCAAACATCCCAACTGATTGGGCCATTATTTCTGGATCCTCTCGAGTTACGCCGGATCGGATTGGCCACATTACCGCCTCTCTGTGGAATCGAACGCTCGCCCCCCCCCCCTCCTGCAACCCCCATCGCCATCTGTCAACCGGCTCGCCGCATCCACCACGGACGGAACGGGGGATGCGGATGACAATTGAAACGGGGGGGGGGAGGGGTGGCTGGGAACGTGTTGCTGGCGATTCGAAGGTCATAAAGGTCAACTCCCGGTCAACATTTTTAATAAATAAAAATTTACCCCCCCAACACACACAGACTCACATCACACAGACTCACATCGTGTGTCTGTGTGGGTGCTGCTGCCACACACCCACACAGACACACCCACACAGACTCACATCGTGTGTGTGGGGGGTGGTGCTGCCACACACCCACAGACACACACCCACACAGACTCACACCCACACAGACTCACACAGACTCACATCACACAGACACACATCGTGTGTGTCTGTGTGGGGGGTGCTGCTGCCACACACCCACCAACACCTTGAATGAGGCTGCACAGACAGCAGCGCAATAGACGGTCGCTTTTTTATTATCACCGCCGCCCCCCTCTTTCTTGAATTTATTTAGTTTTTCCTACGAGTGGACAGTGGAGCTGCGTGTGTTTGAATGATGGAGGGAGAGGGCCCCGGTGGTGGTGGTGGTGGTGTGTGAAGGCGAGATCGTGAACCCGTGCAGCAGCAGCACGGCGGTCTCACGGCCCACACCCGGCGGCCCTCCGAGCCTGTCTAATGGCCCCATTAGCGCGCTAATTGCGAGGCGAGCGCGGGGCTGATGGCTCTCGTCGCGTACTGCCACTGAAATGGCTCATCCGCACACCTCAAATCACCCCCCCCCCCAATATACCCCCCCCAGCCCCGCCCCCCACCGCCTGCACCAACCATAAAAGCACACGGCTCCCCTTTCATCAATTCTGTTTGTGCGGACAAATCGCTGAACAGATGACCCGGGGCTGAGAATCAGCGCCCCACGAGGGGGGGTGGGGATCTGTCAATAGGGGTTCGCAGGAGGGAGGGAGCAGGAGGCGCGAGTGTTGTCATGCACGTGTAGTGTTTATAGTGACGAATAAACTTCTTATGAGGCACACTGTGTTTATTGTAATACTTCTCATTACACAGTCCTTAACACACAGAGGGGTATACGGTCCCCTCACCCGATACCCTAAGAAGGTACAGCCTCCTGACTTAGCGTGACCTACACACAGGTCTGTTGCTAACCTAAGGAGGTACAGCCTCCTATCTTGGCGGGACTTACTCACACATCTACCGCTATCCTAGAGTCATCCGGCTGGGACCTAGGGAAGGCTGTCTGACCCACCGCTGGCCCGGCGGGTCTTGACCACTGGATACGCCGAGCCTTAGCCCTCAGAAGGGCTGGAAGGCTGGGTCCAGGGTCCTGGCTATCTTCAACCCGGGCTTCGGTCTTCGTGAGAACTCCCCGCGCTCTGCTCGGTCACCCTTCTTATACCCGTTTGTGGCCAGGTGTAACCAATCCCACATTCCCACGTGGAACTGTCTGATTGGTTCTTACCAAACTGTGGCTACGATCCACTTCACCTCGTCTGACCCCACCCGTTATGTACACAGAGGTAACGCTGCACTGCCCCTTTGATACCTAGTGGCAATGCAGGTTACCGAACAGTGAGTAGTTAACACCTCTACACACGGGTGGATTACCCGGGTCGCAGATCGACAGTGCTTAAGGCAACACAAAAACAATAACAACAATAAATAGTAATAATGCATCTCCTTACCGCGTGCGTTTGTTTCATTAGCTGTCCGTCACTCGTCGACGGTCGGGTGACTGACTCAGTGCCCACGTGACAGCACGTCGGTTATAAGCAACAAATACGTTTGCAGAGCGAGCCACATGACCCAGCCAACACGACCTCGCCTGCCTGACGAACTCATCGATGGAACTGTGTTCAGGTCTTTGGAGTGTCACGGTTTGGTTCTGGATCTTATGAGCAAAATAGCCAGTGGAAAACGCCCCCGTACTGTGCTGGCTCGGGTCACATTTCCCAATGGAAAACTACTTGTACCGTGATGGCGCTGGGCAGGCTCGGCTCGGATGTACCATTGTAAAAGGGGTTACTAGTGTGACTATTATATACACACACGTTCTGGTGAGCTCCTGTGGCATTATGGGTGTTCCCACGTTGCAATGTGAGATAAAGTATGGACTACATATATTACATAATTCACGTGGAACACGTGTACACACACAGAACACGTACGCACACACAGAACACGTGTACACACAGAACACGTGTACACACACAGAACACGTGTACACACACGGAACACATACACACAGAACACGTGTACACACACATAACACGTGTACACACACAGAACACGTATACACACAGAACACGTGTACACACACAGAACACGTGTACACACACAGAACACGTGTACACACAGAACACGTACGCACACGGAACACATACACACAGAACACGTGTACACACACAGAACACGTGTACACACACATAACACGTGTACACACACAGAACACGTGTACACACAGAACACGTGTACACACACAGAACACGTGTACACACACAGAACACGTGTACACACACGGAACACGTGTACACACACGGAACACGTACACACACAGAACACGTGTACACACACATAACACGTGTACACACACAGAACACGTGTACACACACAGAACACGTGTACACACAAAACACGTGTACACACACAGAACACGTATACACACACAGAACACGTGTACACACACGGAACACATACACACAGAACACGTGTACTCACACAGAACACGTGTACACACACAGAACACGTGTACACACACATAACACGTGTACACACACAGAACACGTGTACACACACAGAACACGTGTACACACAAAACACGTGTACACACACAGAACACGTATACACACACAGAACACGTGTACACACACGGAACACATACACACAGAACACGTGTACACACACATAACACGTGTACACACACAGAACACGTGTACACACAGAACACGTGTACACACACAGAACATGTGTACACACAAAGAACACGTGTACACCCACAGAACACGTACACACACAGAACACGTACGCACACAGAACACGTGTACACACACGGAACACGTGTACACACACGGAACACGTACGCACACACAGAACACGTGTACACACACAGAACACGTGTACACACACAGAACACGTGTACACACACAGAACACGTACGCACACACAGAACACGTGTACACACACAGAACACGTACGCACACACAGAACACGTGTACACACACAGAACACGTGTACACACACAGAACACGTGTACACACACAGAACACGTGTACACACACAGAACACGTGTACACACAGAACACGTGTACACACAAAGAACACGTATACACACACAGAACACGTGTACACACACGGAACACATACACACAGAACACGTGTACACACACAGAACACGTGTACACACAGAACACGTGTACACACAGAACACGTGTACACACACCGAACACGTGTACACACACGGAACACGTGTACACACGGAACACGTACACACACAGAACACGTGTACACACAGAAAACACGTGTACACACACATAACACGTGTACACACACAGAACACGTGTACACACACAGAACACGTGTACACACAGAACACGTGTACACACACAGAACACGTGTACACACAAAGAACACGTGTACACCCACAGAACACGTACACACACAGAACACGTACGCACACAGAACACGTGTACACACACGGAACACGTGTACACACACGGAACACGTACGCACACACAGAACACGTGTACACACACAGAACACGTGTACACACACAGAACACGTGTACACACACAGAACACGTACGCACACAGAGAACACGTGTACACACACAGAACACGTACGCACACACAGAACACGTGTACACACACAGAACACGTGTACACACACAGAACACGTGTACACACAGAACACGTGTACACACACAGAACACGTGTACACACACAGAACACGTGTACACACAGAACACGTACGCACACACAGAACACGTGTACACACAAAGAACACGTGTACACACAGAACACGTGTACACACTCGGAACACGTGTACACACGCGAGCACGCCGATATCTCAATCTAATTTTTAATCAGCTCGATTAACGCAAATTGCTTAGCGGCAACCAGCAGTTCTAAAAACCGCTTTGTGACGTTATGTATTAAAGAGCGCTTTGTGACGTTATGTATTAAAGAGCACTTTGTCACATTATGTATTAAAGAGCGCTTTGTGACATAATGTATTAAAGAGCGCTTTGTGACGTTATGTATTAAAGAGCGCTTTGTGACATTATGTATTAAATAGTGATTCGTGACGTTATGTATTAAAGAGCGCTTTGTGACATTATGTATTAAAGAGCGAGTTGTGGCGTTATGTATTAAAGAGCGCTTTGTGACATAATGTATTAAAGAGCACTTTGTGACGTTATGTATTAAAGAGCGCTTTGTGACATTATGTAAAAAGCACTTTGTGACATTATGTATTAAAGAGCACTTTGTGACATTATGTATTAAAGAGCGCTTTGTGGCATTATGTATTAAAGAGCACTTTGTGGCATTATGTATTAAAGAGCGCTTTGTGACATTATGTATTAAAGAGCACTTCGTGACGTTATGTATTAAAGAGCACTTTGTGACATTATGTATTAAAGAGCGCTTTGTGACGTTATGTATTAAAGAGCGCTTCGTGACGTTATGTAATAAAGAGCACTTTGTGACGTTATGTATTAAAAGCGCTTTGTGACGTTATGTATTAAAGAGCGCTTTGTGTCATTATGTATTAAAGAGTGATTCGTGACGTTATGTATTAAAGAACGCTTTGTGACATTATGTATTAAAAGAACGCTTTGTGACATGTATTAAAGAGCGCTTTGTGACATTATGTATTAAAGAGCACTTTGTGACGTTATGTATTAAAGAGCACTTTGTGACGTTATGTATTAAAGAGCACTTTGTGACGTTATGTATTAAAGAGCGCTTTGTGACGTTATGTATTAATGAGAGCTTTGTGACGTTATGTATTAAAGAGCGCTTTGTGACATTATGTAAAGAGCACTTTGTGACGTTATCTATTAAAGAGCACTTTGTGACGTTATGTATTAAAGAGCGCTTTGTGACGTTATGTAATAAAGAGCACTTTGTGACGTTATGTATTAAAGAGTGATTCGTGACGTTATGTTTTAAAGAGCGCTTTGTGACATTATGTATTAAAGAACGCTTTGTGACATGTATTAAAGAGAGCTTTGTGACGTTATGTATTAAAGAGCGCTCTGTGACATTATGTATTAAAGCGCACTTTGTGACGTTATGTATTAAAGAGCACTTTGTGACGTTATGTATTAAAGAGCACTTTGTGACGTTATGTATTAAAGAGCGCTTTGTGACGTTATGTATTAAAGAGCGCTTTGTGACATGTATTAAAGAGCGCTTTGTGACGTTATGTATTAAAGAGCACTTTGTGACATTATGTATTGAAGAGCGCTTTGTGACATAATGTATTAAAGAGCGCTTTGTGACATTAGGTAAAGAGCACTTTGTAACGTTATGTATTAAAGAGCGCTTTGTGACGTTATCTATTAAAGAGCACTTTGTGACATTATGTATTAAAGAGCGCTTTGTGACGTTATGTATTAAAGAGCGATTCGTGACGTTATGTATTAAAGAGCGCTTTGTGACGTTATGTATTGAAGAGTGATTCGTTATGTTATGTATTAAAGAGCGATTCGTGACGTTATGTAATAAAGAGCACTTTATGACGTTATGTATTAAAAGCGCTTTGTGACGTTATGTATTATAGAGCGCTTTGTGACATTATGTATTAAAGAGTGATTCGTGACGTTATGTATTAAATAACGCTTTGTGACATTATGTATTAAAATAACGCTTTGTGACGTTATGTATTAAAGAGCTCTTTGTGACGTTATGTATTAAAGAGCGCGTTGTGACGTTATGTATTAAAGAGCACTTTGTGACGTTATGTATTAAAGAGCACTTTGTGACGTTATGTATTGAAGAGTGATTCGTTATGTTATGTATTAAAGAGCGATTCGTGACGTTATGTAATAAAGAGCACTTTATGACGTTATGTATTAAAAGCGCTTTGTGACGTTATGTATTATAGAGCGCTTTGTGACATTATGTATTAAAGAGTGATTCGTGACGTTATGTATTAAATAACGCTTTTTGACTTTATGTATTAAAAGAACGCTTTGTGACGTTATGTATTAAAGAGCTCTTTGTGACGTTATGTATTAAAGAGCGCGTTGTGACGTTATGTATTAAAGAGCACTTTGTGACGTTATGTATTAAAGAGCACTTTGTGACGTTATGTATTAAAGAGCGCTTCGTGACGTTATGTAATAAAGAGCACTTTGTGACGTTATGTATTAAAAGCACTTTGTGACATTATGTATTAAAGGGCGCTTTGTGACTTTATGTATTAAAGAGCACTTTGTGACACTATGTATTAAAAAAGCGCTTTGTGACATTATGTATTAAAGAGCACTTTGTGACGTTATGTGTTAAAGAGCACTTTGTGACGTTATGTATTAAAGAGCACTTTATGACGTTATGTATTAAAGAGCACTTTGTGACATTATGTATTAAAGAGCACTTTGTGACGTTATGTATTAAAGAGCACTTTGTGACGTTATGTATTAAAGAGCACTTTATGACGTTATGTATTAAAGAGCACTTTGTGACATTATGTATTAAAGAGCACTTTGTGACGTTATGTATTAAAGAGTGATTCGTGACGTTATGTTTTAAAGAGCGCTTTGTGACATTATGTATTAAAGAACGCTTTGTGACATGTATTAAAGAGAGCTTTGTGACGTTATGTATTAAAGAGCGCTCTGTGACATTATGTATTAAAGCGCACTTTGTGACGTTATGTATTAAAGAGCACTTTGTGACGTTATGTATTAAAGAGCACTTTGTGACGTTATGTATTAAAGAGCGCTTTGTGACGTTATGTATTAAAGAGCGCTTTGTGACATGTATTAAAGAGCGCTTTGTGACGTTATGTATTAAAGAGCACTTTGTGACATTATGTATTGAAGAGCGCTTTGTGACATAATGTATTAAAGAGCGCTTTGTGACATTAGGTAAAGAGCACTTTGTAACGTTATGTATTAAAGAGCGCTTTGTGACGTTATCTATTAAAGAGCACTTTGTGACATTATGTATTAAAGAGCGCTTTGTGACGTTATGTATTAAAGAGCGATTCGTGACGTTATGTATTAAAGAGCGCTTTGTGACGTTATGTATTGAAGAGTGATTCGTTATGTTATGTATTAAAGAGCGATTCGTGACGTTATGTAATAAAGAGCACTTTATGACGTTATGTATTAAAAGCGCTTTGTGACGTTATGTATTATAGAGCGCTTTGTGACATTATGTATTAAAGAGTGATTCGTGACGTTATGTATTAAATAACGCTTTGTGACATTATGTATTAAAATAACGCTTTGTGACGTTATGTATTAAAGAGCTCTTTGTGACGTTATGTATTAAAGAGCGCGTTGTGACGTTATGTATTAAAGAGCACTTTGTGACGTTATGTATTAAAGAGCACTTTGTGACGTTATGTATTGAAGAGTGATTCGTTATGTTATGTATTAAAGAGCGATTCGTGACGTTATGTAATAAAGAGCACTTTATGACGTTATGTATTAAAAGCGCTTTGTGACGTTATGTATTATAGAGCGCTTTGTGACATTATGTATTAAAGAGTGATTCGTGACGTTATGTATTAAATAACGCTTTTTGACTTTATGTATTAAAAGAACGCTTTGTGACGTTATGTATTAAAGAGCTCTTTGTGACGTTATGTATTAAAGAGCGCGTTGTGACGTTATGTATTAAAGAGCACTTTGTGACGTTATGTATTAAAGAGCACTTTGTGACGTTATGTATTAAAGAGCGCTTCGTGACGTTATGTAATAAAGAGCACTTTGTGACGTTATGTATTAAAAGCACTTTGTGACATTATGTATTAAAGGGCGCTTTGTGACTTTATGTATTAAAGAGCACTTTGTGACACTATGTATTAAAAAAGCGCTTTGTGACATTATGTATTAAAGAGCACTTTGTGACGTTATGTGTTAAAGAGCACTTTGTGACGTTATGTATTAAAGAGCACTTTATGACGTTATGTATTAAAGAGCACTTTGTGGCATTATGTATTAAAGAGCACTTTGTGACGTTATGTATTAAAGAGCACTTTGTGACGTTATGTATTAAAGAGCACTTTATGACGTTATGTATTAAAGAGCACTTTGTGACATTATGTATTAAAGAGCGCTTTGTGACGTTATGTATTAAAGAGCGCTTTGTGACATTAGGTAAAGAGCACTTTGTGACGTTATGTATTAAAGAGCGCTTTGTGACGTTATGTATTAAAGAGCACTTTGTGACATTATGTATTAAAGAGCGCTTTGTGACGTTATCTATTAAAGAGCGCTTTGTGACGTTATGTATTAAAGAGCGATTCGTGACGTTATGTATTAAAGAGTGATTCGTTATGTTATGTATTAAAGAGCGATTCGTGACGTTATGTAATAAAGAGCACTTTATGACGTTATGTATTAAAAGCGCTTTGTGACGTCATGTATTATAGAGCGCTTTGTGACATTATGTATTAAAGAGTGATTCGTGACGTTATGTATTAAATAACGCTTTTTGACTTTATGTATTAAAAGAACGCTTTGTGACGTTATGTATTAAAGAGCTCTTTGTGACGTTATGTATTAAAGAGCGCGTTGTGACGTTATGTATTAAAGAGCACTTTGTGACGTTATGTATTAAAGAGCACTTTGTGACGTTATGTATTAAAGAGCGCTTCGTGACGTTATGTAATAAAGAGCACTTTGTGACGTTATGTATTAAAAGCACTTTGTGACATTATGTATTAAAGGGCGCTTTGTGACTTTATGTATTAAAGAGCACTTTGTGACACTATGTATTAAAAAAGCGCTTTGTGACATTATGTATTAAAGAGCACTTTGTGACGTTATGTGTTAAAGAGCACTTTGTGACGTTATGTATTAAAGAGCACTTTATGACGTTATGTATTAAAGAGCACTTTGTGACATTATGTATTAAAGAGCACTTTGTGACGTTATGTATTAAAGAGCACTTTGTGACGTTATGTATTAAAGAGCACTTTATGACGTTATGTATTAAAGAGCACTTTGTGACATTATGTATTAAAGAGCGCTTTGTGACGTTATGTATTAAAGAGCGCTTTGTGACATTAGGTAAAGAGCACTTTGTGATGTTATGTATTAAAGAGCGCTTTGTGACGTTATGTATTAAAGAGCACTTTGTGACATTATGTATTAAAGAGCGCTTTGTGACGTTATCTATTAAAGAGCACTTTGTGACATTATGTATTAAAGAGCGCTTTGTGACGTTATGTATTAAAGAGCGATTCGTGACGTTATGCATTAAAGAGCGCTTTGTGACGTTATGTATTAAAGAGCGCTTGGTGACGTTATATATTAAAGAGCACTTTGTGACGTTATGCATTAAAGAGCGCTTTGTGACGTTATGTATTAAAGAGCGCTTTGTGACATGTATTAAAGAGTGATTCGTGACGTTATGTATTAAAGAGCGCTTTGTGACATTATCTATTAAATAGAGCTGTGTGACATTATGTATTAAAGAGCGCTTTGTGACATTATGTAAAGAGCACTTTGTGACATCATGTATTAAAGAGCACTTTGTGACATTATGTATTAAAGAGCACTTTGTGACATTATGTATTAAAGAGCACTTTGTGACGTTATGTATTAAAGAGCACGTTGTGACGTTATGTATTAAAGAGCACTTTGTGACGTTATGTATTAAAGAGCGCTTTGTGACGTTATGCATTAAAGAGCGCTTTGTGACGTTATGTATTAAAGAGAGCTTTGTGACATTATGTGTTAAAGAGCGCTTTGTGACACTATGTATTAAAGAGCACGTTGTGACATTATGTATTAAAGAGCACTTTGTGAAGTTATGTATTAAAGAGCGCTTTGTGACGTTATGCATTAAAGAGCGCTTTGTGACGTTATGCATTAAAGAGCGCTTCGTGACGTTATATATTAAAGAGCACTTTGTGACGTTATGTATTAAAGAGCACTTTGTGACATTAGGTAAAGAGCACTTTGTGACGTTATGTATTAAAGAGCGCTTTGTGACGTTATGTATTAAAGAGCACTTTGTGACATTATGTATTAAAGAGCGCTTTGTGACGTTATCTATTAAAGAGCACTTTGTGACATTATGTATTAAAGAGCGCTTTGTGACGTTATCTATTAAAGAGCGATTCGTGACGTTATGCATTAAAGAGCGCTTTGTGACGTTATGTATTAAAGAGCGCTTCGTGACGTTATATATTAAAGAGCACTTTGTGACGTTATGCATTAAAGAGCGCTTTGTGACGTTATGTATTAAAGAGCGCTTTGTGACATGTATTAAAGAGTGATTCGTGACGTTATGTATTAAAGAGCGCTTTGTGACATTATCTATTAAATAGAGCTTTGTGACATTATGTATTAAAGAGCGCTTTGTGACATTATGTAAAGAGCACTTTGTGACATCATGTATTAAAGAGCACTTTGTGACATTATGTATTAAAGAGCACTTTGTGACATTATGTATTAAAGAGCACTTTGTGACGTTATGTATTAAAGAGCACGTTGTGACGTTATGTATTAAAGAGCACTTTGTGACGTTATGTATTAAAGAGCGCTTTGTGACGTTATGCATTAAAGAGCGCTTTGTGACGTTATGTATTAAAGAACACTTTGTGACGTTATGTATTAAAGAGCGCTTTGTGACGTTATGTATTAAAGAGCGATTCGTGACGTTATGTATTAAAGAGTGATTCGTTATGTTATGTATTAAAGAGCGATTCGTGACGTTATGTAATAAAGAGCACTTTATGACGTTATGTATTAAAAGCGCTTTGTGACGTTATGTATTAAAGAGCGCTTCGTGACGTTATGTAATAAAGATCACTTTGTGACGTTATGTATTAAAAGCACTTTGTGACAGTATGTATTAAAGGGCGCTTTGTGACTTTATGTATTAAAGAGCACTTTGTGACACTATGTATTAAAAAAGCGCTTTGTGACATTATGTATTAAAGAGCACTTTGTGACGTTATGTATTAAAGAGCACTTTGTGACGTTATGTATTAAAGAGCACTTTATGACGTTATGTATTAAAGAGCACTTTGTGACATTATGTATTAAAGAGCGCTTTGTGACGTTATGTATTAAAGAGCGCTTTGTGACATATATTAAAGAGTGATTCGTGACGTTATGTATTAAAGAGCACTTTGTGACGTTATGCATTAAAGAGCGCTTTGTGACGTTATGTATTAAAGAGCGCTTCGTGACGTTATATATTAAAGAGCACTTTGTGACGTTATGCATTAAAGAGCGCTTTGTGACGTTATGTATTAAAGAGCGCTTCGTGACGTTATATATTAAAGAGCACTTTGTGACGTTATGCATTAAAGAGCGCTTTGTGACGTTATGTATTAAAGAGCACTTTGTGACATGTATTAAAGAGTGATTCGTGACGTTATGTATTAAAGAGCGCTTTGTGACGTTATGTATTAAAGAGCATTTTGTGACATTATTTATTAAAGAGCACTTTGTGACGTTATGTATTAAAGAGCACGTTGTGACGTTATGTATTAAAGAGCACTTTGTGACGTTATGTATTAAAGAGCGCTTTGTGACATTATGCATTAAAGAGCGCTTTGTGACGTTATGTATTAAAGAACACTTTGTGACGTTATGTATTAAAGAGCGCTTTGTGACGTTATGTATTAAAGAGCGATTCGTGACGTTATGTATTAAAGAGTGATTCGTTATGTTATGTATTAAAGAGCGATTCGTGACGTTATGTAATAAAGAGCACTTTATGACGTTATGTATTAAAAGCGCTTTGTGACGTTATGTATTAAAGAGCGCTTCGTGACGTTATGTAATAAAGAGCACTTTGTGACGTTATGTATTAAAAGCACTTTGTGACATTATGTATTAAAGGGCGCTTTGTGACTTTATGTATTAAAGAGCACTTTGTGACACTATGTATTAAAAAAGCGCTTTGTGACATTATGTATTAAAGAGCACTTTGTGACGTTATGTATTAAAGCGCACTTTGTGACGTTATGTATTAAAGAGCACTTTATGACGTTATGTATTAAAGAGCACTTTGTGACATTATGTATTAAAGAGCGCTTTGTGACGTTATGTATTAAAGAGCGCTTTGTGACATGTATTAAAGAGTGATTCGTGACGTTATGTATTAAAGAGCGCTTCGTGACGTTATATATTAAAGAGCACTTTGTGACGTTATGCATTAAAGAGAGCTTTGTGACGTTATGTATTAAAGAGCGCTTCGTGACGTTATATATTAAAGAGCACTTTGTGACGTTATGCATTAAAGAGCGCTTTGTGACGTTATGTATTAAAGAGCGCTTTGTGACATGTATTAAAGAGTGATTCGTGACGTTATGTATTAAAGAGCGCTTTGTGACATTATCTATTAAATAGCGCTTTGTGACATTATGTATTAAAGAGCGCTTTGTGACATTATGTAAAGAGCACTTTGTGACATTATGTATTAAAGAGCACTCTGTGACGTTATGTATTAAAGAGCACGTTGTGACGTTATGTATTAAAGAGCGCTTTGTGACGTTATGTATTAAAGAGCGCTTTGTGACGTTATGTATTAAAGAGCGCTTTGTGACATGTATTAAAGAGTGATTCGTGACGTTATGTATTAAAGAGCGCTTCGTGACATTATATATTAAAGAGCACTTTGTGACGTTATGCATTAAAGAGCGCTTTGTGACGTTATGTATTAAAGAGCGCTTCGTGACGTTATATATTAAAGAGCACTTTGTGACGTTATGCATTAAAGAGCGCTTTGTGACGTTATGTATTAAAGAGCGCTTTGTGACATGTGTTAAAGAGTGATTCGTGACGTTATGTATTAAAGAGCGCTTTGTGACATTATGTAAAGAGCACTTTGTGACATCATGTATTAAAGAGCACTTTGTGACATTATGTATTAAAGAGCACTTTGTGACATTATGTATTAAAGAGCACTTTGTGACGTTATGTATTAAAGAGCACGTTGTGACGTTGTGTATTAAAGAGCACTTTGTGACGTTATGTATTAAAGAGCGCTTTGTGACATTATGTATTAAAGAACGCTTTGTGACATGTATTAAAGAGAGCTTTGTGGCATTATGTGTTAAAGAGAGCTTTGTGACACTATGTATTAAAGAGCACGTTGTGACATTATGTATTAAAGAGCACTTTGTGACGTTATGTATTAAAGAGCGCTTTGTGACGTTATGCATTAAAGAGCGCTTTGTGACGTTATGCATTAAAGAGCACTTCGTGACGTTATATATTAAAGAGCACTTTGTGACGTTATGTATTAAAGAGCACTTTGTGACATTAGGTAAAGAGCACTTTGTGACGTTATGTATTAAAGAGCGCTTTGTGACGTTATGTATTAAAGAGCACTTTGTGACATTATGTATTAAAGAGCGCTTTGTGACGTTATCTATTAAAGAGCACTTTGTGACATTATGTATTAAAGAGCGCTTTGTGACGTTATGTATTAAAGAGCGATTCGTGACGTTATGCATTAAAGAGCGCTTTGTGATGTTATGTATTAAAGAGCGCTTCGTGACGTTATGCATTAAATAGCGCTTCGTGACGTTATGTATTAAAGAGCGCTTTGTGACATTATGTAAAGAGCACTTTGTGACATCATGTATTAAAGAGCACTTTGTGACATTATGTATTAAAGAGCACTTTGTGACATTATGTATTAAAGAGCACTTTGTGACGTTATGTATTAAAGAGCACGTTGTGACGTTATGTATTAAAGAGCACTTTGTGACGTTATGTATTAAAGAGCGCTTTGTGACGTTATGCATTAAAGAGCGCTTTGTGACGTTATGTATTAAAGAACACTTTGTGACGTTATGTATTAAAGAGCGCTTTGTGACGTTATGTATTAAAGAGCGATTCGTGACGTTATGTATTAAAGAGTGATTCGTTATGTTATGTATTAAAGAGCGATTCGTGACGTTATGTAATAAAGAGCACTTTATGACGTTATGTATTAAAAGCGCTTTGTGACCTTATGTATTAAAGAGCGCTTCGTGACGTTATGTAATAAAGAGCGCTTCGTGACGTTATGTAATAAAGATCACTTTGTGACGTTATGTATTAAAAGCACTTTGTGACATTATGTATTAAAGGGCGCTTTGTGACTTTATGTATTAAAGAGCACTTTGTGACACTATGTATTAAAAAATCGCTTTGTGACATTATGTATTAAAGAGCACTTTGTGACGTTATGTATTAAAGAGCACTTTGTGACGTTATGTATTAAAGAGCACTTTATGACGTTATGTATTAAAGAGCACTTTGTGACATTATGTATTAAAGAGCGCTTTGTGACGTTATGTATTAAAGAGCGCTTTGTGACATATATTAAAGAGTGATTCGTGACGTTATGTATTAAAGAGCACTTTGTGACGTTATGCATTAAAGAGCGCTTTGTGACGTTATGTATTAAAGAGCGCTTCGTGACGTTATATATTAAAGAGCACTTTGTGACGTTATGCATTAAAGAGCGCTTTGTGACGTTATGTATTAAAGAGCGCTTCGTGACGTTATATATTAAAGAGCACTTTGTGACGTTATGCATTAAAGAGCGCTTTGTGACGTTATGTATTAAAGAGCACTTTGTGACATGTATTAAAGAGTGATTCGTGATGTTATGTATTAAAGAGCGCTTTGTGACATTATGTATTAAAGAGCATTTTGTGACATTATTTATTAAAGAGCACTTTGTGACGTTATGTATTAAAGAGCACGTTGTGACGTTATGTATTAAAGAGCACTTTGTGACGTTATGTATTAAAGAGCGCTTTGTGACATTATGCATTAAAGAGCGCTTTGTGACGTTATGTATTAAAGAACACTTTGTGACGTTATGTATTAAAGAGCGCTTTGTGACGTTATGTATTAAAGAGCGATTCGTGACGTTATGTATTAAAGAGTGATTCGTTATGTTATGTATTAAAGAGCGATTCGTGACGTTATGTAATAAAGAGCACTTTATGACGTTATGTATTAAAAGCGCTTTGTGACGTTATGTATTAAAGAGCGCTTCGTGACGTTATGTAATAAAGAGCACTTTGTGACGTTATGTATTAAAAGCACTTTGTGACATTATGTATTAAAGGGCGCTTTGTGACTTTATGTATTAAAGAGCACTTTGTGACACTATGTATTAAAAAAGCGCTTTGTGACATTATGTATTAAAGAGCACTTTGTGACGTTATGTATTAAAGCGCACTTTGTGACGTTATGTATTAAAGAGCACTTTATGACGTTATGTATTAAAGAGCACTTTGTGACATTATGTATTAAAGAGCGCTTTGTGACGTTATGTATTAAAGAGCGCTTTGTGACATGTATTAAAGAGTGATTCGTGACGTTATGTATTAAAGAGCGCTTCGTGACGTTATATATTAAAGAGCACTTTGTGACGTTATGCATTAAAGAGAGCTTTGTGACGTTATGCATTAAAGAGCGCTTTGTGACATTATCTATTAAATAGCGCTTTGTGACATTATGTATTAAAGAGCGCTTTGTGACATTATGTAAAGAGCACTTTGTGACATTATGTATTAAAGAGCACTCTGTGACGTTATGTATTAAAGAGCACGTTGTGACGTTATGTATTAAAGAGCGCTTTGTGACGTTATGTATTAAAGAGCGCTTTGTGACGTTATGTATTAAAGAGCGCTTTGTGACATGTATTAAAGAGTGATTCGTGACGTTATGTATTAAAGAGCGCTTCGTGACATTATATATTAAAGAGCACTTTGTGACGTTATGCATTAAAGAGCGCTTTGTGACGTTATGTATTAAAGAGCGCTTCGTGACGTTATATATTAAAGAGCACTTTGTGACGTTATGCATTAAAGAGCGCTTTGTGACGTTATGTATTAAAGAGCGCTTTGTGACATGTGTTAAAGAGTGATTCGTGACGTTATGTATTAAAGAGCGCTTTGTGACATTATGTAAAGAGCACTTTGTGACATCATGTATTAAAGAGCACTTTGTGACATTATGTATTAAAGAGCACTTTGTGACATTATGTATTAAAGAGCACTTTGTGACGTTATGTATTAAAGAGCACGTTGTGACGTTGTGTATTAAAGAGCACTTTGTGACGTTATGTATTAAAGAGCGCTTTGTGACATTATGTATTAAAGAACGCTTTGTGACATGTATTAAAGAGAGCTTTGTGGCATTATGTGTTAAAGAGAGCTTTGTGACACTATGTATTAAAGAGCACGTTGTGACATTATGTATTAAAGAGCACTTTGTGACGTTATGTATTAAAGAGCGCTTTGTGACGTTATGCATTAAAGAGCGCTTTGTGACGTTATGCATTAAAGAGCACTTCGTGACGTTATATATTAAAGAGCACTTTGTGACGTTATGTATTAAAGAGCACTTTGTGACATTAGGTAAAGAGCACTTTGTGACGTTATGTATTAAAGAGCGCTTTGTGACGTTATGTATTAAAGAGCACTTTGTGACATTATGTATTAAAGAGCGCTTTGTGACGTTATCTATTAAAGAGCACTTTGTGACATTATGTATTAAAGAGCGCTTTGTGACGTTATGTATTAAAGAGCGATTCGTGACGTTATGCATTAAAGAGCGCTTTGTGATGTTATGTAT
This sequence comes from Petromyzon marinus, assembly GCF_048934315.1. NCBI lineage: Eukaryota > Metazoa > Chordata > Hyperoartia > Petromyzontiformes > Petromyzontidae > Petromyzon > Petromyzon marinus. The sequence goes on from NC_133720.1 coordinate 10,249,435, forward strand.
TAAAGAGCGCTTCGTGACGTTATGCATTAAATAGCGCTTCGTGACGTTATGTATTAAAGAGCGCTTTGTGACATTATGTAAAGAGCACTTTGTGACATCATGTATTAAAGAGCACTTTGTGACATTATGTATTAAAGAGCACTTTGTGACATTATGTATTAAAGAGCACTTTGTGACGTTATGTATTAAAGAGCACGTTGTGACGTTATGTATTAAAGAGCACTTTGTGACGTTATGTATTAAAGAGCGCTTTGTGACGTTATGCATTAAAGAGCGCTTTGTGACGTTATGTATTAAAGAACACTTTGTGACGTTATGTATTAAAGAGCGCTTTGTGACGTTATGTATTAAAGAGCGATTCGTGACGTTATGTATTAAAGAGTGATTCGTTATGTTATGTATTAAAGAGCGATTCGTGACGTTATGTAATAAAGAGCACTTTATGACGTTATGTATTAAAAGCGCTTTGTGACCTTATGTATTAAAGAGCGCTTCGTGACGTTATGTAATAAAGAGCACGTTGTGACGTTATGTATTAAAGAGCGCTTTGTGACATTATGTAAAAAGCACTTTGTGACATTATGTATTAAAGAGCACTTTGTGACACTATGTATTAAAAAAGCGCTTTGTGACATTATGTATTAAAGAGCACTTTGTGACGTTATGTATTAAAGAGCACTTTGTGACGTTATGTATTAAAGAGCACTTTATGACGTTATGTATTAAAGAGCACTTTGTGACATTATGTATTAAAGAGCGCTTTGTGACGTTATGTATTAAAGAGCGCTTTGTGACATGTATTAAAGAGTGATTCGTGACGTTATGTATTAAAGAGCGCTTCGTGACGTTATATATTAAAGAGCACTTTGTGACGTTATGCATTAAAGAGCGCTTTGTGACGTCATGTATTAAAGAGCGCTTCGTGACGTTATATATTAAAGAGCACTTTGTGACGTTATGCATTAAAGAGCGCTTTGTGACGTTATGTATTAAAGAGCGCTTTGTGACATGTATTAAAGAGTGATTCGTGACGTTATGTATTAAAGAGCGCTTTGTGACATTATCTATTAAATAGCGCTTTGTGACATTATGTATTAAAGAGCGCTTTGTGACATTATGTAAAGAGCACTTTGTGACATCATGTATTAAAGAGCACCTTGTGACATTATGTATTAAAGAGCACTTTGTGACATTATGTATTAAAGAGCACTTTGTGACGTTATGTATTAAAGAGCACGTTGTGACGTTATGTATTAAAGAGCGCTTTGTGACGTTATGTATTAAAGAGCGCTTTGTGACATTATGTATTAAAGAACGCTTTGTGACATGTATTAAAGAGAGCTTTGTGACGTTATGTGTTAAAGAGCGCTTTGTGACACTATGTATTAAAGAGCACGTTGTGACATTATGTATTAAAGAGCACTTTGTGACGTTATGTATTAAAGAGCGCTTTGTGACATTATGCATTAAAGAGCGCTTTGTGACGTTATGCATTAAAGAGCGCTTCGTGACGTTATATATTAAAGAGCACTTTGTGACGTTATGTATTAAAGAGCGCTTTGTGACGTTATGTATTAAAGAGCACTTTGTGACATTAGGTAAAGAGCACTTTGTGACGTTATGTATTAAAGAGCGCTTTGTGACGTTATGTATTAAAGAGCACTTTGTGACATTATGTATTAAAGAGCGCTTTGTGACGTTATCTATTAAAGAGCACTTTGTGACATTATGTATTAAAGAGCGCTTTGTGACGTTATGTATTAAAGAGCGATTCGTGACGTTATATATTAAAGAGCACTTTGTGACGTTATGCATTAAAGAGCGCTTTGTGACGTTATGTATTAAAGAGCGCTTTGTGACATGTATTAAAGAGTGATTCGTGACGTTATGTATTAAAGAGCGCTTTGTGACATTATCTATTAAATAGAGCTTTGTGACATTATGTATTAAAGAGCGCTTTGTGACATTATGTAAAGAGCACTTTGTGACATCATGTATTAAAGAGCACTTTGTGACATTATGTATTAAAGAGCACTTTGTGACATTATGTATTAAAGAGCACTTTGTGACGTTATGTATTAAAGAGCACGTTGTGACGTTATGTATTAAAGAGCACTTTGTGACGTTATGTATTAAAGAGCGCTTTGTGACGTTATGCATTAAAGAGCGCTTTGTGACGTTATGTATTAAAGAACACTTTGTGACGTTATGTATTAAAGAGCGCTTTGTGACGTTATGTATTAAAGAGCGATTCGTGACGTTATGTATTAAAGAGTGATTCGTTATGTTATGTATTAAAGAGCGATTCGTGACGTTATGTAATAAAGAGCACTTTATGACGTTATGTATTAAAAGCGCTTTGTGACGTTATGTATTATAGAGCGCTTTGTGACATTATGTATTAAAGAGTGATTCGTGACGTTATGTATTAAAGAACGCTTTGTGACATTATGTATTAAAATAACGCTTTGTGACGTTATGTATTAAAGAGCTCTTTGTGACGTTATGTATTAAAGAGCGCATTGTGACGTTATGTATTAAAGAGCACTTTGTGACGTTATGTATTAAAGAGCACTTTGTGACGTTATGTATTAAAGAGCCCTTTGTGACGTTATGTATTAAATAGAGCTTTGTGACGTTATGTATTAAAGAGCGCTTCGTGACGTTATGTAATAAAGAGCACTTTGTGACGTTATGTATTAAAAAGCACTTTGTGACATTATGTATTAAAGAGCGCTTTGTGACATTATGTATTAAAGAGTGATTCGTGACGTTATGTATTAAAGAGCGCTTTGTGACATTATGTATTAAAGAACGCTTTGTGACATGTATTAAAGAGAGCTTCGTGACGTTATGTATTAAAGAGCGCTTTGTGACATTATGTATTAAAGAGCGCTTTGTGACATTATGTATTAAAGAGCACTTTGTGACGTTATGTATTAAAGAGCACTTTGTGACGTTATGCATTAAAGAGCGCTTTGTGACGTTATGCATTAAAGAGCGCTTCGTGACGTTATGCATTAAATAGCACTTTGTGACGTTATGCATTAAAGAGAGCTTTGTGACGTTATATATTAAAGAGCACTTTGTGACACTATATATTAAAGAGCACTTTGTGACGTTATGTATTAAAGAGCGCTTTGTGACGTTATGTATTAAAGAGCGCTTTGTGACGTTATGTATTAAAGAGCACTTTGTGACATCATGTATTAAAGAGCGCTTTGTGACATAATGTATTAAAGAGCGCTTTGTGACGTTATGTATTAAAGAGCACTTTGTGACGTTATGTATTAAAGAGCGCTTTGTGACGTTATTGTTAAAGAGCGCTTTGTGACGTTATGTATTAAAGAGCACTTTGTGACGTTATTGTTAAAGAGCGCTTTGTGACGTTATGTATTAAAGAGCGCGTTGTGACGTTATGTATTAAAAGCGATTTGTGACGTTATGTATTAAATAGTGCTTTGTGACATTATGTATTAAAGAGCACTTCGTCACGTTATGTATTAAAGAGCACTTCGTGACGTTATGTATTAAAGAGCGCTTTGTGACATTATGTATTAAAAGGCACTTTGTGACGTTATGTATTAAAGAGCACGTTATGACATTATGTATTAAATAGCGCTTTGTGACGTTATGTATTAAAGAGCGCTTTGTGACATTATGTATTAAAGAGCGCTTTGTGACATTATGTATTAAAGAGCGCTTTGTGACATTATGTATTAAAGAGCGTTTTATGACGTTATCTATTGAAGAGCGCTTTGTGACATTATGTATTAAAGAGCGTTTTATGACGTTAAGTATTAAAGAGCACTTTGTGACATTATGTATTGAAGAGCGCTTTGTGACATAATGTAATAAAGAGCACTTTGTGACGTTATGTATTAAAGAGCACTTTGTGACGTTATTGTTAAAGAGCACCTTGTGACGTTATGTATTAAAGAGCGCTTTGTGACATTATGTATTAAAGAGCGCTTTGTGACGTTATGTATTAAAGAGCGCTTTGTGGCGTTATGCATTAAAGAGCGCGTTGTGACGTTATGTATTAAAGAGCACTTTGTGACGTTATGTATTAAATAGTGCTTTGTGACATTATGTATTAAAGAGCACTTTGTGACGTTATGTCTTAAAGAGCACTTCGTGACGTTATGTATTAAAGAGCGCGTTGTGACATTATGTATTAAAGAGCACTTTGTGACGTTATGTATTAAAGAGCGCTCTGTGACGTTATGTATTAAAGAGCGCTTTGTGACGTTATGTATTAAAGAGCACTTTGTGACATCATGTATTAAAGAGCGCTTTGTGACATAATGTATTAAATAGCGCTTTGTGACGTTATGTATTAAAGAGCACTTTGTGACGTTATGTATTAAAGAGCGCTTTGTGACGTTATTGTTAAAGAGCGCTTTGTGACGTTATGTATTAAAGAGCACTTTGTGACGTTATTGTTAAAGAGCGCTTTGTGACGTTATGTATTAAAGAGCGCGTTGTGACGTTATGTATTAAAAGCGATTTGTGACGTTATGTATTAAATAGTGCTTTGTGACATTATGTATTAAAGAGCACTTTGTGACGTTATGTATTAAAGAGCACTTCGTGACGTTATGTATTAAAGAGCGCTTTGTGACATTATGTATTAAAAGGCACTTTGTGACGTTATGTATTAAAGAGCGCTTTGTGAAGTTATGTATTAAAGAGCGCTTTGTGACGTTATGTATTAAAGAGCGCTTCGTGACGTTATGCATTAAAGAGCGCTTTGTGACGTTATGCATTAAAGAGCGCTTTGTGACGTTATGCATTAAAGAGCGCTTTGTGACGTTATGCATTAAAGAGCGCTTTGTGACGTTATGCATTAAATAGCACTTTGTGACATTATGTATTAAAGAGCGCTTTGTGACGTTATGTATTAAAGAGCACGTTATGACATTATGTATTAAATAGCGCTTTGTGACGTTATGTATTAAATAGCGCTTTGTGACATTATGTATTAAAGAGCGCTTTGTGACATTATGTATTAAAGAGCGCTTTGTGACATTATGTATTAAAGAGCGTTTTATGACGTTATGTATTGAAGAGCGCTTTGTGACATTATGTATTAAAGAGCGTTTTATGACGTTAAGTATTAAAGAGCACTTTGTGACATTATGTATTGAAGAGCGCTTTGTGACATAATGTAATAAAGAGCACTTTGTGACGTTATGTATTAAAGAGCACTTTGTGACGTTATTGTTAAAGAGCACCTTGTGACGTTATGTATTAAAGAGCGCTTTGTGACATTATGTATTAAAGAGCGCTTTGTGACGTTATGTATTAAAGAGCGCTTTGTGGCGTTATGCATTAAAGAGCGCGTTGTGACGTTATGTATTAAAGAGCACTTTGTGACGTTATGTATTAAATAGTGCTTTGTGACATTATGTATTAAAGAGCACTTTGTGACGTTATGTCTTAAAGAGCACTTCGTGACGTTATGTATTAAAGAGCGCTTTGTGACATTATGTATTAAAGAGCACTTTGTGACGTTATGTATTAAAGAGCGCTTTGTGACGTTATGCATTAAAGAGCGAGTTGTGACGTTATGTATTAAAGAGCGCTTCGTGACGTTATGTATTAAAGTGCACTTTGTGACGTTATGTATTAAAAGCACTTTGTGACATTATGTATAAAAGAGCACTTTGTGACGTTATGTATTAAAGAGCGCTTCGTGACGTTATGTATTAAAGAGCACTTTGTGACGTTATGTATTAAAAGCACTTTGTGACATTATGTATAAAAGAGCACTTTGTGACGTTATGTATTAAAGAGCGCTTTGTGACGTTATGTATTAAAGAGCGCTTTGTAACATTATGTATTAAAGCGCTCTTTGTGACGTTATGTATTAAAGAGCGCTTTGTGACGTTATGTATTAAAGAGTGTTTTGTAACGTTATGTATTAAAGAGCGCTTTGTGACGTTACGTATTAAAGAGCGCTTTTTGATGTTATGTATTGAAGAGTGATTCGTTATGTTATGTATTAAAGATAGCTTCATGATGTTATGTATTAAAGAGCGCTTCGTAATGTTATGTATTAAAGAGAGCTTCATGATGTTATGTATTAAAGAGAACTTCATGATGTTTTGTATTATGGACTGCCTCATATTCTCACGCATCGCGGCTCTTGACATAGTGAGGAGTTTGTTTTTTTGGTCACGAATTTTCGACAAACAATAGTTCTTCATGTTAACTTGGTTGCCTACCTATGGTTCCGCGCGTCACGCAGGACGTGTGTAACAATCATCGGGCGCGTGCAATGAGTTAATTTCAATTGGTGGGGGGGGGGGGGGGTGGAAGTAAATTGGTTCATAATCATAATTCAAATGTATAATGTGCATTCGATCCAAGGACCCCAATGCACAATGCACGAAAAGCAGGAAACAAAAACGGAACCAGGAGGCAAGCGACCAAACTAAAGATGGAAGAAGGCCACTTTAAAAAGATGAGGTTTGAATGCAGACTTACGTAGTGGTCATTGTAACGTGGTGGTGGTGGTGGCCCGCATGGACTGGAGTTCAGGAAGCCCTGGATATCGGGGCAGCACGTGACCCGTTCTCGGCGTGATTCTCGTCGATTTCGTGAGACCGCTACAATATGTATTTGCCAAATAGTGGTCAGCTGTCAACGATCGATTTCCGCATTAATATCGCCGGGAAAATGAGCTTACAATGCTCCATGCTCTATAATGACATTGTGGTTGGGGGGGGTGTTCAGTTGGTTAGCTAATGCGTGTTCACACAACAACAACAACGACACCAACATAATAAATATTTAACATGGTTTCTTTAGCTGCCCCGTGTAACGATGTACAACGGCGTCACCCGGTTGCAATGCGCGCTGGGAAGGAATGGGAGCGGGGGTGGTGGTGCAGGAGACACGAGTGTTGTTAACTCGATCATGTACGGGCGGATCATCCCAGTCGCGGATCGACAGTGCTTTAAGCGATAAAAAAAAATTGTAACGAATCTCCTTTGCGCGTGCGTTTGTTTTTGTGAGCTGCTCCCTCACTCGTCGAGGGTCGAGTGACTGATTCAGTACCCACGTGACCACAATCACGTCGGTTATAAGTAACGAAGCCGTTTGCAGACCGGGCCACTTCACCCAGCCGATGCAACCTCGCCCGCATGAGATAGCTCGCTGATGGGGCTGTGTTCATATTCTTAGCTCTTTCGGTAAAGTCACGTTGAAGGGAAACAATAAAATAATAAAATATATAAAACAATAAAAATTCTCACGACGTTTCGACCATGACACAAACGGTCGTCATCAGGTGTGTCGGTTTGCATAAATTTATTTATTTCTAAACGTTGTATTTATTTATTTATAAAAACGTCAGCGCCACGCGCAGCGATTTGGCAGTTTATTTAGAAGGACTAGTCCATCTATGTTCTGAAAAGAGGAGGAGAGAGACGAAAAATGTATGTAAGCGTGAACAATCAATTAAGACCTGAAATGGTTTATCAAATCTTTCCAATGATTGCTAAGCCAGAATCCATCTTCTCGGTTGAAATTATCTCTGTGCTTGTATATGTGGATAGCCTCATGAACGAATCTCTCATGGTAGCCAGATGGGGCTGTGTTCAGGTCTTTGGAGTGTCACGGTTTGTTTGATTCTGGCTTGGCTGAGCAAATAGCCAGTGTAAAACCCCCCATATCGTGCTGGCTCTGGTCAGATATTCCAATGGAAAGCTACCTGTACCGTACTGGCTCGGGTCAGATACATGACCACATTTGACATCCGTGTCGACGTTGTTTCTATCGGCTCATTCAGTTGAACGTCGAAACGGCGTCAACACCGCCAATAGTTCGGGCGGTTTAACAACAACAACAACAATAAATACTTGCGGAACTAAACATTCGATTGCAAAACGTGATTTAAAAAAAAAACGATCCAGATGATGCAATGGAGGCGATGTTCTTAAATTACCCCTCCACTGTCCACGCAGCAGTGACGTCAGCTTCACCACAGTCAGTCGCATACAGACAGGTCACGTGTGTGTGTATGTTAAACTTCTTTCGCACCGCACGTGTGTATGTATTTTGAACTTATTTCGCACCGTACGTATGTACGTTGAACGTCTTTTGCACCGTACGTATATGTTGAACTTCTTTCGCACCGTACGTATGAATCTTGAACGTCTTTCGCACCGTACGTAGCCAACTGTGATCATCGGAGGTGCGGTGGTACCTGACCTGTCCGGCCAGCGTGGTGGAAGAGTAAACCAAAAACCCTCTATCGCTCCAGTCGAGTGGAGGAGGCTCTTCCGCCAACAGTGACGCGAGTAAGGGCATTGCAGGGCTGCGCCTTCTCTCATCTTACAAGGGGTACAAGGGCCCATTTAAGGCTGAGTTCACCTAGGAGAGCCCCAGGAGTTCAGATATTCGTCATCGAAGTTGGCCGCGAACCAGAACTGGACTCGAGTCGCCAGCTTCCTATCGCAGTGCGCTATCCGCACACAGACAAAGATCCCCCGTATAGCCTTAACTGTTGGGGCAAGTGCTGTTAGCGAGCACCTATAAAGGCCGGCACGGCACACGATGGGGTGGGTGGCCACTCCCTAATGACGATGTTTACACACCGCACCGGGTACTCAGTTGCGGCTGAGTCGATCTAGAGGAGGCCCAGGACCGGTTCAGATAATCGTCACCGGTGCTTGCCCATGAGCGGGAATCGAACCTGGGTGGCCAGGTTCATAGCGCAGCGTAGCGCTAACCGCTTCACCACCGCTCCCCCACACGCAACACGCGCACACGCATGGACATTGCTACATACGGCATTTGTCAATTCAATTGAAGGCAGGCAATTAAAATGTGTGCAGCCCTGACCCCCAGCTCTCTTGCAAAAGGTCAAAGATAATTGCAAAAATGGAATGCAGCCGAATGGATAAATTGTAGATTCAATGGAGCGAAATAAAATTCAGAGCAATTGTCGTGGTCCTATTATTATAATAAAAATAACAACAATCAGCAATACCCCCCAAGCCATTGCGAAAATTATCCCACCGACCCACGAATGTGGTGCAATGACGTAGATTTTTTGTTAAAATAATTCTTGAAAACAGCCATAAGCGCGCCGCTGCATCCGTTTGCGATTATTTCGCGAAAATCTTCTTCGACCATGTATAAAGTGCCTCTTTCATCCAAGGCGCTCCACAGCAATTACGTGAGATTAAAAAAACGGTGCGTACGATGAGAGTGGTTAGTATAAAGAGTGGGTGGTGGTGGTGGTGTGGTTGTTAAAAGTGGCTGTGGTGTATCCCCCCCCTCCTCCCTCTCTCCTTCCCCTCCCCTAAAATGACCGCGTTCCCGATCGATACTCCGACGTGAGTAGTGGGGGGCGGTGAGCCCGATCGCTCTTCTTTCCCCTTACCCCCTGGGCACCGAGTCTCGGGCCTGTCGTCCGCGGGATGTATATACGTTTGACTTCTTTCGCACCACCGTACGTAGCCAACCGTTGCTTAGTCGGAGGTGCATGGAGGATGACACAATGCGCTAAAGCACGAAATAGCAATAAGAGCAGAACGCCTCGCAACGGCCACCCTGTTAACGACTAATCACCTCCATAGAGCTCAATGTGTAGCGTATAGTAGTGTAGTGTATAGTCGTTGTAGTGTATAGTGTATAGCAGTGTATAGTGGAGTAGTGTATAGTAGTGTAGTGTATGGTAGTGTAGTGTATAGTAGTGTAGTGTATAGTGTATAGTAGTGTAGTGTATAGTAGTGTAGTGTATAGTGGAGTAGCGTATAGTAGTGTAGCGTATAGTAGTGTAGTGTATAGTAGTGTAGTGTATAGTGTATAGTAGTGTAGTGTATAGTAGTGTAGTGTATAGTAGTGTAGTGTATAGTAGTTGTTGTGTATAGTAGTGTAGTGTATAGTAGTGTAGTGTATAGTAGTGTAGTGTATAGTAGTGTAGTGTATAGTAGTTATTGTGTATAGTAGTGTAGTGTATAGTAGTGTAGTGTATAGTAGTTGTTGTGTATAGTAGTGTAGTGTATAGTAGTGTAGTGTATAGTAGTTGTTGTGTATAGTAGTGTAGTGTATAGTAGTGTATAGTGTAGTGTATAGTGTAGTGTATAGTAGTGTATAGTAGTGTAGTGTATTGTGTAGTGTATAGTAGTGTAGTGTATAGTAGTGTGTAATGTATAGTGTAGTGTATAGTAGTGTAGTGTATAGTAGTGTAGTGTATAGTAGTTGTAGTGTATAGTAGTGTAGTGTATATTAGTGTAGTGTATAGTAGTGTAGTGTATAGTAGTGTAGTGTATAGTGGAGTAGTGTATAGTAGTGTGGTGTATAGTAGTGTAGTGTATAGTAGTGTAGTGTATAGTAGTTGTGTATAGGAGTGTAGTGTATATTAGTGTAGTGTATAGTAGTTGTAGTGTATAGTAGTGTAGTGTATATTAGTGTAGTGTATAGTGGAGTAGTGTATAGTAGTGTGGTGTATAGTAGTGTAGTGTATAGTAGTGTAGTGTATAGTAGCTGTTGTGTATAGTAGTGTAGTGTATATTAGTGTAGTGTATAGTGGAGTAATGTATAGTAGTGTGGTGTATAGTAGTGTAGTGTATAGTAGTGTATAGTAGTTGTAGTGTATAGTAGTGTAGTGTATATTAGTGTAGTGTATAGTGGAGTAGTGTATAGTAGTGTAGTGTATAGTAGTGTAGTGTATAGTAGTGTAGTGTATAATGTAGTGTATAGTAGTGTAGTGTATATTAGTGTATAGTAGTGTACAGTGTATAGTAGTGTAGTGTATAGTAGTGTAGTGTATAATGTAGTGTAGTGTATGGTAGTGTAGTGTATAGTAGTGTAGTGTATAGTAGTGTAGTGTATAGTAGTGTATAGAAGTGTAGTGTATAGTAGTGTATAGAAGTGTAGTCTATAGTAGTGTATAGTAGTGTAGTGTATAGTAGTGTATAGTGTAGTGTATAGTAGTGTAGTATATAGTAGTGTAGTGTATAGTGTAGTTTATAGTAGTCTAGGGTATAGTAGTGTAGTGTATAGTATAGTCTATAATAGTGTAGTGTATAGTGGTGTAATATATAGTAGTGTATATATAGTAGTGTATAGTAGTGTAGTGTATAGTATTGTAGTGTATAATGTAGTGTATAGTAGTGTATAATCGTGTCATGTATCGTAGTGTAGTGTATAGTGTAGTGTATAGTAGTGTAGTGTAGTGTACTGTATAGTGTAGTGTATAGTGTAACGTATAGTGTAGTGTATAGTGTATAGTGTAGTTTATAATAGTGTAGTGTATAGTGTAGTGTATAGTATAATGTATAGTGTAGTGTATAGTGTATAATGTAGTGTATAGTAGTGTATAGTCGTGTCATGTATCGTAGTGTAGTGTATAGTAGTGTAGTGTATAGTAGTGTAGTGTATAGTGTAGTGTATAGTAGTGTAGTGTACTGTATAGTGTAATGCATAGTGTAGTGTATAGTGTAGTTTATAATAGTGTAGTGTATAATGTAGTGTATAGTGTAATGTATAGTGTAGTGTATAGTGTATAATGTAGTGTATAGTAGTGTATAGTCGTGTCATGTATCGTAGTGTAGTGTATAGTAGTGTAGTGTATAGTAGTGTAATGTATAGTGTAGTGTATAGTAGTGTAGTGTATAGTAGTGTAGTGTATAGTAGTGTATAGAAGTGTAGTGTATAGTAGTGTATAGAAGTGTAGTGTATAGTAGTGTATAGTAGTGTATAGAAGTGTAGTGTATAGAAGTGTAGTGTATAGTAGTGTATAGAAGTGTAGTGTATAATGTAGTGTATAGTAGTGTAGTGTATATTAGTGTAGTGTATAGTGTAGTGTATAGTGTAGTGTATAGTAGTGTAGTGTATAATGTAGTGTAAAGTAGTGTATAGTAGTGTAGTGTATAGTGTAGTGTATAGAAGTGTAGTGTATAGTATAGTGTATAGTTGTGTAGTGTATAATGTAGTGTATAGTAGTGTAGTGTATAGTAGTGTAGTGTATAATGTAGTGTAAAGTAGTGTAGTGTATAGTAGTGTATAGTAGTGTAGTGTATGGTGTAGTGTATAGTAGTGTAGTGTATAGTAGTGTATAGAAGTGTAGTGTATAGTGTAGTGTATAGTAGTGTAGTGTATAATGTAGTGTATAGTAGTGTAGTATATAATGTAGTGTATAGTAGTGTAGTGTATAGTAGTGTAGTGTATAGTGTAGTGTATAGTAGTGTAGTGTATAATGTAGTATATAGTAGTGTAGTGTATAGTAGTGTAGTGTATAATGCAGCGTATAGTAGTGCAGTGTATAGTGTAATGTATACTGTAGTTTATAGTAGTGTATAGTGTAGTGTATAGTGTAATGTATAGTGTAGTGTATAGTGTATAATGTAGTGTATAGTAGTGTATAGTCATGTCATGTATCGTAGTGTAGTTTATAGTAGTGTAGTGTATAGTAGTGTAATGTATAGTGTAGTGTATAGTAGTGTAGTGTATAGTAGTGTAGTGTATAGTCGTGTATAGAAGTGTAGTGTATAGAAGTGTAGTGTATAGTTGTGTATAGTAGTGTATAGAAGTGTAGTGTATAGAAGTGTAGTGTATAGTAGTGTATAGAAGTGTAGTGTATAATGTAGTGTATAGTAGTGTATAGTGTAGTGTGTAGTGTAGTGTATAGTGTAGTGTATAGTAGTGTATAGTGTAGTGTATAGTAGTGTAGTGTATAATGTAGTGTAAAGTAGTGTATACTAGTGTAGTGTATAGTAGTGTATAGTAGTGTAGTGTATAGTGTAGTTTATAGTAGTGTAGTGTATAGTAGTGTAGTGTATAGTAGTGTATAGAAGTGTAGTGTACAGTGTAGTGTATAGTTGTGTAGTGTATAATGTAATGTATAGCAGTGTAGTGTATAGTAGTGTAGTGTATAATGTAGTGTAGTGTATAGTAGTGTATAGTAGTGTAGTGTATAGTGTAGTGTATAGTAGTGTATAGTAGTGTAGTGTATAGTAGTGTATAGAAATGTAGTATATAGTGTAGTGTATAGTAGTGTAGTGTATAATGTAGTGTATAGTAGTGTAGTGTATAATGTAGTGTATAGTAGTGTAGTGTATAGCAGTGTAGTGTATAGTAGTGTAGTGTATAGTGTAGTGTATAGTAGTGTAGTGTATAATGTAGTGTATAGTAGTGTATAATGTAGTGTATAATAGTGTAGTCTATAGTAGTGTACTGTATAATGCAGTGTATAGTAGTGCAGTGTATATTGTAGTGTATAGTAGTGTAGTGTATAGTAGTGTAGAAGTGTAGTGTATAGCAGTATATTGTATAATGTAATGCATAGAAGTGTAGTGTATAGTAGTGTATAGTAGTGTATAGTAGTGTAGTGTATAATGTAGTGTAGTGTATACTAGTGTAGTGTATAGTAGTGTAGTGTATAGTGTAGTCTATAGTAGTGTACTGTTTAGTGTAGTGTATAGTAGTGTAGTGTATAGTAGTGTAGTGTATAGTAGTGTAATGTATATTAGTGTAGTGTATGGTGTAGTGTATAGTAGTGTAGTGTATAGTAGTGTAGTGTATAGTAGTGTAATGTATATTAGTGTAGTGTATGGTGTAGTGTATAGTAGTGTAGTGTATAGTAGTGTAGTGTATAGTAGTGTAAAGTATATTAGTGTAGTGTATGGTGTAGTGTATAGTAGTGTAGTGTATAGTAGTGTAGTGTATAGTAGTGTAATGTATATTAGTGTAGTGTATGGTGTAGTGTATAGTAGTGTAGTGTATAGTAGTGTAGTGTATAGTAGTGTAATGTATATTAGTGTAGTGTATGGTGTAGTGTATAGTAGTGTAGTGTATAGTAGTGTAGTGTATAGTAGTGTAGTGTAGCACTTGCGTCGAACCCAATGTGTTCGCTTACCGACCGTTCCCCTTATAACGACGGGCTGTTGTAGGTACAGTTAATATGAATTAATGCATTTATTAACCATGTTCATTTTAACCTGTTCATAATGTTCTGAGTATCTTCACGTGTTAATGTCCATTGCTTAAATATTATAAAGTACGCTTTCTGGCCGACGAAGGGAAACGTTCCATGCTCTCGGAACGAATTAATCCTTTAACGTGCATTTCCTAGACTCGCTTAGCGACAAAATCACCGGACGTCCGGTTTCGTGGAAGCACATTCACCGCCGTGACGAGGCGTGGCGGCTGCTGTATCTGCGCGCTGTTCTCCGATCGCTCGTGCTTTGTAACGGGCTCTTGTTCGATTTAAAGAAAAACACGCTTTTCTTTTTTTAAATGTGTGTCAGTGGTGAAGCGTTAAGAGAGAAGCCGGGAGATGTTCAGGAGGGGTTTGGGTAGGGATTGTCGTAGCTGGGTTGGGGCCGGGGGAGGCAGGCGGTGAAACTGCGTCGGGGCCCGTTAGCCACCGGGAGATGGGAGGCTCAGGCTCTGGGTTGTTTTCAGTTTCATTTATTTGGAATAACCCTGCGAGTCGTTCGGCTCTTGATTCCGGTGCAACCGCAACAAACAATACAATCACGAGATAGATAAAAAAAATTTACCGTACGCAAAATTGAAACATCCCCTACAAAAACAATAAAATCTTCCAGAAAAAGCACCATGTGCTTATGCTGCGCAAAAAAATGTGCAAAGAAAATCCCATTTTGATGTTTGATCACAATAACAATCATAATGCAATTTAGATTACAATTTTAAGTATAACTCTATGCTACATCAAAAAAAAAAGATCGGGCTCAACTAAACCTTTCTAGAAATCACTAAAATAATGCTATAGAAACAATGTAACAGTGATCGCAAGAAATGTGATTGAAAGTTTACAATAGCGACAAACATAACATATATTATTATCACTAAACCTCGCATCCTAGCGCTAGCTGCATGAGTCAATCCATAATAGCAGGCGTTACAATAGTAGTAGCAGCAGCACACTATAATCAAAATACATGATCATTTCTCGCATTCGTCATCAAGAGCTGTATGGCGAGATGTTGACTACCTCGCCTGGTATGCAGGAGGATCGTGGGTTCGGACCCAAGCCCTGACGCCTGCTGCTGCTGTATATTTAGAGTCTGCGTAGTCTCTCTCGCTCACTCCCCGTGGTCGCGTGTAGATTTTTCCCCAGGTCCTCCGATTTTTTTTCCTCCTCTTCACGTTCAGAATCAACGTCGCGCGTTTCGAGCGCCGTATTTGGCTGCTGTACATTTCCACGTAGACGATGACATTCCACTTCGTTGAGCTATCAATTTGTGGCAGCCCGGTGGCTTCTGAAAAACAGCGATATAGCAAGCTCAGCGACGCCTTCTTACCTGGTAACAAAAAAAAAGTAGCTTAGTTTGGGGATTTGTGGGGTGTTCAGGGTGGGGGGAATGAACCCAGCCGAGAGCGAGGTGTCAGCTTCTGTGCGCCGAGGTGTCCACGTTCTGTGCATCCGGAGTGCGCAAACAAATAACACCTCGACCCGGGTTATGAACATCGCGTTGCGTGCATCGCCGGTAACCGAATGGATCGATGACAGCAAAAACGGCGGTTACCGGTTTTGCCGCACGCAGAGAAACGCCCGCGGCAATGGACACGGCACGTTCCGGTTTTTAACCGAGCACCGCATCGGCAGCCATTCACCTTGCGATGTGTTCACCCGGCGATGTGTTCACCCGGTGATGTGTTCACCCGGCGATGTGTTCACCCGGTGATGTGTTCACCCGGAGATGTGTTCACTGGGTGATGTGTTCACCCGGCGATGTGTTCACCCGGAGATGTGTTCACCCGGAGATGTGTTCACCCGGTGATGTGTTCACCGGGCGATGTGTTCACCCGGAGATGTGTTCACCGGGCGATGTGTTCACCGGGCGATGTGTTCACCGGGCGATGTGTTCACTAGGCGATGTGTTCACCGGGCGATGTGTTCACCGGGCGATGTGTTCACTGGGCGATGTGTTCACTGGGCGATGTGTTCACTCGGAGATGTGTTCACCCGGTGATGTGTTCACCCGGAGATGTGTTCACCCGGTGATGTGTTCACTGGGCGATGTGTTCACCTGGTGATGTGTTCACTGGGTGATGTGTTCACTGGGCGATGTGTTCACTGGGCGATGTGTTCACCTGGTGATGTGTTCACTGGGCGATGTGTTCACTCGGAGATGCGTTCACTGGGCGATGTGTTCACTGGGCGATGTGTTCACTGGGCGATGTGTTCACCTGGTGATGTGTTCACTGGGCGATGTGTTCACCTGGTGATGTGTTCACTGGGCGATGTGTTCACCTGGTGATGTGTTCACTGGGCGATGTGTTCACCCGGCGATGTGTTCACCTTGCGATGTGTTCACCTGGTGATGTGTTCACTGGGCGATGTGTTCACTGGGCGATGTGTTCACCTGGCGATGTGTTCACTGGGCGATGTGTTCACCTGGTGATGTGTTCACTGGGCGATGTGTTCACCTGGTGATGTGTTCACTGGGCGATGTGTTCACCTGGTGATGTGTTCACTGGGTGATGTGTTCACCCGGCGATGTGTTCACTGGGCGATGTGTTCACCGGGCGATGTGTTCACTGGGTGATGTGTTCACCGGGCGATGTGTTCACGCGGCGATGTGTTCACCTGGTGATGTGTTCACTGGGCGATGTGTTCACTGGGCGATGTGTTCACTGGGCGATGTGTTCACGCGGCGATGTGTTCACCGGGTGATGTGTTCACTGGGCGATGTGTTCACTGGGCGATGTGTTCACGCGGCGATGTGAGTTGATCGGCAGGTCACATGCGGTGGGGCAAGGTGTGGGTACTTCCACCTCTTCCAAGTCGTCTGGTCGGCGTGGAAGAGGAGGCCAAATCAGGGTCGCAGAAACAGACTTCAACAGGCGGGGGGCAAGTTGCTGCTGTGGGCCCCACCTCCTTTCCCCCGACTCACTTTTACTGAAATAGCTACGGGTCGCTTTGAGCCCCGTATACAATAAGTTAGGCTATAACTAGACCGTATTTATTTTCACAGTTACACCGTGTATTGAGTTTAGAGGAAGAAAGTCTTCACCAGTGACAGTGTTAATAAAAAAAAAACTATTTAATGGTTACAATGCTCACAATTAAGTTATCGTGCGTCTTGCTTTCACGCGCATGTCAGTTCGCAAACAAGCCTGGCAGTGTTCAGTAACAAACACCAACAGCAGCATGACCACATTTTACGCTGCGTGTATTTTTTGGTAACGTTATTTTTCCATCTATTATTTTTTTGGGCATTCATGCTTAATTGTTGAAATATTTTTAAAACGTTTTTTTTTTACACGACTGGGCCCCCCTATGCGTCGCACGACGCTGCCACCTACCCACCCTCACCCCCCATAGTTGCGCCCCTGGACCCACCGACCCTCGCTGTCCAGCACTGTGGTTACCGGGCGTTGCGTAGCCACCGGTGACCAATGCAGTTCCAGGGGGATTCAAACGCTCCACTATATTGCACGCTGTGTGTATTATTTCGTAATTCTAATTTTTTTTTATCTGTAACAATGTTTTTTTTAATTGTTGGAATATTTCTGTTCTATATTTTTTTTGTTAACAAAAATGGTAATAATAGGTTTCTACCCTTGCTGGCAATAAAACAGTAGGTGTTAAGATGTCAAAGCACTAAATAGATTATACCTTTTGCAAGGAATAGAGTCTGCCTTCACCACTATAGCAGCGCTTGTGGTGAACATGCTTACGTACATACATGTGTATTTTTGGTACTTGATTATCTTGTTGAATTCGGGCCCACACTTGTGGCCGACTGCGATGATGCACCACGCGGGATCACTGTCGTTGCACGCAGTGCCGGATGAAGCTCGTGCAGGGCCTGTAGCACGTGATGTTATTAAGGGGCCCGACATTTAAAATATATATATAAATATTAAAAGACGCATTTTTTGCTTGCATAGTAAAGTAATTTTATTTTTTTCATTTGCTATACAGCCAGATAATACGACAGATCGCTAACCTTAAACACCCAGTCGTTCATAATAGTTGAAGGCGGTATAGTACTATAGTGATAGAGCAAGTGCAGAATCACTGAACCGGAATTGATAGCTTGAAAGCATTTCGCGCGGGGCCCTTGAATGTGCGCGGCCCGTAGCTACTACAACACGTGTAGTAGCTACTACATGTGTACTACATGTGTAGTAGCTACTACACATGTAGTAGCTACTACACATGTAGTAGCTACTACACATGTAGCTACTACACATGTAGCTACTGCACATGTAGCTACTACTTGTGTAGCTACTACTTGTGTAGCAACTAATTATGTAGCTACTACATGTGTAGCTACTACGCGTGTAGCTACTACACGCGTAGTAGCTACTTTTGCTCCGAGGATAACCCGGCACTGCTTGCACGTCAAACAATCCTCCTCTCTCGCTACTTTCCGCTCTCCTCTTACACCTCACGGATTGTTCTATCTTGCCCGCACAACCTTCCTCGTCCCCTCGTTGTCCTCCCCACTCGCACGAACGCCGCCTTCCCTGTCCCCAGCCAACTCCCCGCGGTCACCCGCCATCAATCCACTCATCTCGTTTGATCTCGCCAAACATCTTGTACCACAGTTAGTTCCCCGTACAGCGCCTTGGTTAAGGCTTTGGTTAAGGCGCTGCACAGTATAAATGTATGATAAGATGTACGGTGATATTAAAGTTGCCCCCTGTTTAAAGCACACTCGCTGCGATGGCATATCCGTGGCTTGTGATGTCATCAAAGCTTCGGTCCATCGTTCCATGGCCCAGCAGGAGCAGCAGTGGCTCCACTGCAGCGCATCCGTCGGTCGTTGCACAGGTTCGCGGTTCCAATGCGGCAGGCCGCCCTGGTTAACACCGTGCGGGTGTAATTCACAATAAAAAATCTAAAATATGCTCGCAGTGCACTTGACACTGGACGTAAACAAAATAATTACCGTGACGTCGATCCAATAAAATGTTAGGCCATTGTGTGGCAGCGAGTTGCTACAGATGTTTTTTTTTATATAATTAGTAATAACGTGCTACATTATTAAATAGTACATAATCATTGTATAAAGTAAATAATAATTTACTATTAATAATAATAACACCGCCGTGACTCGATTGAGATTGCGCTTATCGATCATCGCGCCTCATTCGGCAGCCCGTTGCTCACTTTGCAGGCATCTTGCTGAAGACACCTCGTGCCACACAGGGACAGCTGCCACGGTGGAGGGGGGGGGGTCCCCTTCACATGGTCGAGATGAGAGGTGACTGAAGCAGTTTTCAGATGCCGAGGCAGTTAAGCGAATGCACTTACACATACAATGATGTTCTAGATTTGAAGCTTTCGTGACTGCAAGGATCCATACTCTTTGGTTCTATTGGGTGAAGTCACGTAGGTGAAAAAATAAAACAACAAAAATCACGACGTTTCGGCCACACCACAAGCGGCCTTCATCAGGTGAAGGGACCAGGCTGTCTGGAGGACAGCGCTGGAGTGAAACACAGCCACCTTTAAGCTGTGTGCGAGGAAACAAGGTGCCTTGACAGCGCTGTCCTCGAGACAGCCTGATCCCTTCACCTGATGAAGGCCGCTTGTGTTGTGGCCGAAACGTCGTGATTTTTGTTGTTTTATTTTTTTACCTACGTGACTTTACCGAATAGAACCAAAGAGTATACAATGATGTGTTTTTTTTATTATCATCTATCTGGAAAAAAAAAACAGCCCGAATCGCAATATTTGCTTTGAAGAGTTCATTGCAATGGAACATTTGCCCGATGGTTTTTTTCCGTCTCTTTCGTGTGTATGTATGTATGTTGAACTTCTTTCGCACCGTACCCGCAGTCAACCGTGCTAATCTTAGGTGCCGGGGAAGTGCATCAAACTAACCACAACAAGCAGTTCTAAACTAAATGAGTCTCCCCCAACGTTATCCGGATCACGGCGTAGATTTGCGCGGTTGTACCGTGCGGCTTTGGGGGCGTCCATAAATGACGTCACGCGATTTTGGACGATTTTTGAACCCCCCCCCCCCCCTCCTCGTCACACGGCGTCACAAAAAGTCAGACCCCCCCTCAAATACTCAAATATGACGTCACAAAGCTCTGCCCCCCCCCCCAAAATAAATATAAAACATGCTTCAAATCGCTTTAAACTATTGTCATTGTAGCGCGTATTTAATGTGGCGCTGCACTCTGATGTTGTAGGAGAAACCATTTATATATATAAAACGTCTATTTAATTCAGCAGAACGTGTTGTCTATATTTATTTAAAGTTGCGCATTTCGACGTGACATCACATTTCTCAAACTCCCCCCCCCCTCGTCACACATCGTCAAAAATGTCTGACCCCCTCCCCCCCCCTAGTGCGTGACGTCATTTATGGACGGCCCCTTTCCCCGGTGTGGTGGATGTTGGCGGTGTTCGGCTCCCAGGGCGCGGAGCAGAACGTCGGACTCCGTGCCGAACAAGCCGACGGTGAAACCCGAAGCCACACGGCAGAGCCGCTTAGGGGGCATTGCCCTCCTGGCGTCACACGGTCACGATATTCGAGGGATCCATTCGCAACTCTCGCAGAGCAGTGCAACTCCGTGGTCGAGAAGGATTCGCGGAAGCAGACAATGCAGAACTACTTCCGAAATACGATTTCTCGAACGTTATCGTGGCGCACGCGTGGCTGATTTTTTTTTTTGCATCTGCCCTCCGAACTTTTTTTCCGACATCCCCAACACGATGATGGTGCAGCTCTACAAGTCCTTGGCCTACTCCTCCCCAGGGTGGACAGAGGTTGGTGGGATTGGAGAAACCTGCACCCCGTTGTTGCAACTGCCGCGTCGGCGAGATCGGATCGAAGCCAGTCACCTCTGGATTGCAACTCCGGTGTGCCGACCATCGACGCCACTGCCGCAAAGCAATCCCTAATTTGTCGACTCCGCAAGGGATAATGAGCCGTGGGGACACGCAGCTGGACATGTGGTGAAAAAAGAGCTTCATAGCTCATCGGATTCTTCAAGTCTGATTCTGAACTGGCACGCGAACTTACAACTCCACTTCTTCCTGAAGCACACCGGAGGATGTGGTTACGGGTAGCCCTTCCCATTGCGATCAGCGTCCTCCTGATAGAGGAGCCTTGAGCCCCGAGTCTCTGCGCGAGGCTTGCGCGGCTACACAGCGGAGTTCCGCTCGTCGCGTTGGCCAGGGCGCGCCTCCGAAGCCAAGAAGACGAAGTGCCCCATCTAGGGGTGGCTAAGCTGACGAGTCTCGAGTCGGCTCGCGATAGATGTTGTGCCGTTGCCACGAGACGTGCTCCTGGATAAATGCCTCTCGGAGTCCGCTGTTAAGAGCGAAGCGTTGTAAAAAAAAAACTTACAAAAATGTTCGGCGATTTCAAGTACATTTACCGTGCACCGCCACTTCTCTTGCGGATTGAAATCGATCTAGGGCGGAAAGTTTCACGATGGTGAAGTAAATTATGTTTAAAAAAATATAACAAAGCCAAGTCGCCAAGTCTGATATTTCTGTGGCTCTGTAAGTTTCTGCGCTGCGTTTTTTTGTTGTTGTTGCGTCATTTACATTGCGAGAAGGCAGAGAGGAACACGTGGATTTGAGAAGGTGCGCTGGTTAATGCCATCATCATCATCCGAAACTGTTCAGGAAGGTGATTCCGGCTTGGGCAGGACGCATCGCGGTTGGACGATGACGGGAGCAGTGGTGGATAGGGTGGAGGAGTTTCCATACCTGGGGGCAGTGCGCGTGTGACCAGCTCCGGTTTGACAGCCGAGGTCTCACTCCGAATCAGTCGAGTGCCATTATCATTATCACGGGCTGCGTAACGACGCCGTGCGGAAAGCTACCCGGTCTGTCGCTTCACACGAAGCCCCGGGTCTATCCGGCCACAGTCATGCCCTCCCTTCTGTACGCTTGCGAAGCGTGGAGCCCTCTTATGGGAACGTCTGTGCCAGTTTGAAACATTCAGGCTGGCCCGCCGACGATCTATCTTGGGTTTAACCAGGCCAGATTGGGCGAGGAGCTCACAAAGTCCCATCGGGAAGCTCCTCCGGAATGCGAGGCGAAGTTGGCTGGGTCACGTAGCCGGCATGCCCAGCCACCGCATGCCCAAACAGCTTCAGTTTTCCCGGATAAGAGGGGGCCAAACGGGCACGGCACGGGCTGGAGAAGAGATGGAACTGATGCGGTCCAAGAGAACGTGGAGCTGAGTGGACTTGCCGGTGACCGGTACCAACGGTTCATATTCTTGGTTCTTTCGGTAAAGGCACCACGTAGAAGGGAAACAATAAAATAATAAAACATATAAAACAATAAAATTATCACGACGTTTCGACTGCAACACAAGCAATCATCATCAGGTGTGAAAACCACAGCAAGAATGTTATTATTATTTTATTGTTTCCCTTCTACGTGACTTTACCGAAAGAACCAAGAATATGAATCCCTGCAGTCACGAAAGCTTTAAATAAAAATTTGGTACCAACGGTGTCAAGATCGGCCTCTGTGGAGGAGGAGGCTCGTGAAGGACGCTGCTGCGACTGGCCATTTGGAGGGAGTCGCCCTCCAACAACAACGGAGGGCAGAGGATCGACGCTCACCATAACGAGCGGAGTGCCAGGTTGAATAAAACGCAGCGAGTTGCTACCGGTGCATCTGCCAGTCATTCAACTCGTAAGCCCTGGGTCTCTTCTGTGACCTCCTGCCAGCGAAACCTCCTCACTCCACGTGGCCTCAAAGCGCACGAACACCGTGGGAACGTCATCGCCGCGCGGTGGCGAATGCGTCGATGTTGTTGCTGTTGGGGAGCGGCGGTGTAGTGGCTAGCGTGTAAACTCAGCCTTAAACCTACTGCCTTTGATGCGGCCAGTCAACATGAGCAGTGGAGACACAAAGCCGGCCGGGGGTGGTTAGGTAGCTCGCTAACAGCACCTGCCCCGAGTGCTGTTCGCGGCCCTACGGCGGGAGGGGATGGGGGAGCTCTGTCTGTGCCTTCGATGTCACCTGCGCTGTCACCATCGCTGCTGCGCTGCAGCAGCAGCAGCAGCAGCGCTCGTTAGCGGAGGCTGTCTCGCGCCGCTAATCGCCCCGCGCGCGGATACGGAGGAGATGACGGTGGGTGGTGGGTTGGTGGGCGGGGGGGTTGGTGGGTGGGAGGTTGGTGGGCGGGGGCGTTGGTGGGGGGTTGGTGGGCGTTGGTGGGGGGTTGGTGGGTGGGGGGTTGGTGGGCGGGGGGGTTGGTGGTGGGTTGGTGGGGGGTTAGTTGTGGGTTGGTGGGGGGTTGGTGGGCGGGGGGTTAGTTGTGGGTTGGTGGGGGGTTGGTGGGGGGTTAGTTGTGGGTTGGTGGGGGGTTGGTGGAGGGTTAGTTGTGGGTTGGTGGGGGGTTGGTGGGGGGTTGGTGGGGGGTTAGTTGTGGGTTGGTGGGGGGTTGGTGGGGGGTTGGTGGGGGGTTGGTGGGGGGTTAGTTGTGGGTTGGTGGGGGGTTGGTGGGGGGTTGGTGGGGGGTTAGTTGTGGGTTGGTGGGGGGTTGGTGGGGGGTTACTTGTGGGTTGGTGGGGGGTTGGTGGGGGGTTGGTGGGTGGCCGCCGCTCGCGCAGCAGTCGCAGTCCCGTGACGCGCCCAGCGTCAGCGCCGCACGGACGCGGCGCCGTGTCCACCAGCGGGCGGCAGGAACGCGGCCCCTGCTGGGAGTGGGACAAAGACGACCCCCACCCCCCGCCCCCTGTTGACTGCGTTCCTGAATGAATCAATGATTCGTCTTTTTTTTCTAAATTTATTTAACTCATATTTAGACCCCCACCCTCGAACCCCTAGACTCACAGAGAGACCCACAGACACGCACAGAGACCCACAGACACGCACAGAGACCCACAGACACGAACAGAGACCCACAGACACGCTCAGAGACCCACAGACACGCACAGAGACCCACAGACACGCACAGAGACCCACAGACACGCACAGGGACCCACAGACACGCATAGAAACCCACGGACACGCACAGAGACCGAGAGACACGCACATAAACCCACAGGCACGCACATAAACCCACAGACACGCACAGAAACACACAGACACACACAGAGACCCACAGACACGCACATAAACCCACAGACACACAAAAACCCACAGATACCCCCAGATTCTCACAGACACACGCAGAGACCCACAGACACGCTCAGTGACCCGCAGACGGAGCGAAGCTCCTCCTCCCATTTCCATCCCTGGGTATGATGATTCCCCTCTCATTCAGGGGGGGAGGGGTCCTATCAGGGGTTGTAGAGCATTAGCGACGGCGACCTCTGCGTAGATTCCAACGGAGTCCACTTGCGCTGTGGTCGTTCAAATTTGGCAAAATGTGGACCGGAGTCGCCTGGCAAACAGCGGCGGCGCGCTCTTGCCGGGGATCTTGAACGTCCGCAGTAGTCACCAGGGTGGCCTGCTGGATTCGAACCGTGGGATCCTTGCATCGAGCCGCGAACGCAGCGGTACCGATGGGCCGCGTGAGAAGTCAGCAGTGGTTCAGCTGTGCGTAGGTTAGCACCCGCCACAAGAACGTGGAATTTCCATCGCTGGCTTTGGACAAGTGGGAATACTTCTCAATACCGCTCTCGCAGTTAAACAATGTGCAGGCTTTGGTCAATCCACTGCTGGATGAAGGTATACCCCACACCAGCGCCACGGTGGCGAGATGTTAACTACCTCGCCTGGTATACAGGAGGTCGTGGGTTCGGTCCCAAACCTGACGCCTGCTGCTGCTGTGTATTTGGAGTTTGCGGTGTCTCTCTCTCCCCGTTCTCGCGTGGATTTTTCTCCGGGTCCTCCACGTTTAGTATGAACGTGCGCTAAGAGTATTTGGCTGCTTTAAATAACCACGTGATAATACGCCACTTCGTTGAGCTATCATTTGTGATAGCCAGGGTCGCTTCTGATAAGGAACTTTATCGGCCAGTGGGCCTTACCTGGTAAACAAAAAAATACAAATGGTTGAGTTTTTTTTTTACTTTTGCACCATACGTAGCCAACTGTGCTAATCGGAAGTGCGGGAGAAGGACAAGCAACTAAACATAAAAATCAGTTTTAAGTACATTAGTTTTAAATCTAGATGATTTAAAAGTGCTCCAGTGGCTTCCTAATATCGGAAGGAGAGAACGTTCCAGACGGCCGCAGAAGGGCATCTGAAAGCGCCGCGCGACGGCGACGACGACGGCGGTGCGGTGATCGGCGTCTCTGTTCGATGGCCGAGCCAAAAAAACAAATAGCCGCAGCTGCCGCTGCTGCTGCTGCTGCTGCTGCAGCCGCTGCGAGGATGACTCCCAAGTGCGATGAACCGGGACGTCTGCTGAAATTTCCACTCCGCTGCCACAATTCCCGAGCCGGGCTCCGACGGCTTTCGAACGTCCGACGGCCGTTTCGGTTTTGGGTTTGCAAGTCAGGAACCCTGCAACGCCGAGGACGGAGGAGTGGACCGCGCAGACGGTGGAAGTTTGTGCCCGTTGCCCCGACACTCGGCGAGGCGTGCGCTAATCGATGTCGGAGATTCGCGGTGGCGATGATGCTGCTGATGATGATGCTGATGATGATGATGCTGATGATGATGATGATTTCCGCCACCGCCGCTGCTGGTGCCAAAGTGTAAACATCTCTCTCTCTCTCTCTCCCTCGTGGCCGCGATGATGGATCGGGCCCATTTGAGACGACGCGTTTTGGCAATCGAGACAGGGGAGGCTCGTAATCACCACCTCATTACTCGAGTGCCCGGTAACCAAGGTTAATGAGGAGACGCATTAGCAACGCTGATGGCGCTTCCACTGAACCGGGGTCACATCCGTCACCGCGCGCCGCCCGGCACCCGCTCGTTGGTAACGTCGTGACTTCGTGGATGAAGGGGATGGAACCCAGAGCCTGCCTTTGGGCAGTGATGCGCACAACG
Organism: Petromyzon marinus; assembly: GCF_048934315.1. NCBI lineage: Eukaryota > Metazoa > Chordata > Hyperoartia > Petromyzontiformes > Petromyzontidae > Petromyzon > Petromyzon marinus. Next base: position 10,275,312 of record NC_133720.1, read on the forward strand.
CACGCGTGCGCTCGGTGGCGAGATGTTAACTACCTCGCCTGTTGCATGTTGTTTTTCGTTGAACCTCTTTCGCACCGTACGCAGCCAACCGCGTTAATCGGTTGGTTGGGGGCCTCATCGCACAGTCCGCAAAGTAGTACGCATTCTACCGACCCAGATTGGATGATGGGTTGAGCCGACCTCCAAGTGGGATTTGAGCTCGCAACCTTGCGATTGCAATGATATGCACTTTGCACAAATTGTTGTTGTTGTTGTTGTTGTTGTTTTCTGTTGAGTGAAACCTGACTCGTCTCCTAGAGTGCGTGCTCATCCTGTGGTGGCCGGCCAGGTGGTCGCCAGCGCACCACCCAGAGAAGTGGCCCGGAAGTTGATGTCACAGAACTACTACTTCAGAAAGCCACTGACATGGACCTCTTCATCCACGCTTAGGGGTCACGGTTACATTTCTTCTTCGTCTTAAATTCCCTACAAAAGGGTGATGCGTGGCATGTTCAACTCGTTCTCATTCTTCATTCTCGACTGTAGCCGCATTGAGTGTACACACTTATTGAGTATGATGGGGGGGGGGGGTTTGTTTTGGGTTTGTCTTCAGCCATCAGTGACTCGACAGGGCCCAGCAGCGTCACGACATTTGAGAATGCCGGATCTGAGCATTGCTGCTTCAATGCACGGCCTGTGCCCTTTCCGACGGTAAAAAATAAAACTTTCTACGGTTGGAATAAACTTGTCGATGAGAGGTACATACATCAGAAGGAAATTGTAGAGAGGAGCCATTGATCCAGTGTGATTAGATCTGTATCATGTGAGCCCGGCTTCTCCTGGAACATGAAGGAGCCCTTCCAAGGACAAATGCGCACTTAGCCAACTAACACAGCAGATGGTTTTATTCGATTGGAGTGGGAAATATTAATGGGAGAGACATTTCCCCCGGTGCTTTATTTAATAGTTTCTCTTTACTCGTGAGTTTCCTTAGCCGTGAGAAAAGGGGGGTTTGTTTACAAAGGTGACAACGTGATCGGTTGTTCGTGCGAGTTACTTTCCTGTCCTAGCCACTCACTCTCTAAACACCACTCACTCTGTCCCAGCCACTCACTCTATAGTGACCACTCACTCTGTCCCAGTCACTCACTCTCTAGACACCACTCACTCTGTCCCAGCCACTCTCTCTAAACACCACTCACTCTGTCCCAGCCACTCTCTAGACACCACTCACTCTGTCCCAGCCACTCTCTAGACACCACTCACTCTGTCCCAGCCACTCACTCTCTAGACACCACTCACTCTGTCCCAGCCACTCTCTAGACACCACTCACTCTGTCCCAGCCACTCACTCTGTCCCAGCCACTCACTCTGTCCCAGCCACTCTCTAGACACCACTCACTCTGTCGCAGCCACTCTCTAGACACCACTCACTCTGTCCCAGCCACTCTCTAGACACCACTCACTCTGTCCCAGCCACTCACTCTGTCCCAGCCACTCACTCTGTCCCAGCCACTCACTCTCTAGACACCACTCACTCTGTTCCAGCCACTCTCTAGACACCACTCACTCTGTCCCAGCCACTCTCTAGACACCACTCACTCTGTCCCAGCCACTCTCTAGACACCACTCACTCTGTTCCAGCCACTCTCTAGACACCACTCACTCTGTCCTAGCAACTCTCTAGACACCACTCACTCTGTCCCAGTCACTCTCTAAACACCACTCACTCTGTCCCAGCCACTCACTCTCTAGACACCACTCACTCTGTCCCAGCCACTCTCTAGACACCACTCACTCTGTCCCAGCCACTCACTCTGTCCCAGCCACTCACTCTGTCCCAGCCACTCACTCTCTAGACACCACTCACTCTGTCCCAGCCACTCACTCTCTAGACACCACTCACTCTGTCCCAGCCACTCACTCTCTAGACACCACTCACTCTGTCCCAGCCACTCTCTAGACACCACTCACTCTGTCCCAGCCACTAACTCTCTAGACACCACTCACTCTGTCCCAGTCACTCTCTAGACACCACTCTGTCCCAGTCACTCACTCTCTAAACACCACTCACTATGTCCCAGCCACTCAATCTGTCCCAGTCACTCACTCTGTCCCAGCCACTCTCTAGACACCACTCACTCTGTCCCAGCCACTCACTCTCTAGACACCACTCACTCTGTCCCAGCCACTCACTCTCTAGACACCACTCACTCTGTCCCAGCCACTCTCTAGACACCACTCACTCTGTCCTAGCAACTCTCTAGACACCACTCACTCTGTCCCAGTCACTCTCTAAACACCACTCACTCTGTCCCAGCCACTCACTCTCTAGACACCACTCACTCTGTCCCAGCCACTCTCTAGACACCACTCACTCTGTCCCAGCCACTCTCTAGACACCACTCACTCTGTCCCAGCCACTCAATCTGTCCCAGCCACTCACTCTGTCCCAGCCACTCACTCTCTAGACACCACTCACTCTGTCCCAGCCACTCACTCTCTAGACACCACTCACTCTGTCCCAGCCACTCACTCTCTAGACACCACTCACTCTGTCCCAGCCACTCTCTAGACACCACTCACTCTGTCCCAGCCACTAACTCTCTAGACACCACTCACTCTGTCCCAGTCACTCTCTAGACACCACTCTGTCCCAGTCACTCACTCTCTAAACACCACTCACTATGTCCCAGCCACTCAATCTGTCCCAGTCACTCACTCTGTCCCAGCCACTCTCTAGACACCACTCACTCTGTCCCAGCCACTCACTCTCTAGACACCACTCACTCTGTCCCAGCCACTCACTCTCTAGACACCACTCACTCTGCCCCAGCCACTCTCTAGACACCACTCACTCTGTCCCAGCCACTCACTAGACACCACTCACTCTGTCCCAGTCACTCACTCTCTAGACACCACTCACTCTGTCCCAGTCACTCTCTAGACACCACTCACTCTGTCCCAGTCACTCACTCTTTAGACACCACTCACTCTGTCCCAGCCACTCACTCTCTAGACACCACTCACTCTGTCCCAGCCACTCACTCTCTAGACACCACTCACTATGTCCCAGCCACTCAATCTGTCCCAGTCACTCACTCTGTCCCAGCCACTCTCTAGACACCACTCACTCTGTCCCAGCCACTCACTCTCTAGACACCACTCACTCTGTCCCAGCCACTCACTCTCTAGACACCACTCACTCTGTCCCAGCCACTCACTCTCTAGACACCACTCACTCTGTCCCAGCCACTCACCCTGTCCCAGCCACTCTCTAGACACCACTCACTCTGTCCCAGCCACTCTCTAGACACCACTCACTCTGTCCCAGCCACTCTCTAGACACCACTCACTCTGTCCCAGCCACTCTCTAGACACCACTCACTCTGTCCCAGCCACTCTCTAGACACCACTCACTCTGTCCCAGCCACTCTCTAGACACCACTCACTCTGTCCCAGCCACTCTCTAGACACCACTCACTCTGTCCCAGCCACTCACTCTGTCCCAGCCACTCACTCTGTCCCAGCCACTCACTCTCTAGACACCACTCACTCTGTCCCAGCCACTCACTCTCTAGACACCACTCACTCTGTCCCAGCCATTCACTCTCTAGACACCACTCACTCTGTCCCAGCCACTCTCTAGACACCACTCACTCTGTCCCAGCCACTCAATCTGTCCCAGTCACTCACTCTGTCCCAGTCACTCACTCTGTCCCAGCCACTCTCTAGACACCACTCACTCTGTCCCAGCCACTCAATCTGTCCCAGTCACTCACTCTGTCCCAGTCACTCACTCTGTCCCAGCCACTCACTCTGTCCCAGCCACTCACTCTCTAGACACCACTCACTCTGTTCCAGCCACTCTCTAGACACCACTCACTCTGTCCTAGCAACTCTCTAGACACCACTCACTCTGTCCCAGTCACTCTCTAAACACCACTCACTCTGTCCCAGCCACTCACTCTCTAGACACCACTCACTCTGTCCCAGCCACTCTCTAGACACCACTCACTCTGTCCCAGTCACTCACTCTCTAGACACCACTCACTCTGTCCCAGTCACTCTCTAGACACCACTCACTCTGTCCCAGACACTCACTCTTTAGACACCACTCACTCTGTCCCAGCCACTCACTCTCTAGACACCACTCACTCTGCCCCAGCCACTCTCTAGACACCACTCACTCTGTCCCAGCCACTCTCTAGACACCACTCACTCTGTCCCAGCCACTCACTCTCTAGACACCACTCACTCTGTCCCAGCCACTCACTCTCTAGACACCACTCACTCTGCCCCAGCCACTCTCTAGACACCACTCACTCTGTCCCAGCCACTCTCTAGACACCACTCACTCTGTCCCAGTCACTCACTCTCTAGACACCACTCACTCTGTCCCAGTCACTCTCTAGACACCACTCACTCTGTCCCAGTCACTCACTCTTTAGACACCACTCACTCTGTCCCAGCCACTCACTCTCTAGACACCACTCACTCTGTCCCAGCCACTCACTCTCTAGACACCACTCACTATGTCCCAGCCACTCAATCTGTCCCAGTCACTCACTCTGTCCCAGCCACTCTCTAGACACCACTCACTCTGTCCCAGCCACTCACTCTCTAGACACCACTCACTCTGTCCCAGCCACTCACTCTCTAGACACCACTCACTCTGTCCCAGCCACTCACTCTCTAGACACCACTCACTCTGTCCCAGCCACTCACCCTGTCCCAGCCACTCTCTAGACACCACTCACTCTGTCCCAGCCACTCTCTAGACACCACTCACTCTGTCCCAGCCACTCTCTAGACACCACTCACTCTGTCCCAGCCACTCTCTAGACACCACTCACTCTGTCCCAGCCACTCTCTAGACACCACTCACTCTGTCCCAGCCACTCTCTAGACACCACTCACTCTGTCCCAGCCACTCTCTAGACACCACTCACTCTGTCCCAGCCACTCTCTAGACACCACTCACTCTGTCCCAGCCACTCTCTAGACACCACTCACTCTGTCCCAGCCACTCACTCTGTCCCAGCCACTCACTCTGTCCCAGCCACTCACTCTCTAGACACCACTCACTCTGTCCCAGCCACTCACTCTCTAGACACCACTCACTCTGTCCCAGCCATTCACTCTCTAGACACCACTCACTCTGTCCCAGCCACTCTCTAGACACCACTCACTCTGTCCCAGCCACTCAATCTGTCCCAGTCACTCACTCTGTCCCAGTCACTCACTCTGTCCCAGCCACTCTCTAGACACCACTCACTCTGTCCCAGCCACTCAATCTGTCCCAGTCACTCACTCTGTCCCAGTCACTCACTCTGTCCCAGCCACTCACTCTGTCCCAGCCACTCACTCTCTAGACACCACTCACTCTGTTCCAGCCACTCTCTAGACACCACTCACTCTGTCCTAGCAACTCTCTAGACACCACTCACTCTGTCCCAGTCACTCTCTAAACACCACTCACTCTGTCCCAGCCACTCACTCTCTAGACACCACTCACTCTGTCCCAGCCACTCTCTAGACACCACTCACTCTGTCCCAGCCACTCTCTAGACACCACTCACTCTGTCCCAGCCACTCACTCTGTCCCAGCCACTCACTCTCTAGACACCACTCACTCTGTCCCAGCCACTCACTCTCTAGACACCACTCACTCTGTCCCAGCCACTCTCTAGACACCACTCACTCTGTCCCAGCCACTAACTCTCTAGACACCACTCACTCTGTCCCAGTCACTCTCTAGACACCACTCTGTCCCAGTCACTCACTCTCTAAACACCACTCACTATGTCCCAGCCACTCAATCTGTCCCAGTCACTCACTCTGTCCCAGCCACTCTCTAGACACCACTCACTCTGTCCCAGCCACTCACTCTCTAGACACCACTCACTCTGTCCCAGCCACTCACTCTCTAGACACCACTCACTCTGCCCCAGCCACTCTCTAGACACCACTCACTCTGTCCCAGCCACTCTCTAGACACCACTCACTCTGTCCCAGCCACTCTCTAGACACCACTCACTCTGTCCCAGCCACTCTCTAGACACCACTCACTCTGTCCCAGCCACTCTCTAGACACCACTCACTCTGTCCCAGCCACTCTCTAGACACCACTCACTCTGTCCCAGCCACTCACTCTGTCCCAGCCACTCACTCTGTCCCAGCCACTCACTCTCTAGACACCACTCACTCTGTCCCAGCCACTCACTCTCTAGACACCACTCACTCTGTCCCAGCCATTCACTCTCTAGACACCACTCACTCTGTCCCAGCCACTCTCTAGACACCACTCACTCTGTCCCAGCCACTCAATCTGTCCCAGTCACTCACTCTGTCCCAGTCACTCACTCTGTCCCAGCCACTCTCTAGACACCACTCACTCTGTCCCAGCCACTCAATCTGTCCCAGTCACTCACTCTGTCCCAGTCACTCACTCTGTCCCAGCCACTCACTCTGTCCCAGCCACTCACTCTCTAGACACCACTCACTCTGTTCCAGCCACTCTCTAGACACCACTCACTCTGTCCTAGCAACTCTCTAGACACCACTCACTCTGTCCCAGTCACTCTCTAAACACCACTCACTCTGTCCCAGCCACTCACTCTCTAGACACCACTCACTCTGTCCCAGCCACTCTCTAGACACCACTCACTCTGTCCCAGCCACTCTCTAGACACCACTCACTCTGTCCCAGCCACTCACTCTGTCCCAGCCACTCACTCTCTAGACACCACTCACTCTGTCCCAGCCACTCACTCTCTAGACACCACTCACTCTGTCCCAGCCACTCACTCTCTAGACACCACTCACTCTGTCCCAGCCACTCTCTAGACACCACTCACTCTGTCCCAGCCACTAACTCTCTAGACACCACTCACTCTGTCCCAGTCACTCTCTAGACACCACTCTGTCCCAGTCACTCACTCTCTAAACACCACTCACTATGTCCCAGCCACTCAATCTGTCCCAGTCACTCACTCTGTCCCAGCCACTCTCTAGACACCACTCACTCTGTCCCAGCCACTCACTCTCTAGACACCACTCACTCTGTCCCAGCCACTCACTCTCTAGACACCACTCACTCTGCCCCAGCCACTCTCTAGACACCACTCACTCTGTCCCAGCCACTCTCTAGACACCACTCACTCTGTCCCAGTCACTCACTCTCTAGACACCACTCACTCTGTCCCAGTCACTCTCTAGACACCACTCACTCTGTCCCAGTCACTCACTCTCTAGACACCACTCACTCTGTCCCAGCCACTCACTCTCTAGACACCACTCACTCTGTCCCAGCCACTCACTCTCTAGACACCACTCACTATGTCCCAGCCACTCAATCTGTCCCAGTCACTCACTCTGTCCCAGCCACTCTCTAGACACCACTCACTCTGTCCCAGCCACTCACTCTCTAGACACCACTCACTCTGTCCCAGCCACTCACTCTCTAGACACCACTCACTCTGTCCCAGCCACTCACCCTGTCCCAGCCACTCTCTAGACACCACTCACTCTGTCCCAGCCACTCTCTAGACACCACTCACTCTGTCACAGCCACTCTCTAGACACCACTCACTCTGTCCCAGCCACTCTCTAGACACCACTCACTCTGTCCCAGCCACTCACTCTGTCCCAGCCACTCACTCTCTAGACACCACTCACTCTGTCCCAGCCATTCACTCTCTAGACACCACTCACTCTGTCCCAGCCACTCACTCTCTAGACACCACTCACTCTGTCCCAGCCACTCACTCTCTAGACACCACTCACTCTGTCCCAGCCACTCACCCTGTCCCAGCCACTCTCTAGACACCACTCACTCTGTCCCAGCCACTCTCTAGACACCACTCACTCTGTCACAGCCACTCTCTAGACACCACTCACTCTGTCCCAGCCACTCTCTAGACACCACTCACTCTGTCCCAGCCACTCACTCTGTCCCAGCCACTCACTCTCTAGACACCACTCACTCTGTCCCAGCCATTCACTCTCTAGACACCACTCACTCTGTCCCAGCCACTCTCTAGACACCACTCACTCTGTCCCAGCCACTCAATCTGTCCCAGTCACTCACTCTGTCCCAGTCACTCACTCTGTCCCAGCCACTCTCTAGACACCACTCACTCTGTCCCAGCCACTCAATCTGTCCCAGTCACTCACTCTGTCCCAGTCACTCACTCTGTCCCAGCCACTCACTCTGTCCCAGCCACTCACTCTCTAGACACCACTCACTCTGTTCCAGCCACTCTCTAGACACCACTCACTCTGTCCTAGCAACTCTCTAGACACCACTCACTCTGTCCCAGTCACTCTCTAAACACCACTCACTCTGTCCCAGCCACTCACTCTCTAGACACCACTCACTCTGTCCCAGCCACTCTCTAGACACCACTCACTCTGTCCCAGCCACTCTCTAGACACCACTCACTCTGTCCCAGCCACTCACTCTGTCCCAGCCACTCACTCTCTAGACACCACTCACTCTGTCCCAGCCACTCACTCTCTAGACACCACTCACTCTGTCCCAGCCACTCACTCTCTAGACACCACTCACTCTGTCCCAGCCACTCTCTAGACACCACTCACTCTGTCCCAGCCACTAACTCTCTAGACACCACTCACTCTGTCCCAGTCACTCTCTAGACACCACTCTGTCCCAGTCACTCACTCTCTAAACACCACTCACTATGTCCCAGCCACTCAATCTGTCCCAGTCACTCACTCTGTCCCAGCCACTCTCTAGACACCACTCACTCTGTCCCAGCCACTCACTCTCTAGACACCACTCACTCTGTCCCAGCCACTCACTCTCTAGACACCACTCACTCTGCCCCAGCCACTCTCTAGACACCACTCACTCTGTCCCAGCCACTCTCTAGACACCACTCACTCTGTCCCAGTCACTCACTCTCTAGACACCACTCACTCTGTCCCAGTCACTCTCTAGACACCACTCACTCTGTCCCAGTCACTCACTCTCTAGACACCACTCACTCTGTCCCAGCCACTCACTCTCTAGACACCACTCACTCTGTCCCAGCCACTCACTCTCTAGACACCACTCACTATGTCCCAGCCACTCAATCTGTCCCAGTCACTCACTCTGTCCCAGCCACTCTCTAGACACCACTCACTCTGTCCCAGCCACTCACTCTCTAGACACCACTCACTCTGTCCCAGCCACTCACTCTCTAGACACCACTCACTCTGTCCCAGCCACTCACCCTGTCCCAGCCACTCTCTAGACACCACTCACTCTGTCCCAGCCACTCTCTAGACACCACTCACTCTGTCCCAGCCACTCTCTAGACACCACTCACTCTGTCCCAGCCACTCTCTAGACACCACTCACTCTGTCCCAGCCACTCACTCTGTCCCAGCCACTCACTCTGTCCCAGCCACTCACTCTCTAGACACCACTCACTCTGTCCCAGCCACTCACTCTCTAGACACCACTCACTCTGTCCCAGCCATTCACTCTCTAGACACCACTCACTCTGTCCCAGCCACTCAATCTGTCCCAGTCACTCACTCTGTCCCAGTCACTCACTCTGTCCCAGCCACTCTCTAGACACCACTCACTCTGTCCCAGCCACTCAATCTGTCCCAGTCACTCACTCTGTCCCAGTCACTCACTCTGTCCCAGCCACTCACTCTGTCCCAGCCACTCACTCTCTAGACACCACTCACTCTGCCCCAGCCACTCACTCTCTAGACACCACTCACTCTGTCCCAGCCACTCACTCTCTCGTAGTTTCTACCAGACCACTCATTCTCTACCACACCACTCTCTCTATAACAGACGAATTATAATTATAGAATCGTTATAACCACTCTGATGTATATATTTTTATCCTCGTCAAAATTGAATGAGCACACAACTAATAATGAGTTAGCATCAATGTCTGTTATATACCAACGTTTGGCACATCTCGTATGTCATAAATTTTGGAGCGAACCGCACTAAGTTAGACTTTTCATCGAGAGTCAAAATCCATAAACCCAACGCGAGAGACGCCTGGAGTTCAGATACCGATTTCTTCCGCTGATGTATTCGCTCCGGGTTGCCCGGATCGAACTTGGGCCACCGGGGTCGCATCGGCACGCGCTTCGCACCGCTCCCCGGTGACCCCGACTTCGATTCGTGCGTTGACAGAAGGCGCAACGTACGGAAAACATTCGTGTGGCCACGTGCCCTGCCGCACGTGGCGACCGAGGACAACGCCGCTGTCAGTAAGCGCCTGTTAAAGCCGGCAGGGTTCAAGACGGACAGGGTGGTTTGTGGCCCAGCATCTTTGCTTGCTCCGCCCGTGTCGTCTCGCTGCCACATGTCGATCGCGATGCAGCAACGCTCATTCATTTTACGGGCCGAAAAAAAAGTGTTTTTTTCTGTTGTTCTCCGATACCAATTACCGCTGGTGCTGTACTTTGTCACGAGTTTGTCGTTGAGCCATTTCTGACCAAGTCCCCCGTCTGGACGTCTGTGACAAAAAGAAGCTTCTTCATAGCTCATCGGATTCCTCCAATGTCAAATAAAGGTTCTTATTTCGAGCTGCAAACCCCGACGTTGCTCTGGGCTCTTAGGGCGCGGTGCCCAATGCCACGACAACACCGGCCGCCCGCCCGCCCGCCCGCCACGTGACAGCGAAGGTGTCCTCTCATCCGCGCAGACTGACGGGAGCAAGCGCTGTTGGTGAGCACCTCCTCCGGCCCGGGTGACGCATGACGGTGTCGCTGTGACCGCCACCGAGCCCGGCCGCGTACGCCTCCAAAACTGCCGATACTGACGGGCAGCATCAACTCTTCACTCAAAGCCGAGTCAACCTAGGGGAGGCACGCAACTCGATTGATGAGCACCAATGAAGCGCGCGTCGCCGGACGCCTCGTTACGTTAATTTGCTCCGCCCTCTTTGGGGGAGGAGGGGGGGACGAAATGGGGGGGTGGGGGGGGGCGAAATGGGGGGCAAAGTGGAGGGAGCAACGCACCTTGAGGCCTCTACGCCTTCACCTCCACAGGTGGTCCGCTTGGCAGTCCCCGTCACAGCTGCCCATGCGTTTACCTCCCATCATTAAGGGCTGATTGTGGTGCCGCGGTGGCTAGGGGATGTTAACTACCTCGCCTGGTGTGCAGGAGGTCGTGGGTTATATCCAGACCCTGGCGATGCCTGTTTTGACTTTGCGTGTTCTCTCTCTTCTCTTCTCTCTCTCTCTCTCCCTGTGGTCGCGTGGATTTTTCTCGTGGTCGTCCGTTTTCCCCCCTCCAAATTTATAATTCACATCACGCGTTTAGAGAATTTGGCTCCTGCTATAAGTCTCCAACACGACAAGCCAGGTCGCGTCTGAAAAACAACTACGCAGCTCAGTGGGGCCTTACCTGGTAAAATAAAATGAAAACATATATTTTCTGATGATGATGGCAATATGCAATATACAACATCGTTAAGGTTCATGAAGATGCAAGGCGAATTTTGAGAAGAGGGAAAAAAATCGAATTTGTCTGATGTGAAGTGTCAGGCATTAAATTTCGATTTAAAGCTTTCGTGACTGCAAGGATTAATCTTCTTTGGTTCTTTCGGTAAAGTCACGTAGAATGAGAATAAAGTAATAAAATAACACAATAAAATTCTCACGACGTTTCGGCCACAACGCAAGCGGCCGTCTTCAGGTGAAAGGAACAGACCTGTCGGGACGACAGAGCGTCAATGTGGCCGAAACGTCGTGAGAATTTTATTATGTTATTTTATTATTTTATTCTCATTCTACGTGACCTTACCGAAAGAACCAAAGGAGATGTCAGGCATTAAGCGAGAGAGCACGCGATCTCAGATGCTGCCCGGCTCTGGATGTGAAATGGAGAAGTCTGCTTTGGTCAGGAAGCATCTGACCAGCGGCACTATTCCTATTGTTACTATTATTATTGTTGTTATTATTATTACAATTACTATTGTTACTATTATTATTGTTACTATTATTGTTACTATTATTGTTACTATTATTGTTATTATTATTGTTATTCTTAGCTCTTTCGGTAAAGTCACGTTGAAGGGAAACAATAAAATAATAAAATATATATTATTGTGTAATATATATTTTATATGACTTTTCCGAAAGAGCTAAGAATATGAATTACTGCAGTCACGAAAGCTTTAAATCAAAATTTATTATTATTGTTGTTTTAATTTAAAGCTTTCGTGACTGCAGGGATTCATATTCTTGGTTCTTTCGGTAAAGTCACGTAGAAGGGAAACAATAAATAAGAAAAATAAAAAAACAATAAAATTCTCACGACGTTTCGACTGCAACACAAGCAATCATCATCAGGTGTGAAACCCAAAATAAGACATTTTTTATTTTATTGTTTCCCTTCTACGTGACTTTACCGAAATAATCAAGAATATTATTGTTGTTGTTATTATTATTGTTACTATTATTATTATTGCTATTATTATTATTGTTGTTGTTATTATTGTTACTATTATTATTACTATTATTATTGTTACTATTATTGTTGTTGTTATTATTGTTACTATTATTGTTATTATTATTATTGTTACTATTATTATTGTTACTATTATTATTGTTACTATTATTATTGTTACTATTATTGTTAATATTATTATTGTTACTATTATTATTGTTACTATTATTGTTGTTATTGTTACTATTACTATTGTTACTATTATTATTGTTGCTATTATTATTGTTACTATTATTGTTGTTAATATTATTTATTATTACTATTATTATTGTTACTATTATTATTGTTGTTATTATTATTGTTACTATTCATATTGTTACTATTATTATGATTGTTATTATTGTTATTATTAGTGTTATTATTATGTAATTATTATTGTTGTTGATATTATTATCGTTATTCTCGTTATTATTATTGTTGTTATTATTGTTGTTGTGATGGCGCTCGGAGGTCACCGCGCATCTCTCCCCACGCCGTCTATCGCCTCCCGGTCTCTCGCCACGTGGTCTCTCCCCACGTGGTCTCTCGCCACGCAGTCTATCGCCACGCCGTCTCTCCCCACGTGGTCTCTCGCCACGCGGTCTCTCGCCACGCCGTCTCTCCCCACGTGGTCTATCGCCACGCAGTCTATCGCCACGTGGTCTCTGGGTCCGTTATCTGACAACGCCCCCCGCTGATCTCAAGACAAACGACGTTGCTGCTGCTGCTGTGGTTGGCAGTGGTGCAAAAACACAATCGGCAACAACAACAACTGTTTCTAGCACACGTGCTGTGAAGAAAGGCCATTGCCCGAAACGTTGCCGATTATATATTGTTTTTTCCTTTTCATGCTACGGTGTTATTGACTAGTGTGTTGGGTTGTTTGTTGTGTTTAGTCTCACAACAGTCGTGACCAAACATCCAAATGTAGGACCGCAGAGCTTGGCTAATTGCTCAAGCCAGTTAGTTCTGTCCCCCTCCCCGCTCGCTTGTGGCTCCCCACGCTTCTGAATCATCCTCCCTCTCTATCTAGCTGAGCGTGAACCACGGCAACAACAACAACCACAACAACCACAACAACAACAGACGCTTCTCGGCGGTCCTTACAGGCGTCCGAGACGAGAGCGCCGCTCTCCGGGACGCGGTGAAGGTGCATGATCATATCCCGTTGACGGCCCTTGTGGAAATTCTACATTCCGACGCAGCGAAGCTGTACGGCAGCCACTGGTGGCGAACTTTCGTGTTAGTGAGTGGACACCCCTGCCTGGATTCGGTGAAGTGTGGTCTCGTAACTGCTGCTAAAACCAACCACGAATGGACCACAATGCCTCGCTGATTTTGTCAAGGAGCTTCATACCTCATCACACGAACACCGCTCATCCTCGCAGCAGCAGCGGCGACCCTTTGGCTCGATATCTAACAAAGGCGGTGGTGGTCACCGCAACGCGCGTTTTCGGATGCCCTTTAAGCGGCCGTCTGGAACGCTCTTCCTTCCGATATTAGGAAGCCACTGGGGCTGTGTACTTTTTTTTTAATTCATCAGCGAGATTGACAAACTCATTTCTTAGAGCCGCTTTTGTGTGTTTAGTTTGTTGTCCTTCCCCCCGCACCTCCGAATTATTATCACGGTTGGCTACGTACGATGCGAAAGAAGTTCAACGTACTTACTGACGTCAAGGAGCCGAGTGCTCCCGGCTGAATACAAATTAATTCATTGAAACTAATTCCGTTTGGAGCAGCTCTGCTTTTTTCTTCGATACCTTTTTTTGATTCGGCGCCTCTTCTCACATTGACAGCAGATGTTTATTTTTTTTTGTCTGAATCAGCACGCAAAGTGGTTTAAAAACGGAACCAATGACGTTGTTGTTGCTGTTGTTGTGACTGAGTGGAGTACGGCGCCGTACAATCACTCTTAAGTTCGGCTAATGAGAAATTAATTTTAAGTTTATAATTTGAGCGCAGCTTGCTGAGACAATTGGCTCGAGCATACGAAAGGTGGCTTAATTGGGTTATCAGTCTGAGTGCGTATTGTTTAACGTAATGATTCTAAACGGCTCATTACTTATTTACTGATTTGAATAAATGTTAATGTGGCGCGGAGATCGACTCACAGACGGTGAGAATTTTCGAGATGATTCAACCCATCGCGGTCTGTCAACTAAAGCGCCACTCCGTGAGGAGTCAACAGTGGTTACGCTGTGCGTAGGGTTGGCACCCGTCATAGGAACGTGGAATTGCCATCGCTGGCTGTGGACAAGTGGGTACACTTCTCGATACCGCTCTCGGAGTTAAACAATGTGCAGGCCTTAGTCACTCTACTGCTGGATGAAGGTATATCCTCACACCGGTGCCACGGTGGCGAGATGTTAACTACTTCGCCTGGTATACAGGAGGTCGTAGGTGCCATCTCGACGCTGGCGCCTGCTGCTGTATATTTGGAGTCTGCATGTCTCTGTCTCTCTCTCTCTCGCGTTGGTCGCGTGGATCTTTCTCGGCGTCCTTCGGGTTTTCCCTCCACATTGAGAATCAACATCACGCGTTTAAAATATTTGGCTGATACAAATGTCCGCGTGATGAGCCACTTCGTTGGGCTACCATTTGTGGCCAGGTAGCTTCTGAAAAAGAGCCACATAGCTCAGTGGGCCCTTACCTGGTAAAATTTATTTTTAAAAGTTTGATTTAAAAATGTTGGTTATAGTAGTAGTCACTCGACCATAATTCACCAAGCTGGTCATTGCAGGCTGGTTCAGGTATCACTCGTTCACTGATGTTCACCATATCCCGGAATCGAACTCAGACTGCAACATTCACTGCGCTCCGCCACCACTCAGGAGCAACTTCGCGCCTATATTCAGACTCTCCATCGGTCACCGATTCCTCTTTCATTCCTTAATTTATTAAATGAGACAGTAAAAGATCACGTGACCACGTCTCCGTGCTCTCCATTGGCGACCCTGAACCAACGGTGGAAATTCCACATTCCTATGGCCGGGGGCCGTGGCGGCTTGACTCCTCACGGGGGGGGGGGGGGGCAACCGCTGTTGACTTTAACTCAAAGCGGACTTGACCTCAGGGTTTCTCGCTTCAAGTGGTCTGGCGGGTGCAGATCCATCATCGCCGAGCTTCCTGTTTGTACGGGCGCAGAAAGCCTCTTGCGTCGATGGACAGCGTCCCTCCGCCCGTGTGGTTTTATTCAAGCATCTGTCCGGGAGGCACGGCTCGGGTCTTGTTGATGATAGCTGCGTCGAACAACGTAGGGAGAGAGCCTCGCATTTGTGTCGACACGGGCTTTTCGTGCCACGCGCAAAAAACTTTGGGGCTTATCTCAAGGACAAACGGCGAAGCTTCGAGTGTCCGGGTAGCTCGCAGGTCACAGGGGCTGAGCTCGGCACCGACTGAGGACCTGGGTTCGACTCCAAGGCAGCTCTTTATTCTTCTGATTTCGTATCCCTATACAAATCGCTGCCAAGCTCAGTCCATCTCTTTTGTTGTTGTTGTTGTCGTTTCCTATGTCCATCAAAAGCTTCCCGTCCTTGCCTTTCATCGCCGTTGCTTGCCTCGGTTTGCCACTTCCTAATTTGTACTCTCGACGACTTTGTATGGCTCTCTGATTGATTTAGATTATTCTCAAGCCATCAAGCGTAGAGAGAGAGAGAGGTTATTGGTCTATCCGCCTGGGCACCCAATGACAAAACCCACAATTTGGTTTCGGACAGCTAATTTGGAGAATGTACAGCCTCTGGGAAATTACAAACATTGGTTTTAATGTTTCGTGGGATGAAGATCGCTCTGCTGAGACAGGTGGCCCCTCGTGTTTAGAGCTGACCAAGGGGGTCTCCAACTAAAACAACAAAACAAGAAGTAAAAAATAATGAAGAAAAAAACCCCTTCAATATTTTAAGAGCCGCAATGCACTTCGTGGTGAATACGAGACGGTGGTGGTCCGTAATAAATAACGTCACGAAACAGCAGCTCTTAAAGATCAGCATGTAGGTTGCCGACCCCTGCCCATAGTAAACTGGACTTCCATGGTAAACTGGACTTCCATTGTAAACTGGAATTCCATGGTGAACTGGACTCCCATGGTGAACTGAACTCTAATGGTAAACTGGACTTCAATGGTAAACAGGACTTTCATTCATAATAAACGTTTTCATTGTAAACTGTACTTCCATGGTAAACTGGACCCTCATGGTGAACTAGACTTCCATGGTGAACTGGACTACCATGGTGAACAGGACTTTCATGGTAAACTGGACTTCCATGGTGAACAGGGGTTCCATGGTGAACTAGACTTCCATGGTGAACTAGACTACCATGGTAAACTGGACTTCCATGGTGAACTGGACTCCCATGGTGAACAGGAGTTCCATGGTAAACTGGACTACCATGGTGAACAGGACTTTCATGGTAAACTGGACTTCCATGGTGAACAGGGGTTCCATCGTGAACTAGACTTCCATTGTAAACTGGACTTCCATGGTGAACTGGACTCCCATGGTGAACTAGACTTCCATGGTAAACTGGACTACCATGGTGAACAGGACTTTCATGGTAAACTGGACTTCCATGGTGAACAGGGGTTCCATGGTGAACTAGACTTCCACGGTGAACTAGACTACCATGGTAAACTGAACTTCCATGGTGAACTGGACTCCCATGGTGAACAGGAGTTCCATGGTAAACTGGACTCTCATGGTAAAATTGACTTCTATGGTAAACTGGACTTTCATGGTAAACTGGACTCCCATGGTAAACTGGACTCCCATGGTAAACTGGACTCTCATGGTAAAATTGACTTCTATGGTAAACTGGACTTTCATGGTAAACTGGACTCCCATGGTAAACTGGACTCCCATGGTAAACTGGACTCTCATGGTAAAATGGACTTCCATGGTAAACTGGACTTTCATGGTAAACTGGACTCCCATGGTAAACTGGACTTTCATGGTAAACTGGACTTTCATGGTGAACTGGACTCTCATGGTAAACTGGACTCTCATGGTGAACAGGAGTTCCATGGCAAACTGGACTCTCATGGTAAACTGGACTCCCATGGTAAACTGGACTCTCATGGTAAACTGGACTCCCATGGTAAACTGGACTCTCATGGTGAACTGGGCTCTCATGGCAAACTGGACTCTCATGGTAAACTGGACTCTCATGGTGAACTGGACTCCCATGGTAAAATGGACTTCTATGGTAAACTGGACTTCCATGGTAAACTGGACTCTCATGGTGAACTGGGCTCTCATGGTAAACTGGACTCTCATGGTAAACTGGACTTCCATGGTAAACTGGACTTCCATGGTGAACTGGACTCCCATGGTGAACAGGAGTTCCATGGTAAACTGGACTCTCATGGTAAAATGGACTCTCATGGTAAACTGGACTTTCATGGGCAGGGTTCGACAATCAAAACAACAAGAAGAGTGTCTTTGATTTTCGACATTCAACAGCCGCAACTGCCGACCCCTGGACCGGACTCACATCGTAGAGAGAGAGACAAAGGGTCAAAGGGTCAAAGAGTTCGTGTCCGTAACATCGGCAGGTCGCCAGCATTGACTCAAGCGAGCCTGACTCTACTGGTGAGACACTGCGTGTCAGTTCAGTTAATTTATTAGGTATAGCCCTGTGAGCCATGCGGCTCTTGAATCGGGTGCAACCGCAACAAACAAAAACATGAACAAGAAAACATCTTAAAGTGACTGCGCGCAAACAGAAAAATCCAGGAAAAAACAGCGAAGTCTTACAGAAAAATCACTGTATATCAATGCTGTGTGCAAAAATCCCAGTGGGATGCAAGTCAAACAATAACAACCATAAGACAATTTAGATGAAAGTTATCATGCTAACTCTATACCACAACAAACAGACATGGCTTAACCAAACGTTTTCGAAATCACCAAAATAAAGCTATAAAAACAATGTAAAAGTGATCATAGGAAGTGTGATTCAAATTTAATAATAAACGATATACATAACATGTACGACCAAACTTTGCAGCCATAGCTGGCAGCATGAGTATCAGTTGGAGTATCAACATTTTTAAATGCACCTTTAAAGATCAGCACACTATAATCAAAACTCAAGATCATACTTTGCAGCGGTCATCCGGAGCGATACATTTGATTTCAGGCCACTGAATAGCAGTGGCAGCTAGGGGTGTACAACTCCTCTCGAGCAGTTTTGAGTGTAGCTCTCACAGGTAGTGATCCAAGTTGCAGTTTATTGGCGATAGCATTCCAGACCCCGGGGGGCATCAATAGCAAAGGCCCTTCCTCCAGTATTTGTACGACAATAAGGAATGTGAAGCTGATAAATGAGCAAAGACCTTAGGTCACATTTGTTCTTCGAAACAGTGAGGAGATCCAGCAGGTAGTCTGCGGATTTTTTTTGTAAGTACATCGTGAATAAAAAAAGATCTGATGCACAAGCCGTCGATCATTAAGAGATGTTAAGTTTGACCCAATGTAGAGATCGCAGTGGTGGGTCATATATGGGCAGTTCAATGCAAAACTTAAGGCCGAGTGATAAATTGAGTCAAGCTTTTTCAGTACAGTACTGGGGGCTGATTTATACACGATGTCACAGTAATCAAGTAGAGGCAGTATGGTAGCTTTTATCAATTCCAAACGGAACATAGGGGGGAAGCAGTGCTTGTGTCGATACAGAAAACCCATTTTCATTTTTGTCTTTTTACCAATATAATCAATGTGATCTTGAAAATTAAGTTTTTAATCAAAGAATGTAATTGGGCAAAAATAACTTCCTGCTTTAGTCCTGGTGAGAAGCATAGCACCTTGGTTTTGGAGGTATTCAGGACTAGTTTAAGAGCAACTAGCTGATGTTGTAGTTTGTTGAAATCACCCTGGAGCTTAGCAATCACGTCATCCGGAGAGCGGCCAGCAGTAATCAGTATCGTGTCATCTGCAAAAAGATTTACCCTGGAATGATCCAGGTCAGTGCCCAAGTCATTGGCATGAAGAGAGAACAAGAGGGGGCTGAGGATGGAACCCTGTGGAACCCCTTTTGTTATCTTAACACTGTTTGACCTCCAGCCATCTATGAATACAGTTTGGGTGCAATAATATAGGTCGTATTTTAACAATTCCACTGCGTGTTTGGAGAAACGGAGGCGACTTAGTTTACTAAGCAGGGTGTTCTGGTCGACTCTATCAAAGGCTTTGGACAAGTCAATAAAAAGACTGGCGCAGTACTGCTTATTATCAAGGCTACTGTAAATGTGATTCAGAGAGTCTAATGCAGCAGATGTGGTGCTGTATTTTTTTCGGAACCCAGATTGGTTTCGATGTAAGAGATTGTTGTCGGACAGGAAACTGCTAATTTGGTAGTTCAATCATTTTTCAAAAATTTTCATCAACGGGGACAAAATTGAGATAGGTCGGTAGTTATTTGGATCATATTTAGGGCCCCCTTTGTGAAGTGGACGAACATAGGAATTCATATTCTTGGCTCTTTCAGTAAAGTCATGTAGAAGGCAAATAATAAAATAAAAAAAATCAAACAATAAAATTATCACGACGTTTTGATTGCAACACAGCAAGAAATATTTATTGCTGTGGTTTTCACACCTGATGATGATTGCTTGTGTTGCAATTGAAACGTCGTGAGAGTTTTATTTTTTTATTATTGTATTATTTCCCTTCTACGTGACTTTACCGAAAGAACCAAGAATATGAATCGCTGTAGTCACGAAAGCTTTAAATCGGAACATAGGAATGTTTCCATTCTAGAGGTACTGATGCTTCTTTGATGGACAGGTTGAAAATATGGGCAATGGGTTTGTAAATTAGGTGACCAACAGTTAGCAGAGCAAAGACGGGAATACTATCCGCTCCGGTAGAGGAGGACCCTTTGAGGTAGGAAAGTTGTTTCAGAACATTACTTTCGTGGATAGGCTGGAAACTAAATTCGTTGAATGTTTGGACAGGCGTGTAGGAAATTGCATGAGCAGGGGTGACTCCCAATACATTATCAGAAAGGTCACCAGCTTCAGAAAAATGAAGGTTAAAATTGTCGACTACTTTCTGGGGCTCTGAAAAATATTCCCCATTTCGGTTAAGCGCAACGGGAAGATTGTCTGTGTTAGATGCCCTTTCGATACATTTGACTGTTTTCCAGAAGATCCTGGCATTGCCATGCGATTCCAGGAGAGTGGAGAAGAAGTAGGCATTTTTTGCATGCCGTATTTTTTTGACACATCTATTCCTTAAAATCCTGCATTCTAGCCAGTCTTTGACCAAATTACTTTTCTGAGCACATGACCAAGCCTTGTCCCTAGTTTTCATGAGCTTTAGTAATCAAAGGATCAAACCATGGTGGGCAGTTGCCTTTAATTTTAAATCTAACCAACGGAGCATGTTTGTTAAGAATTTGGAGAAACGTCTACCTGAAGATCTCCCAAACTGTTGTCAGGTTAGGGATATCACAAACCTTGTCAATATCCGAATGAAACACATCATTAGTAAATGCCAGTATGCTGAAGTGTCTCATGGAGTGCTTATCAACAAAATTAGAGGGTGCTTTTGGTCTGGCTGACGATCTCACCCCAAATATGAATGAGTGATCACTAAGGTTATTACCCAGAACACCAGTAAGTGGGAAATTGTGAGGGGCATTAGTCAACAGGACGTCAAGCAGAGATGACTGTCCCGGATTTTTAGGTTGGGTCTTGTGGGGACATTTATTAATTGAAATAGGTTAAATTCATCGGCAAAATTTGTGGCCACGGCCGGCGGGTTTAGCCAAATCCAATTCAGATCACCCATTAAAGTTATTTCACCTTTAGGGAGACCCGTCCAGAGTTTTGCTTGTCTTAAAACAACGCGGCTGAAATGCGATGCACTCCAAGTAAGGGGATCGTGCGGCTGATGAGTTGGGTGAGAACTGTTTTAAATATAGATTTTATGCGAAGAGACGAATGAACGACGGAGACATATTGTCCGTTTATTTATTACTTTGTTGTGCAGACCGGAGTTGCACTTGACGACATTTCAAAAGTAGCTCTGTTATATCAGCTTCGGGCGGGCCGTACTCTTAAGACGAATTGCCGTGCCGCTCCGCGCGATACCCCCCCCCCCCCCCCCCCCCAATAGATTCTCCGTCTCGTGGTGTGACGCTGGCAGGACAATCAGTACAGCATTGGAGTGGGGGGGGGGATATACAATGAAAAAAAATATCAAAACAAAACAAAAATACAATGATAAATAACCGGAGGTTCCTACAACGGTGGGGTGGGGAGGCCTGTGACTTTCCACTGCGCGTCTCGGCTGAGGAGCAGTCTCCCGTATCCATCGCCACCACGAGCCATCGTCTCTCCACTGCTGGATGAAGGCCCTCTCTTCTCCGAGCCGTGGCCACCCGCCGGATGAAGCTCGTGCGGGGCCTGTAGCAAGTGTTATAAAGGTGCCCTAAATAATAAAAACATAAATATTAAAACAGAAATTATTAACTTGCATAGTAAAGTAATTGCATTTTTTTTTTGCTATACAGCCAGATAATACGACAAATCGCTAACCTTAAACACCCAGTCGTTCACAAAAGTTGAAGGCAGTATAGTACTATAGTGATAGAGCAAGTGCGGAATCACTGAACCGGAATTGATAGCTTGAAAGCATTTAGCGCAGGGCCCTTGAAAGTGCGGGGCCCGTAGCTACTACTTATGTAGCTACTACATGTGTAGTAAATCTGAAACTTGCAAGCGAAAATCAGACCGTGACGTGTGATATTCATTGCATCAAATCGTGTGCAATTAGTAAGACCGCGGTGACACAGACTTATTTCATGTTAAGGTTATAATCCGTTGTTCATCACGACGTCCTTTTTACTTTGATGTCTCAATAGCGTGACGGAGATCACGTGATGACGTGAGGGTTCTGCCTTTGTAGTGAGGGTTGTGAGTTGACGCCGAGGAGGGGGGAGGAGGCGCCTCGCCCCCCCATGTGGAGTGAGGTCGCCCGCTAATTATTATGAATGGAGGGGGGTGTCCATTTGGAGGACGTCACCTCTTCATGATTATTAATGAGGGGGGAGTTCTATGTGGAGTGACGTCACCTGCTCATGATTATTAATGAGTGGGGTGCTGCATGTGGAATGACGTCACCCGCTCATGATTATTAATGAGCGGGGTCCATGTGGAGTGACGTCACCTGTTCATGATTATTAATGAGGGGGGCTGGCCGACGTGGAGTGACGTCACGCCCAGGACACACAGACATTCTCGGCTCATTATAGTAGTAAATAATACCATTCTTATAATAGTAGTAAATTATAACTTTATATTATTATAATACATTATTGTAATATTATTAGAACATACAAAATATATAACAATATACTACTGCTGTGCTGTTTCTGAAGCGATTTGACATCAACTGGAACGCCATCGGTATCTTTACCTAGTAATATATTTTTTTAACTAGTTTAGTTTTATTCGTGTTTTTTTGTGTGATTTGTTTACCTTTCCTATACTTTGCACTTCTGTCGTGTTTTTGTGTTGTTTATTGTTGTAACGTTCTTACCCCGTGCTACTTTACTGGACAGCCGTGCAAAAAGAGTTTTATAGCTCATCGGATTTCTCCTGGCAGTATAAATACAATATTCAGATTCTGATACTGACAGCCGTGCAAAAAGAGCTTTATAGCTCATCGGATTTCTCCTGGCAGTATAAATACAATATTCAGATTCTGATACTGACAGCCGTGCAAAAAGAGCTTTATAGCTCATCGGATTTCTCCTGGCAGTATAAATACAATATTCAGATTCTGATACTGACAGCCGTGCAAAAAGAGTTTTATAGCTCATCGGATTCCTCCTGCAGCATAAATACAATATTCAGATTCTGATCTACGGCAGCCACCTATCCAGCGCTGGCTTCAAGGCCCTCCTCAAATCCGTCGCCACCGCAGCCACCGACCGCCACCGCCACGTCTCACGCTCCGGCTCCAGCGTGCGACAACGGCGAGGAGCCGTGGCGATCACCACATCTCAAGGCGGGGGGGGGAGGGGGTCACGGTCTCCACTCCCCACCCCACCCCCCCGCGTGAACTTCCAGCAGCAGCAGCAGCAGCATCACACAAAATCGAGTCGATCGATCGGCGATAAACAATGGAGGATGCGCACGATGAAGTTGATGAGGACGCGCACGATGAAGTTCATGTGCCTTGGCAGCAAGAAGGAGGGAGGGAGGCCTCAGATTGAGCGATGCGTGCCGCCCGGTGAGTCGCAGCGGACGCTGCGGTCAATAGCGGCGACCTCGGGGTTGTTGTTGCTCGATCCACGTTTTGGGGCCATCTCGGAGGGAGGAGATTGATGGAGAGCTCCGTTTGGCAAAGTCGTTTGGGGTAGAAAAAAAACACTTTTTTTTTTGCGTAACGCGGCAGAATATTAATTGTCTTTAACGGGCAAACTTCGTGCGGCGTTGGGCGAATGTTTTCCGCAAACACTGTAGTGACTAGAGGCAGCTGGGTTGCGGTCATTATTATTATCATTATTAACAGTCATTATTATTATTAACAGTCATTATTAATAACAGAGTCAGTTATATTATTGGTTCTTTCGGTAAAGTCACGTTGAAGGGAAACAATAAAATAATAAAATATATATAAAACAATAAAATTCTCACGACGTTTCGACTGCAACACAAGCAGTCATCATCAGGTGTGAGAAACCTGATGTGTGAAAACCTGATGATGACTGCTTGTGTTGCAGTCGAAACGTCGTGAGAATTTTATTGTTTTATATATATTTGTATTATTTTATTGTTTCCCTTCAACGTGACTTTACCGAAAGAACCAAGAATATGAATCACTGCAGTCACGAAAGCTTTAAATCAAAATTTAACAGAGTCATTATTATTGAATCATTATTAGTATTAGAGTCATCATTATTATTATTAACAGAGTCATCATTATTAACAGTCATTCGTGTTTGTGTCGCTGTTTTCGGTCCGGGAGCTGCACCTACAGCAAGTAAAAAAAAAAACAGCGTCTGGTGGCTGGGAGATATCATCTCCCTCGCATGGTACGCAGGAGGACGTGGGTTCGATTCCTACCCTGATGCCTGCTGCTGTATATTTGGAGTTTGCGCGTCTCACTCGCCACGTGGTCACGTGGATTCCTCTCCGGGTCCTCCGGTTTTTTTCCTCCACATTTTGAATCAACGTTGACGCGTTCACCACTATTTGGCTGCTATAAATTTCCACGTGATGAGCCACTTCGTTGAGCTATCGACTGTGGCCAGAGCTGGAAAGCTCAGTGGGCCTTACCTGGTAAAATCCCCCCCCCCCCCCAAAAAAAATATAGTTCGGTTTAGTTCGACGTGCCGGTGCAGGAGGATTCTAAGGATTTCAGGGACAGGATAGTGTCAGCAACTTGCAAGCTCAGAATATAATGGCAGGCTACGGCTGTGAATGTAATGTTTGTATGTAAGCACGTTGAACTTCTTTCGCACCGTACGTAGCCAACCGTGCTAATCGGAGGTCAGGGGGAAGGACAACAACACTAAACATAAAAAGCCGTTTTAAGCTTTCGTGGCTGCAAGGATTAATCTTCTTGGTTCTTTCGGTAAAGTCACCACGTAGAATGAGAATAAAACAATAAAACAAAATAAGACAATAAAATTCTCACGACGGGGACGACAGTTCTGTTCCTTCACCTGAAGAAGGCTACTTGTGTTGTGGCCGAAACGTCGTGAGAATTTTAGTCTTATTTTGTTTTATTGTTTTATTCTCATTCTGCGTGACTTTACCGAAAGAATAAAGAAGATAAAAAGCAGTTTTAAGCAAATGAGTTTTCAATCTATATGATTTTAAAGTGCATTGCTCCAGTGGCTTCTTAATATCGGACGGAAGAGCGTTCCAGACGGCCGCAGAAGCGCATCTGAAAGCGCCGCACGATGCGGGGACCACCGTCTTTGTTCGGCAGCTATCAGCCAAAAGCCGCTGCGAGGATGAGCGGAGTTTGCGCGATGATGGTCGATGTTCCTCCACATGCACCCCTCATCAAGGATACTTCGCCGATCGGATATCCGAGCTCTCCTCTCGATATTCCCCTTCGCAGCAACAGAAGCGACCCAGCGGCAGCACTCACTCGGTGGGGGGGGGGGGGGTTGAGGGGGGGTATGGCGGGGGCTGACGCAGGGAAAAGCTTTTGGCGAGGTAATGCGATTGATTTGTCCTTTCCCGTAAATTTGCCGTTGAGCTGGATGCACCTTAAAATCACTCGCCCCGCCCGTCGCTCCTTCCTCCTCCTTCTCCGGCCGCTGACAGTTTGAGGGCGGCTTCCAGAGCCAGGGCCGGATTAAGATTGTGTACGCCCCGGGGCTACAGGTGGTACTGTGAAGCCCCCCCCCCCCCCCCCCCCCCCCCAGTAATATTTCCAGAAGGAAAACAAAGTTAAATAAAAATGTACTTTTACAAGGCTAACAACAAATAAAATTCAGCATTCACAAGCGAAAGAACTTTTCGCCTAATCTCTGGAGGCCCTCCAGCTGACGGAGACCCCCTGGACTGCAGCCCCTGAAGCCCCCCACGCCTTGATCCGGCCCTGTCCAGAGCGTTGGATCCGGGCACAGCGCCGTGAGTTAAGGTTACAGTTATTATTATTATTGTTAAGCTGGGTTCTCGCGTGCAGTGAGTTGATGATAGACTGCATGGCCGTAGCCATGGAGTCAACATTGGGGGGGGGCAAATCTTCCAGGGGGTCTGGGGGTCCCCCCCCCCCCCCAGAAAAAATATAAATTTGAAAACGAATTTCCTTCCCATTTCCTGCCTAAAATATACAAAAAATTCACAAACACATGGGATGGACTTGTTTTTTTACAATGTCTAACAGTGTTATTGTATTACATTGCTCTGTTTTTTTTATTTTTTTACCTTTTCTTGTTTCATTGTATGTAATGGCAGAGATTAGGGATTAATAAAGTACAACCATAACCACAATCATATAAACATACATCTATTTTATAGCAATTTATTGGGGGGACATTTTGAGTATATTTGAATATTGGGGGGGATGTGTCCCCCTCAATATATATTATAATTACGGCCTTGCCATAGACTGTCCCCAACGACTCCCATAGCCGTCCTATTCATGTGGTTTTCACCCCATAAAAACGAAACCTTGGGCCAATTCAGCCACACCGTAAAACAACACCAACACGGCCACACGAATTCCGTGCTATTATTATGATCACCATCAACACAGCTTGAAATCAAGCTGTGCAAACATCTTACACGGATAAATACCTCCTGTGGGAGGGGGATTACGGCGAAGTAATCCGGCTCGGTGGTACGAACTATTTTTTTTATTTTACCAGCTAAGAAGGCCCACCGGGCTATCTGCTCTGTCAGAAGCGACCTGGCTACCGCTAAATGATAGCTCAACGAAGCGGCCTGACGTCGTGCGGAAATTGTTGATTCTGAATGTGGAGGGGGGGGGGGGGAAATCCGGAGGACCCGGAGGTAAAATCCACGCGACAAGCGTCGGGATCGAATCCACGACTTCCTCCTACCAGGCAAGGGTGTTCACACCTGGGCACCGTGGAGCCCAGAACTGGACTGGCGCCGCTGTGCCCGCTGTTCGCATCCCTGCAGCATCAATAAAGCAATGGGTTGGGGCCCCGGGCGGTGCATCGCTGGAAGGGATCGTGGCCGATGGCCGAGGACTGGCGACGGAGTCGCAGCCCAAGGATGGAACGCGGACGAGAGGACGACCCGCCTAGGAGATGGGAGCGGATGCAATCGGCTCGTGCGTAGGAGCCAGATGGATGATTGTGGCACGGGGGATTGCTGTGTGAGGTGCGGTGACCGTGTGGGGTGGGAGGGGGGTGGGGGGTTCTTCATCCAGCAGTGGATAGATCGTGGCTGATAACGACCAAGTACAATCTGACCACGTGCCAGGCAATGTATAAACCAATGGCAGCAGTAAGATGCGGATACCTTGGTGCACAGAACAGACCGTGACTGCTTTATTGTGTTCAGTTTGTTGGACCTTGCCCCGAACCTCCCATTAGCACGGTTGGGTACGTACGGTGCGAAAGAAGTTCAACATACATAGACTCACACAGAGACCCATGTCTGTGTGTTTGTGTAAATGTGTCTGTGTGTCTTCGTCTTTGCTCGTCTGTGTGTGTCTGTGCGTGCGTCTGTGTCTGTTTGTGTGTGTATGTTTGTGTGTCTGTGTGTATATGTTTGTGTGTGTCTGTGTGTCTGTGCGTGTCTGTTTGTGTGGGTCTGTGTGTGTCTGTGTGTGTCTGTTTGTGCGTGTCTGTCTGTGTGTCTGTGCGTGTGTATGTGTGTGTGTCTGTTTGCGTGTGTCTATGTCTGTTTGTGTGTCTGTGTGTGTCTGTGCGTGTCTGTGTCTGTTTGTGTCTATTTGTGTGTGTCTGTGTGTCTGTTTGTGTCTGTTTGTGTGTGTCTGTGTGTGTGTCTGTTTGCGTGTGTCTGTGTGTCTGTTTGTGTGTGTCTGTGTGTCTGTGTGTGTCTGTTTGTGTGTCTGTGGGTGTCTTCGTCTTTGTTCGTCTGTGCGTGTGTTTGTGTCTGTGTGTCTGTGCGTGTGTCTGTCTGTGTCTGTGCATGTGTCTGTTTGCGTGTGTCTGTGTGTCTGTTTGTGTGTGTCTGTGTGTCTGTCTGTGTGTGTCTTTGTCTTTGTTCGTCTGTGCGTGTGTCTGTGTGCGTGTGTCTGTTTGTGTGTCTGTGTGTCTGTTTGTGTGTCTGTTTGTGTGTCTGTGTGTCTGTGTGTCTGTGCGTGTGTCTGTGTGTGTCTGTACGTGCCTGTGTGTCTATTTGTGTCTGTGTGTGTGTCTGTGTGCGTCTGTTTGTGTCTTTGTCTTTGTTCGTCTGTGTGTGTGTCTGTGGTGTCTGTGTGTCTGTGTGTGTCTGTGTGTGTCCCATGCAACGGGGAGCGATAGTGTAGCGGTTAGCGCGCTGCGCTATGAACTCGGCAACCCGAGTTCGATTCCCACTCACGGCCAACACCAGTGACGATTATCTGAAACGGTCCTGGCCCTCCTCTAGGTCTGCTCGGCCTCAAATAAGTACCTGGTGCAGTGTGTAGACATCGCCACTCGGGAGACAAAGGCAGGCGGGTGTGGTGTTGGCCACCCCCTCCGTGTGCAGTGCCCGGCCTTCTTAAGTGCTCGCTAGCAGCAGCTGCCCCAACAGTCTGTTAAGGCTACACGGGGGGGTCTTTGTCTTGTGCAGTGGCTCCCTCTGGTGAACGCAGGGCTATGGGGCGGCACGGGCTTCCTCCTCCTCCTCGTTTGCCCCGGTGGATGGGAGAACTCGAGGCACATTTATTGGATTTTTTTTGCTTGGCCAGTATCAGAAAGAATTAGAATAGTTTTGCCCTTTCTGGCGAAAGAAAAAAATAACAACTGATGTTAAGATGTTCAAACGCCAAATAGAGCATTTTTTTGCAATTTTTTTGCATATTTTAGCATGTTTCATCATTTTAGTTTGCATGTTTTTTTTGCATATTTTGCCGACAGGATGTGTGGTTAATGCAGACTTGATGCCTTGCAAAAAATGTATCTTACCTGTGTGGAGACAGTGCGTGCATGGACCAGCGGTCACGAGGAAAATTAACAGGTGATTGATAAATAATGAGAGGGCGAGTTGTCACAAGCGGGGAAAACCATCAGGGAAGTTCGGGAACGGGACAGAGAGTTCGAGAAAGGGGGCGTGGCCGAGGGCGGGGTGAGGGCCACGCCGGGGATAAAAGGAGGCAAGGAACAAGGTTCGGGGCTGCCGTGGGATGGGGGTCGTCGCTGTCTTCGCGTCGTCCCTACTTGCGTGCCATCCCTGGCCCAAGTTATCTTGTGTGTTATCCCTGGCCCAAGTTATATTGTGTGTTATCCCTGGCCCAAGTTATCTTGCGTGTTATCCCTGGCCCAAGTTATCTTGTGTGTTATCCCTGGCCCAAGTTATATTGTGTGTTATCCCTGGCCCAAGTTATCTTGCGTGTTATCCCTGGCCCAAGTTATCTTGTGTGTTATCCCTGGCCCAAGTTATCTTGCGTGTTATCCCTGGCCTAAGTTATCTTGCGTGTTATCCCTGGCCCAAGTTATCTTGTGTGTTATCCCTGGCCCAAGTTAGCTTGTGTGTTATCCCTGGCCCAAGTTATCTTGTGTGTTATCCCTGGCCCAAGTTATCTTGCGTGTTATCCCTGGTCCAAGTTATCTTGCGTGTTATCCCTGGCCCAAGTTATCTTGCGTGTTATCCCTGGCCCAAGTTATCTTGTGTGTTATCCCTGGCCTGAGTTATCTTACGTGTTATCCCTGGCCCAAGTTATCTTGTGTGTTATCCCTGGCCCAAGTTATCTTGTGTGTTATCCCTGGCCCAAGTTATCTTGCGTGTTATCTCTGGCCCAAGTTATCTTGCGTGTTATCTTTGGCCCAAGTAATCTTGCGTGTTATCCCTGGCCCAAGTTATCTTGCGTGTTATCCCTGGCCCAAGTTATCTTGTGTGTTATCCCTGGCCCAAGTTATCTTGCGTGTTATCCCTGGCCTAAGTTATCTTGCGTGTTATCCCTGGCCCAAGTTATCTTGTGTGTTATCCCTGGCCCAAGTTAGCTTGTGTGTTATCCCTGGCCCAAGTTATCTTGTGTGTTATCCCTGGCCCAAATTATCTTGCGTGTTATCTCTGGTCCAAGTTATCTTGCGTGTTATCCCTGGCCCAAGTTATCTTGCGTGTTATCCCTGGCCCAAGTTATCTTGTGTGTTATCCCTAACCTGAGTTATCTTACGTGTTATCCCTGGCCCAAGTTATCTTGTGTGTTATCCCTGGCCCAAGTTATCTTGTGTGTTATCCCTGGCCCAAGTTATCTTGCGTGTTATCCCTGGCCCAAGTTATCTTGCGTGTTATCTTTGGCCCAAGTAATCTTGCGTGTTATCCCTGGCCCAAGTAATCTTGCGTGTTATCCCTGGCCCAAGTTATCTTGTGTGTTATCCCTGGCCCAAGTTATCTTGCGTGTTATCTCTGGCCCAAGTTATCTTGCGTGTTATCTTTGGCCCAAGTAATCTTGCGTGTTATCTTTGGCCCAAGTTATCTTGTGTGTTATCCCTGGCCCAAGTTATCTTGTGTGTTATCCCTGGCCCAAATTATCTTGCGTGTTATCTCTGGCCCAAGTTATCTTGCGTGTTATCTTTGGCCCACGTTATCTTGCGTGTATCCCTGGCCCAAGTTATCTTGTGTGTTATCCCTGGCCCAAGTTATCTTGCGTGTTATCCCTGGCCCAAGTTATCTTACGTGTTATCCCTGGCCCAAGTTATCTTGTGTGTTATCCCTGGCCCGAGTTATCTTGTGTGTTATCCCTGGCCCAAGTTATCTTGCGTGTTATCTCTGGCCCAAGTTATCTTGCGTGTTATCTTTGGCCCAAGTAATCTTGCGTGTTATCCCTGGCCCAAGTTATCTTGTGTGTTATCCCTGGCCCAAGTTATCTTGTGTGTTATCCCTGGCCCAAGTTATCTTGCGTGTTATCTCTGGCCCAAGTTATCTTGCGTGTTATCTTTGGCCCAAGTAATCTTGCATGTTATCCCTGGCCCAAGTTATCTTGTGTGTTATCCCTGGCCCAAGTTATCTTGTGTGTTATCCCTGGCCCAAGTTATCTTGCGTGTTATCTCTGGCCCAAGTTATCTTGCGTGTTATCTTTGGCCCAAGTTATCTTGCGTGTATCCCTGGCCCAAGTTATCTTGTGTGTTATCCCTGGCCCAAGTTATCTTGCGTGTTATCCCTGGCCCAAGTTATCTTGCGTGTTATCCCTGGCCCAAGTTATCTTGCGTGTTATCCCTGGCCCAAGTTATCTTGCGTGTTATCCCTGGCCCAAGTTATCTTGCGTGTTATCCCTGGCCCAAGTTATCTTGCGTGTTATCTCTGGCCCAAGTTATCTTACGTGTTATCCCTGGCCCAAGTTATCTTGCGTGTTATCCCTGGCCCAAGTTATCTTGCGTGTTATCTCTGGCCCAAGTTATCTTGCGTGTTATCCCTGGCCCAAGTTATCTTGCGTGTTATCCTTGGCCCAAGTTATCTTGCATGTTATCCCTGGCCCAAGTTATCTGCGTGCCATCCCTGGCCCAAGTTATATTGTGTGTTATCCCTGGCCCAAGTTAGCTTGTGTGTTATCCCTGGCCCAAGTTATCTTGCGTGTTATCCCTGGCCCAAGTTATCTTGCGTGTTATCCCTGGCCCAAGTTATCTTGTGTGTTATCCCTGGCCCAAGTTATCTTGCGTGTTATCCCTGGCCCAAGTTATCTTGCGTGTTATCCCTGGCCCAAGTTATCTTGCGTGTTATCCCTGGCCCGAGTTATCTGCGTGCCATGCCTGGCCCAAGTCATCTTGTATGTTATCTCTGGCCCAAGTTATCTTACGTGTTATCCCTGGCCCAAGTTATCTTGTGTTATCCCTGGCCCAAGTTATCTGCGTGTTATCCCTGGCCCAAGTTATCTACGTGAAGCGCCCTGATAAAAAAAATAAAGTAACCCTCTACAGTTCGTGTCGTCCGAGAGTCATTACACCTGTTTTGGTGCGTGGACATCTTAACACAACTCCTGTTTTAGTGCCAGAAAGGGGCAAGCATGCAAACAAACATGCTCTGATAACATTGACTTGACACCCTGCAAAAATGTACAGGTTTGCCGGAAAGGGCAAGACCTGTACATTGCCTGGCACGTGGTCAGATTTTACGGTTTCATCATCAGCCACGATCTATCCACCGCCGTGTGATCCACTCAGGGGAGATTCACGACTTCGTGTGATCCACCAGGAGGAGATTCACGACCTCGTGTGATCCACCCGGGGGAGATTCACGACTTCGTGTGATCCACCCGGGGGAGATTCACGACTTCGTGTGATCCACCAGGAGGAGATTCACGACTTCGTGTGATCCACCTGGGGGAGATTCATGACCTCGTGTGATCCACCTGGGGGAGATTCACGACTTCGTGTGATCCACCCGGGGAGTTCCACGACTTCATGTGATCCACCAGGAGGAGATTCACGACCTCGTGTGATCCACCTGGGCGAGATTCACGACCTCGTGTGATCCACCCGGGGGAGATTCACGACCTTGTGTGATCCACCTGGGGGAGATTCATGACCTCGTGTGATCCACCTGGGGGAGATTCATGACCTCGAGTGATCCACCTGGGGGAGATTCACGACCTCGTGTGATCCACCCGGGGGAGATTCACGACCTTGTGTGATCCACCTGGGGGAGATTCACGACCTCGTGTGATCCACCTGGGGGAGATTCACGACCTCGTGTGATCCACCTGGGGGAGATTCACGACCTCGTGTGATCCACCAGGGGAGATTCACGACCTCGTGTGATCCACCTGGGGGAGATTCACGACTTCGTGTGATCCACCTGGGGGAGATTCACGACCTCGTGTGATCCACCCTGGGGAGATTCACGACTTCGTGTGATCCACCCAGGGGAGATTCACGACTTTCTGTGATCCACCCGGGGGAGATTCACGACCTCGTGTGATCCACCAGGGGGAGATTCACGACCTCGTGTGATCCACCAGGGGGAGATTCACGACCTCGTGTGATCCACCCGGGGGAGTTCCACGACTTCGTGTGATCCACCAGGGGAGATTCACGACCTCGTGTGATCCACCCGGGGGAGTTCCACGACTTCGTGTGATCCACCCAGGGGAGATTCACGACCTCGTGTGATCCACCAGGGGAGATTCACGACCTCGTGTGATCCACCAGGGGAGATTCACGACCTCGTGTGATCCACCTGGGGGAGATTCACGACTTCGTGTGATCCACCCGGGGGAGATTCACGACTTCGTGTGATCCACCCGGGGGAGATTCACGACTTCGTGTGATCCACCAGGAGGAGATTCACGACTTCGTGTGATCCACCAGGGGGAGATTCACGACTTCGTGTGATCCACCAGGGGAGATTCACGACTTTGTGTGATCCACCAGAGGAGATTCACGACTTCGTGTGATCCACCCGGGTGAGATTCACGACTTCGTGTGATCCACCCGGGGAGTTCCACGACCTCGTGTGATCCACCAGGGGAGATTCACGACTTTGTGTGATCCACCAGAGGAGATTCACGACTTTGTGTGATCCACTAGGGGGAGATTCACGACCTCGTGTGATCCACCCGGGGAGATTCACGACCTCGTGTGATCCACCAGGGGAAGATTCACGACTTTGTGTGATCCACCCAGGGGAGATTCACGACCTCGTGTGATCCACCAGGGGAGATTCACGACCTCGTGTGATCCACCCAGGGGAGTTCCACGACTTCGTGTGATCCACCCAGGGGAGATTCACGACCTCGTGTGATCCACCTGGGGGAGATTCACGACCTCGTGTGATCCACCTGGGGGAGATTCACGACTTCGTGTGATCCACCAGGGGGAGATTCACGACTTCGTGTGATCCACCAGGGGAGATTCACGACTTTGTGTGATCCACCAGAGGAGATTCACGACTTCGTGTGATCCACCCGGGTGAGATTCACGACTTCGTGTGATCCACCCGGGGAGTTCCACGACCTCGTGTGATCCACCAGGGGAGATTCACGACTTTGTGTGATCCACCAGAGGAGATTCACGACTTTGTGTGATCCACTAGGGGGAGATTCACGACCTCGTGTGATCCACCCGGGGAGATTCACGACCTCGTGTGATCCACCAGGGGAAGATTCACGACCTCGTGTGATCCACCAGAGGAGATTCACGACTTCGTGTGATCCACCCGGGGGAGATTCACGACCTCGTGTGATCCACCAGGGGGAGATGTGATCCACCCAGGGGAGATTCACGACCTCGTGTGATCCACCAGGGGAGATTCACGACCTCGTGTGATCCACCAGGGGAGATTCACGACCTCGTGTGATCCACCTGGGGGAGATTCACGACTTCGTGTGATCCACCCGGGGGAGATTCACGACTTCGTGTGATCCACCCGGGGGAGATTCACGACTTCGTGTGATCCACCAGGAGGAGATTCACGACTTCGTGTGATCCACCAGGGGGAGATTCACGACTTCGTGTGATCCACCAGGGGAGATTCACGACTTTGTGTGATCCACCAGAGGAGATTCACGACTTCGTGTGATCCACCCGGGTGAGATTCACGACTTCGTGTGATCCACCCGGGGAGTTCCACGACCTCGTGTGATCCACCAGGGGAGATTCACGACTTTGTGTGATCCACCAGAGGAGATTCACGACTTTGTGTGATCCACCAGGGGGAGATTCACGACCTCGTGTGATCCACCCGGGGAGATTCACGACCTCGTGTGATCCACCAGGGGAAGATTCACGACCTCGTGTGATCCACCAGGGGAAGATTCACGACCTCGTGTGATTCACCCGGGTGAGATTCACGACCTCGTGTGATCCACCACGGGAGATTCACGACTTTCTGTGATCCACCAGGGGAGATTCACGACCTCGTGTGATCCACCAGGGGAGATTCATGACCTCGTGTGATCTACCAGGGGGAGATTCACGACTTCGTGTGATCCACCAGGGGGAGTCTCACGACTTCGTGTGATCCACCCGGGGAGTTCCACGACTTCGTGTGATCCACCCAGGGGGAGTTTCTACCAACTCACTTTCCCTGAAATAGCTACGGATCATGTTTTAAAGTTGCACTGTGTATTGGATTTAGAGGATGAAATTCTTCACCAGTGTTAATTTAAAAAAAATATTTAAAGATTACAATACTCACAATTAAGTTACCGTGCGTCAATAGCAATAGCTATTACATTGCATAAGGCACTGTCCCACATGGAGGTGAAGGAGGGTAACTACGTGAGAATGCTGTTTATCGATTACAGCTCAGCATTCAATACCATAGTGCCCTCCACCCTAATCTCCAAACTGGAGGCCTAGGGTGTGAACGCCACCCTCTGCAGTTTCTAACGGGAAGACCTCAGGTGGTAAAGGTGAGCAAATAACATCTCATCTTGCCTGACCGTCAACAAAGGTGCCGCCCCCCCCCCCCCCCAGCCAAGGATGTGTGCTTCGCCCCCTCCTGTACTCCATCTACTCTATCGACTGTGCAGCCAGGTACAGCTCCAACGCCGTCATCAAACTCGCCGACGACACGGCAGCCGTGAGCCTGCTCACCAACAACGACACCACGCTTTCCGTGGATGAGGTGACGGCACTCTCGACGCGGTGTCTGGGGAACAACCTTGAGCTCAATGTCGGCAAAAGTAAGGAGCTGATTCTGGACTTCAGGAAGAGGGGTAAGCAACCCGCCACTAACCATCAACGGGGCCTCAGTGGAGCGGGGCAACAGCTTCAGGTTCCTCGGAGTTCACATTTCAGAGGACCTGAAACGGCCCCGTCACGTGGATACACCGGTGAAGAAGTCCCAGCAGCGCCTTTAAAACCTCACAAGGCTGAGGAAATGTGGCATGCCCGCACCTCTTCTCGGGAACTTGTATAGGTGCACCACTGAGAGCAATCGTGACTGGCTGCATCACCGCCTGCAACGGTAACTGCACCGAACGGGACCTGCAGAGGCTTCAGAGGGTGACGTGGTCCGCCCAGCGGGTCACAGGCGGCGTGCTGCCCACCCTGAGAGACCTACACACCAAGAGGTGCATCGCGAAGGACCAGGAGATCATCGCCAAATTCCAGCCAGCCGGGCCATGGCCTATTCATCAGGAAACAATCCAAGAGGAAGCCCGGCCACATCAGCATTGCGGCTACCACCAAACGCCTCAGGGGGGACAGCTCTTCTATCCCCAGGCCGTCTGGATGCCGAGCTGAGCAGTGCCCCGTGCAATATTTGCCCAAGCCCCACCAACCCAGATTTTGCTCCACCCCTACCCCCATTCACACCCCCCCCCCCAACCACCAACTGCACTAGGCATTAACCAAACAAGAACATTTTGCATAACAAGATAATTTATAAAGCTCACCCGCAGGGGATCCGATTTCTGCGATGCACATGTCACTTTTATAATCTGCACAGCAATTGTACTTCGTTTTGAATACATTTTTAAAATATTTAAAAATATTGTTGTTTCTGTTTACATTGTTGTTAAATTGCACAAGCTGAGAGAGGGACACGGGAACAAATAATCTCACTGCCACGTACCTCATGTATGCATGGGTATGTGATTAATAAAGGTGACTTGACTTGCTTTCACGCGCATGTCAGTTAGCAAACAAGCCTGGCAATTTTCAGGAACAAACACCACCAACAGTAGCATGACCACATTTTACGCTGCGTGTATTTTTTGGAAATGTAATTTTTTTTTCACTTGTAACGTTGTTTTTTGGCATTTATGCTTAATTGTTGTAATATTTTTTTGAACTTATTATTTTACATGTTTTACTTATTTATCTGTTGATTCGCCACCCCCCCCGCCCCCCGTGTCCGACTGGGCCCCTCTATGCGACGCTGCCACCTACCCACCCTCACCCCCCATAGTTGCGCCCCTAGACCCACCGACCCTCGCTGTCCAGCGCTGTGGTTACCGGGCGTTGCGTAGCCACCGGTGACCAATGCAGTTCCAGGGGGATTCAAACGCGGCATCTCGCCCGATGTGCTCGGAGAGGCTCGGAGCGCTACATTTTGCTTTACGGAAGGCTCATTGCCAGCGTTGGTGGTGACGCAGGTGGGGAGCGGCGGCGCAGCGGTTAGCGCGCTGCGCTTCGAAGCCAGCAGAAACCCGAAGTTTGATTCCCGCTCACGGCCAAAACTGGTGACGGTCATCTTAACTAGTCCTGGGCCTCCCCTCGATCGGCTCGGCCTCAAATGAGGAACCTAGTGAGGTGTGTAAACGTCGCCACTGGGGAGACAAAGGCGGCCGGGCGTGATGCTAGCCATCCACCTCCTCGTGTGCCCTGCCGACCTTTATAGATCGTGCTACTTGCTAACAGCACTTGCCCCAATGTCTTTTGTGATACCATTATGATAATCCGCATGAAAACGGAGGCGAAGGCCTCAAAAATCAGATGGCGAGTGATGATTAGAGCGCACGGAAGGGACGTGGCAGTGAGGCGAGGCGTCATTACAAACGAACACGTCCAACAACACAGAGGCGCTGCTCACTAGACTCAGGAAGGCACTGCGCTCCCCCACCCTGCTGTGCATTGCATGTCCACGGCGACATGGCTGGAGGTTTGCTTCCAGAAGCGAGCATGGCCACGCACAAATGACAGCTCGCCGAAGTGGCTCATCGTCGTGGGGCAAACATTCACAGCAGCCAAATACTCGTAAAGGCGCGTCGCTTCTGAGCGTGGACCCGGAGAAAAATCCACGCGGCCACAGCGGAGGGGGCACGCGAACTCCAAGTATACAGGCGTCAAAGTCGGGATCGAACCCAACGACCTCCCGCATACCAGGCGAGGTAGTTAACATCTCGCCACCGCTTCGCCCCGTTTGCGATGCGGCCGTCCCAGCATCGGCGACCGGGGTTTCGTTCTCATTAGGACTCATCGGCACAGCACAGGCATTTGATATCACTGCTGTCCTATGCCCCCCGGGAGCACACGTATGGAGGAGGGGGGGGGAGGAGGGGCTCATCTCAGCACCGCGGGTCCCCACGCGCACACAACCTGCACGCTGCGGCTCCACGCAACCACCCGCGCCGCGTGGCACTGCAGCGGACAGAGTGCAGAGCTGAACGCTCCGCGTCGCATTGCCGCCGCAGTGAGCGGTGCGCGCCTCTCTGTACGCTGGGCACGGTTACAAAAAGAAAACACGAGAGCATTAGCATCACGGTGTTTTGCATACGACACGTTTTTGGTTACATGGTTGAGGCGCGCGCGTGTTTTGGCTGGGACATGCTAAAGGACCCCCCCCCCCACAACCAACCACCCCGGGTTTAACTTCCACCCCTGCGCTTTCACGAAACGCGACCGCAGTCCCGTGTAGGCGCGACTGGAGGACCGCAACAGCGCCGCGTTGCCCTCGTTCACCGTTTCAAAAGGGGGTAATGGTGCAGGACCCTGCAATTTCCTTCTCACTCCACTGCTGGTAGAAACGGCCGCCTCCACTGGCACGCGCGATCCAGTGGAGACCCCCCTGACCCCCCCCCCCCCCGCCCTATAGAAGGTCACTTGGCCGACTCTTCCACGACGTTGAACTCCTTTCACGTCGTGCGTAGCCAGCCGTGCTAATCGTCTTGGAAGAGGTGGAACCACATTTTACCCCACCACACTCGTGCCCACACTGCTGGGGAGATAGAGGTGGGGGGT
Source organism: Petromyzon marinus (assembly GCF_048934315.1). Taxonomy (NCBI): domain Eukaryota; kingdom Metazoa; phylum Chordata; class Hyperoartia; order Petromyzontiformes; family Petromyzontidae; genus Petromyzon; species Petromyzon marinus. Next base: position 10,313,983 of record NC_133720.1, read on the forward strand.
GGGGGTGGTGGATTTCACACATTTGCCAATCCTTACAACTGGCACGCAGAGGAAGAATGAACCCCAAGTCCAGTGCGCTAACCATCACACCACGGCGAGATTACATTCCATTGCGTAGATTAGAATGATGTAGCATGCACCGTAATATATTTAAATAAATAAAAGCTCTTTCAATGTTTACAATCACTTTCAGTTTTTAAAATCGTGAAAATTATGGTGCCGGTAGCTTTCCACGAATGAGACAGAGGCAATGCACACACAGAGGCCACAACACATAGCCTAGAGTCGAGGCATTATACTGCAGCGGGCTGTTACGTCTGGGGTTACATCAACGTGATATATGATCTTTAGGAAAAAAAGAAATAGTTACTCTGAACAAAAAAAATAATTTTAGATTTCAATCATTCCTTTCATTCAAAATTGTTTTGTTTTAATCAATGTTAAATATCGTACTACTCGTCGAAAGTAGACCGCGCTTTCATAAGTAACTGTTGACACAACGTGGGTCTGGTTCCCCTTGGCACGCACGCAGCCACGTTACAAGCCGCGCTCGCTTGCGCCACGTTCTACAAAAGCGACGTGCAGCACGCCGAGCAGCGCCGCGTTACGGTGACGATGGCCAACACCTCGTCGCGTCCGGGTAACATCCTCGTCGTGTCCGGGTAACACCTCGTTGCGTGGGCAACATCTCGTCGCGTCCGGGCCCAGGGTGAAATCGGCTGCGGTGGAAACGACTCGTCGGTGACATTACTGTTGTTACATTGTATTTTATAGCTTTATTTTGGTGATTTCGAAAACACGTGGTCAAGCCATGTTTCTTGCGGAAGTGCGGAGTTGGCCTGATAACCTGAATCTAAATAGTCTTATGGTTGTTATTGTTTGACTTGCATCACGCTGGGATTTTTGCACACAGCTTTGTAATACGGTGGGTTGTTTGTTTTTTTGTGGAAGATTTTGCTGGTTTATCCCAGGATGTTTCTGTTGCGCGTCGTCGCTTTAAGATGTTTCTCTGTTCACATTTAGTTTTGTTTTGTTGCGGTTGCACCCGACTCTGGAGCCGCGTGGCTCACAGGGCTCTATACCTAATCAATGAAACTTGAAAAACTTGAAACTTTAAAACGGCGCGGGAAGGGTGCGCAGAGGCGAGGACGTAAAAATGCCGCCGCACATTTCCACGCGATGAGCCACACCTCGTCGAGGTATCATTTGTTGTGTCCAGGGTTGCTTATGAAAAATATGCTTACAGCCAAGTGGGCTTTATCTGCTCAAATAAACGTAGGTGTATATATGTATGGTTCTAGTGATTTGCTTATCGTTTCTCATTCCTTTGCACTCCTATCGTGTTTACGTTCTGTTTGTTCTTGTGACTTTCCGACCCGCCCCTACTGGACTACAGCGACAGAGAGCTTTAGAGCTCAACGGATTCCTCCAGTATAAATAAAGGTTCCGATTGCTGGCAAATTGCGTAAGATGGCAGATGGGACGCAGTGTGCGAGAGGGCGAAAGGTTTGCAGGGAAGGAAAGCCCCGCAGGCGGACAAAAGACGGCACGGCTCAAGACGAACAGCAGCAGGAATAAATACGGAGCGCCGCGCAGGGAGGGGAGCATGGTTAGAGAAGGAATGCCCTGGCGAAGACGTTGGGGATGATGAGGGGAGGAAATAGATGGAGAGAGAAGGCACGGGCAGAAGTGAGGAGCTCCACGGAGGAGCTGAGGCAGGGAGAGAGGAGGGATTCAGAGTGGGGGTGGCCACACAGAAGCCACGTGATTTACGGGAGGCTTGAGCCGATATAGAGAGACGTAAGCCAGCGCCAGCATATTAACCCTTTCCCGTTCCGATGACATACGTGTACGTACGTGTACGTCATCAGTTTAACTTCTGATTCTGTTCTGATCACGTATGAGTACATAGGAAGAACAAATAAAATAACTTCATCGGTACTGAGGCTCTCACGGCAATGCAGGAGGGCGTGTGGCACAGTTTAGTGCCAGCTATCATAGAGTGCAGTCGTGTCGCGACAGTTCTTTGCGGTAATATCTCTTTAAAAACAACAGCACTACGCCTCTCTAAATACAATTCACGCTGAACCGCTTGCGCATTCCGAGATTCAGAGATGAACGGGACACCCACCCTTCAACTTGCAGACGTCTTGGAACGGCAAAGGGTTAAAGAGTATTCCTTCTCTATGCGATGGGTGGCATAGTTCAATGAGAGAGAGTCCAATTGGTCCTACGTATGAATTCTTTGAACAAAATTACGAGACATTTACTAACACAGGAATGGAAACAAGCTCAATTATGGAATGATGCTTCAATCATTTCATGCATTCATTCAGAAAAAATAAAACGAATGTTAAATACCATTGGACCCTGCTCTGCAGGGCTATGAAAAGGCATTTGATTCAGTCGCGATGAAAGCGGTCACTAAAGCCGTCACAACGAAACGCCTAAAGAATACGAAAATAGAAATGATCAATAATTTACAAAGACGGAAGAGCTACACGAGAACTAGAAAAAAAACAGAAGCGGAGCTATGCAAGCAGCTGCGTAGGCTTTTTGCGACCATTATTTTGTATGCTCATTTGTTAGGGGGTTAGAGGGCGTTAATGTATTCCCAGCAACCGCCTGAAGATGCCGGTTGTTGTGATCGTGAGCGAGATGTCGTTAACTCAAATTGTAAATGTCGTGGGTTTGCTCTCCAACACAGAACCAGTACCGCTGAAGTAGTAACTAATTGGTACGTTTTGTTGACGTGACAAACCTTTCGATTGGCTGTCGGGCGGAGGTGGGTGTACGACACATTTACATTTACTGCGATCTCATCCACGAAACCTGATCATGAATCGCACAATCAGCTTCACACACTCTCCCCAATGCTATTCACAGTGGCATTAGACGCACTCCAAAAACTAAATTGTAGTAGAAAGAGGCATAAATATGAACGGTCATTATAAAGACCAATGAGGACGGGGGAAAAAACCCATCATAAAACGATTGGAGAACGTAACCAAGGAGGGAACAACACTGGGCTTGGGTTAACCCTTTCCCATTGCGATGACGAACATGTACGTCATCGCAATGGGAAAGGGTATGTCATCAGATTTCTTTCTGATTCCGTTCCGATGACGTATGCGTACATTATTGGAATAGGAAGAAAACTAAAGTTAAATAACAAGGCCATGCGGGAGGGGGGGGGAGCATCTGGCAGTTTGGCGCAAGCTGTCGTAGAGTGCGGTCCTATTGCTACAGTTCTCTGCGGTAACAATGTCTTTAAAAACAGCGGCGCTACTACGCCTCTCTCAATAAAATGATCGCCACGCCACTTGCGCGTTCCGAGATTGAGCGGTGAACGGGACACCCGCCCTGCAACTTGCAGACGTCTCGAAACGGGAAAGGGTTTAAGATTATTGATCAAAACAAGTGCAGTGGCGTACGATTTAGTTCGCGAGCAGTTGTGGCATCGGGACCCAAATGGTGAAATAACGAAAGGAGGACAAGCGACAGCAGGGAGGCTTCGCTTTAGAGGATGAGCTTGGTATAGTCAGGCAGACCTCGGCACACCGTTTCTCAAAACGCGCCATTCCTGGGGAAGCAAGCGCTAATCGAATCAGCGCTTAGAGGGATCACTGTACCCCAGTGTCCATATGGGGGATGCGTTCCCCGACAGCATTATTCCATTCGTACGACCAATATATGAGAGCTTCGGTGGGGTATCGGTAACAGCGCTAACAACAACGCAGATGGTAAACGTTCTTTCACAAGAATGTATTGTGACATCGGTAAGTATTACGCACTGTACTCACGAGTGCATTCCAGTGTACTCCTGCTACAAGGCAGCGGTGGGAGACGAGATTGGAGGAACTGCTGCACTCCCAATCCGGGCCATTCTCTAGGAGGCGGCTTCAGGGCCTCCGTGATCTCAGCGATGCCCGCGCCAGTCTACATTTCTGTGGCGAGGTTTCTTTTAGGTGGAGACTGAGACTATATCCTGATCTCGTGAGTTCTCGCCCGGCTAACACTGGAAAACCCTATCTACGTGACTTTACCGAAAGACCCAAAGAATATCAATTCCTGCAGTCACGAAAGCTTTCAGTCAAAATACGTTTTTGTTTATGTAATCGTGACGACAAATCGTGATAATCGAATTGCGGGAGGCAGAGGACTGGTTGGCTCAGAGCCATACGTCGCTCTCATAGGCTGAGAGAATGAAGGGGGCAATCTTCATTTGAAGCTTGACTATCCTGTTGTATACCCTTTGCCCGTGGACGACCGCTTGTGTTGCGATCGAAACGTCGTGATTTGTTTCATTTTATTTCTAACTATGTGACTTCACCGAAAGAACCAAAGAGTTGAGTCATGAAGGGGGTGGGCTATGTTTCCTCGGCATCCGCTGCTGCTGCTGCTCGTAAGCGCCTTATAGACATTTTGCTTTTCTTCATTTTGTTAAAAAAAAACTAAATAAATTTATCCAGGACAAACGAGCACAAATAACAAATCGGCGGTCAACGGGGGTCGCGCTGAGTGGCATGTCACTGGCATGTCAATGGCATGTCACTGGCATGTCACTGACATCGTCAGGGCTACCGCCTGCTGTGGCACACTGATCGGAACGATGGACACCCGGCAAAACAGAATGAAAGACGGGAAAAAAACACGCACAGCACCGCCTGTTCCCCGATTACAAGGCTGTGCTACGTCTGGCCTGTGACACGCTACATGCTGTTTCTCCCTCCTTTAGATGTTCCCACTGTACTCTGGGTTCTTGAGAGGAGGAGGGGGGGGCGGTGTTCACTCTACCGGGGGTGCAGTTATTGTGTTTTACTTGCGATTTTTTTGTTTGCGAATCGAGTTGAATTTTTGCAGGCTGGTGAATTGGCCCACTGGCACCGCCGCACAATGGAGGGTTCACTCTCTTACAAATCGTGCCGTGGGGGCTTGTTTATATTTCCATTTTTTCTGGCTTTTCCGTTATGCTTTGCCAACGAGACTACGGAAATTAGGGGCATCTGAGGCAGGAAGCAAACGGTGGACTTCGTGCACACTGGCTCATCGTCGAGCAGGTTGTATACTCGGTCACCCAGCCACATAAAAGTGGTGGAAATCACACATTGCGATGTATGTTCAACTTCTTTCGCACCGTACGTTGACAACCGCGCTAGTCAGAAGTGCGGGGGACGGGACAAACTAAACACAAAAAGCAGTTCTAAAGAAAAGTATTTCCAATCCAGATGATTTAAAAGTGCATAGCCTCAGTAGCTTCCTATTATCGGGAGAGCGTTTCAGACGGCCGGGGAAGCGCATCCGGAAGCGTGCGATGCAGCGACCGTCTTTGTGCGATGCTCTTCATGAAGACAACCACCAGATATTGGGAGTTCCGCTCACGTGATGGACATCGACGGGACAAGTCACAAGGCTGAGGGATGGCGTCGATACGAGGGGGGGGGGGGTCCTTCATCAACCCGCACCGACCAGCGTGAAGTATGGTCAAACAACACCCCACGACCCACACAGCGTACGGAGGCCCTCGTCCAGCAGTGGATTGATAAAGGCCGCTGCAAACGATACTTGCTTTGTAGTGTGATTGTGAAGAAAAAGCCACATGATAAGAAGGGTCTGCTACGATTGGCCACTCGTGATCTTCGACACAAACCTCCGTTTTTCTCGCCGCAGAAAATTAACTCTTCGAAGGCATGAAACAGGCGAGGAACAAAAAAACACGGGCAAGTTTAACATATCACTTTAACTTATTTCAACATAGAAGTAAAAAAAGAAACTAAAACGACCCTCAAAGGTGTAAAAATATCACCAGGTGTACCACCACACTCCTTACGACAGACACGTAGTGTGCAACAATGGCAATTTGGTTAGGGGCCGTCCATAAATGACGTCACGCGATTTTAGACGATTTGACCCCCTCCCTAGTCACACGGCGTCACAAAAAGTCAGACCCCCTCTCAAATACGACGTCACAAAGCTGTGCCCCCCCCCCCCAAAAAAAATATATAAAACATGCTTCAAATCGCTTTAAACTATTGTCATTGTAGTGCGTATTTAATGTGACGCTGCACTCTGATGTTGTAGGAGAAAACATTCATTAAAAAGTCTACTTAATAAAGCAGAACGTGTTGTCTATATTTATTTAAAGTTGCGCATTTTGATGTGACGTCACATTTCTCAAACCCCGCCCCCCCCCCTCGTCACACATCGTCATAAATGTCTGACCCCCCCCTCACTAAGTGCGTGACGTCATTTACGGACGACCCCTTATAAAAAAATGATGAAAGCATTCCGCGCCGTTTAGGTGTTGCGGCCGTGCTGGCTGCGTGTAGCCCGTCGACGTCACTGCCGTGTCACACGCGCTCCATCCTCACGCTCGGTGGCTCGAGTCTGGTACAGCACAACGCAGTTTGTTTTCAGAAGCGGCCTGGCCGCTGCAAATGATCGCCCAAGTTGATTTTGAATTTGGAGGGGGGAAAGGAAAAACCCGGAGGAGCCCGGAGAAAAATCCACGCGGCCACGGGGAGAGACGCGCAAACTCCAAATATAGGGGCATCGTCAAGAGTCAGGATCGAACCCACGACCTCCTGTATACCAGGCGAGGTAGTTCACATCTCGCCACCGCGGTGCCCCGTTTGCATACGGTAACCGGAGACCAGTTTCGTCCTCATTAGGACTCATCGGTACAGCGCAGGCACACCCCAGGCCCCGGCAGCCGCGGGTGCGACCCGCGTGTGGTTTTTCAGGGTTGGGCTGCGTGTTGGGACGCATCTTCAATCGATTCGTTCAACTCCTGAAGGTGGCCCTGCAGCGCCGCGTGGCGAGAGCTTCGAATAAGGATTGCTCAACACTCGGCCCCAACAACCCGGAGCAACGCACTCGGAGCGCGCGCGGATTTCTATTGGCACCACGGGGGCAAACACTCGCCGATTCAGGCTGACAACAGCAATAATAATAATGTATACTTCCAGAGCGATGATTCACTCCGATAATTGAAGGGAGGCCGGGAGAATTGTGGGAGCGACGACAAGGGGAGCTTAATGTGGCCAGGACTGCGGTAGAGTTGACAGCCTGTCGGGCCACGCCCCTAAACATGCACCTCCGGTAGCCCTGTTGCCAGACACGGGAGCACAGGGGGGGGGGGGGGGTGAGCCCCGTTGTTACACGACCCGAGGTTAAGCATAGCTCCCCTTTCCCACATGGTCACATCCAAGCCAGTGCTGGGCCCTCTCGCGGTAACGGGGTGGGGGATCTCCACTGGCTGTTTGCTGTGCCGAGCCTGAACCAAACCGTGAGATCCTCCGGTCTCACAAGTTATCTAAACGTGGCTCGGGGGGGGGGGGGCAAGCAGGGCCAGGGGCAGCGGACAAGTCAAACCTAGTGTCACGTAAACGTGCCTCAACTCGTTCACCGCACGAGACGTCGGCGGCTCGGTTCGGCTCAGCCCGGATTCCGCGGTGGAAAAAAAGACGAGCTGGTGCCTCCCGAGCCGCCCCCGGGCCCAGCTCGGCACAGGCCCCCGGCGCAGTTTGGTTGAGCGGTAGAAAATACATCGTCGGGAGACGTCTGAATATGTTACCGTGAAGGCTTCGGCGAGTAGCGTGTCCCTGTGAACGCTTCCGCGTGTGTGCGCCAGGAGGCTTAGCTTAGTTACGCGTCTTAGCTGAGCAGCACTGCGAAGCACATCAGTTTACTGGTAAACAAGGTAAAAGCTTAACTATTTAGAACATTCGAGGGGGGGGGGGGGGGTGAGGTTAAGTAGTGGCATTTCGAAGAACGCTGAATTAAAAAATAGCTTTTCAAAACTATGGGTGGGTATAAAATGGCTTACAAACACATGGGTCGTAACAAAAATTGGAAATCTCGCCTGGAAATATAAAAGTTTTGCCGACACACAGGAGCCCGTTAAACGAGACGACCAAACGGTATGGGGCGCACAAGCTTTGTTTGGTTTCTGCAAATCGAGGAAGCGGCCGCGTGTTTGACGTGGCGGCGGTGACGCCGAGACTGGTGGTGCCGTGGTCATAACGCACCCCCCCCCCCCCCCCCCATTTGAGAATGCACCCCACTGTGTGTTCCTGGGTAGTAAATGCTATTTCCCAATTGCTTATGCCTCAAAGGTACAGAAGATGGCTGTTATTCCCCACAAACTTTGCTTTTGTGACCAGGACAGTGATGTTTTTTTTAATTTATTTACCTATTTTCAATGAGCAAGCGTGAGCATTTGTGTCATTCATTCACACAAAGTGCTGGTCGCAAAAGCAAAGTTTGTGGGGAATAATAGCCATTGTCTATACTTGAGGCATAAGCAGTAAGAAAATAACACTTACTACCCAGGGACAAAAATCGTGTTACAAAGTATATAACGCACCCCAATTGAGAATGCTATTCATTTAAGAACGCACCCCAATTGAGAACGCACCCCATTTGAGAGCTCCCCCTTTAAAAATGCACCCCATTTGATAATGCACCCCGATTTGATAATGCGCCCCATTTGAGAGCACCCCATTTGAGAATGCACTCCCATTTGATAACGCACCCCCATTTGATAATGCTCTCCATTTGATAAAGCACCCCATTTAAGAATGTACCCCCATTTGAGAACGCACCCACATTTGAACGGTGGATGAAATCTCTAAGAAAACTTTATCACAAAACTGCAACATTGTTGATTTGAAACTGTCTGCACCAAGAGGGGAATGTGTATGCTCACGTAACCTGGCACGCCGATGATTTTGAACTAAAAAGCATAAAAATAAAATAAATATGATTGCTAGTTAAACATAGTGTTTCTTAATCTGTATTGTAGGAGGTATGTGAGAAAGTTAAGCCTTCCCCACCCCACCCTATGTAAGTCGCACGATTTTCCTGTACAGAAACAGCCAAACTAAGGCACCTTAAAGCACGTCCTTGTGAGCCTTGTTACGGCCAAATACAGCTGAAATTGGCCAACAAGAGCCTAGCCCAGCCAAACTACACGCACGGAGCACGCCTAGACGTAGGCTCAGCGTGCCGAGGACAAACTGAGCCCAAGTCATCCCGGGTTTAAACCCAACGTGCCTCACGGCGGTCAGTGGATTCTTGGCCTGCCCCAAGTCAGACGGACGCAACGTCGCGAAGGGAAGGCAACACAGCTCGGCCTCACGTGGAGCTGAGCACAATCCAGCGCGGCGCTTGGGTTATGAGGTTGTCGCGTGCGTTTCTCTGTGGAGGGCAGTGCGGGGCGGGAGATGGCGGGGGTTGGGGGTCACGTGGAATGGCTAGGGGTAGCGCCGGATGGGCAGGGGTCGTGCTGGAGGGCCAGGGGTCGTGCTGGACGGCCAGGGGTCACGCCGGACGGCCAGGGGTCACTCCGGACGGCCAGGGATCGTGCGAGATGGCCAGGGGTCGTGCTGGACGGCCAGAGATCGCGCGGGATGGCCAGGGGTCACTCCGGACGGCCAGGGGTCACGCGCTCGTGTCCACATCGGCCATGAACTCGGCCCAGACGGGGCAGTGTCGTGATGCCGCCCCCCCCCACTCCCAACCGTCGGGGATCCAGCTGCTGCAGAGGCCCTCGCGCACGGCGCACGCACGGCCTGGCACGGGCACGCACGCACGCACGCACGCACGCAGAGACAGTGGATAAACACACGGACACACACGGAGAGACACGCACGTGCGGGTAAACACGCGGGCACGCACGCAGATACACGGATGTGCGGGTAAATCCACGGGCACCCACGCAGAGACACATACTCGCAGGAAAACACATGGGCACGCACGTAGAGACACGCACGCACGGGTATACACGGGCATGCACGCAGAGACACGGACGCGGGTACACGTGCCTGCGTGCGCGCATAAAAGGCACGCGAGGCTACAGAGACGCACACAAGCCGACGACAAGGCCGGTCACGTGGCCCGGCTGTGAGCAGGTTAAACATTTGTTGCGGGCCACCCTGGTTAATGCTGCACGTGTATTAATGATACCATACGCGCCATGTTCTAAGAAGAGTGGGCCACTGTGTCCCCACGTCACAGTCCAATTTTGCTTAATTCGAAAAATTAACAAAATCAAAACACACATAGCAATCGTCGCCCCTGGGTAAATAAACTTAAAATAACACAAAGCCAGACACACAAACACAGCGCCGAAAATACACACACAGACACACAACAACAGCTGCCATTCGCCAATAAGTGGCGGGGGACGTCTCCATGGCACCTTGTGCCAGGTTATGTGCACTGAGGCCACGTGAAGTGTCGAAGGCTCGCTGGCAAGAGGTCACGGGACAGAGCCAGGTGCAATGGGTTGACTCGCTGAAATGACTGGCAGACACAAAGAACAAAAATCCCCCGCACAGCCTTAAGAGACTGTTGGGGCAAGTATTGTTAGCAAGCACTTATGAAGGATGGCACAGCAACACCATGCCTGGCTGCCTTTGTCTCCCCGGTGGTGATGTTTACACACCACACCAGGTACTCATTTGAGGCCAAATCAACCGAGGGGAGGCCCAGGGCCAGTTTAAATTAATCGTCACTGCAATTTGCCGTGAGCGTGAATGGAACGCGGGCGGCCGAGTTCACGCGTACAAATGGCCAGGCCACACCGTGCCGCGGGTGTTTGCGCGCACCGGTGAAGATGCGCTGGATCGCCGGGTTGATCCAGATGTTGTCGACGCAGCCTCCCGCGCCGAGCTCCGTGGCCTCGCCGGGCGGGAGGCAGTGGCGGAAGCCGGCGTCGCGCAGAGCGTCGAACGCCGCGTCCTCGGGGGAGCAGGAGAAGCCGCCCATCAGCAGCACCGCGCGCTCCTCTTGACGACACAACGCGAGCGTAGGAGGACAAAGGCGCACACGCGCTTGGACGGCGCACTCGGCAAAGGAAAGTGTCTCCGCGCCACTGCTCCCACCCGCATTGCGAGCGCCGTGAGTGGTGATCAACCCCGAACATTGAATCCAGCCTCTCGTAGGCGCTGGCAACACTACGCTTACCAAGCCAGCGAGTAAACCTCGCACTCCCGATGAGCCTCACCTTTGATGTGCTCGTCCAGCGCCCTGAGGCACTGCTCCACGAGGGCGCGCCGCACCGACGGGTCCTCGGCGGGGGCCGCGTCCGCCGTGGCCGCTCGACGCGTGTGCACGTTGAGCAGGATGAACTCAAACCCGCCGGCCTGCGCGCAACGCCAAACGCGTTCACACACCAGCAGCGGCACCGCTCGAAAATTCAGCATTTTTATTTTACCAGGTAAGAAGGCCCCACACTGAGCTATGATATGGCTCCTTTTCAGAAGCGCCCTGGTTATCAACAAAGTGGCTTATCGCGTGGAAATTTATCGCAGCAGCCAAATACTCTCAACGCACGTTGATTCTAAACGTGAGGGAGGGGGGAAACGGGAGGACTCGGAGGAAAAATCCACGTGACCACGGGGAGAGAGAGACACGCGAACTCCAAATATACAGCAGGCGTCCTGTATACCAGGCGCGGTAGTTAACATCTCCTAGCCACCCTGCCTCTCTCCTCTACTGCAAAAACCTCAGCAGGGCCCTCCTGTTGAAGGGTTCTGAGACTCGGCGAGGCTTTGCTGGGCGCACACCAGTGAAGTAAACACCGCAACCGCTGCGAGTCGGCCAGACGGCAGGACAGCGATGGATTCTTCAATCCATCTGTGCAGAGGTTTGAGTTGCCCACCGCTTGTATGCCTGCGTGAATTTTCTCCAGTTACTTGAGATCTCGCGAATGAAATTGGGCCAAATATCCCAACGCAGAACCTGCCTGAAAATGACCACGCCGCTTAGCCACAATACAAGCATCCTCAATGTTTTTGCCCAAGAATGGTAATGAAACACATTTATATTTCAATACGCTGTGTATGTACCGGTACGGCTTCTATATATATTTTTTCGTGTTTAGTTTGCTGTCGTTCCTCCGCACCTAAATTGGCACGGGTGGCTACGTGCTGTGCGAAAGAAGTTCAACGTACATAAATACAACATGCTTAGCATGTTAAGAGAGCGTGTACCTGGGCGTAAGCGGACATGCAAAGCGCGCGTGCGCGCGTGCGCATTCATGTACGCACGCTCACATTGCTCTCTGTGGAGTCGAGCCACCGGATTGCACAGTGGCTCCCTCAACGGACCGGCCCACCAGCTGGCTTGGAGCCGAAGCAGACCCTCTTGCTCGTGCTCTTTGTTACGGCTACAGGGAACGCACGCCCTGGCCCACGGCAGAGCCGCACGACGCACGGTTACCGTGAAGTGGCCCAGGAAAGGGGAGATGTGGGCGTCGTGCCCGAGCGCGTCACGGTGCCGGAGGTGCAGCGAGGAGGCTGCGAGCAGCTCGATGCCCGTGTCCGTGTCCCACAGGAAGCCCAGGCGACCCTGCTCACAACCGATCCCATCCTGGGAAGGGGGCAAGAGCCACCATCACCGCCACCATCGCCACCATCGCCGCCACAATCAAAAGAAAAAGACAAAGACTCCCCCCCCCGTATAGCCTATAAACAGTACCGGAGAGACAAAGGCAGCCAAACGTGGCACTCACTCGTGCACCGTGCTGGCCTTACCAGGGTCTTCGCGGATGTCGCTTGCCCCAACGACCAGTAAAAAGCTAAGCGGGGGATCTTTGCCTTTGTGGGTGTACTCATACCTGTCCGGGGAGTTTTTGCGGAGGCTCGGACAGCACGCCCCGCCACGAACCGCGGAGAAGGGGCTCCCAGCCGCTCACTTGCGGCGTGATGGGCTCATTCATCTCCATGCAGATCTGTGTGGATAGTCGCACACACACACACACACATCAAATACAAATCCTTAACCGACTGTTGGGGTAAGTGCTGTCAGCGCGCACCAATGAAGGCCGGCACAGCACACTGGGGGGTGGGTGGCTATCAGTAGCGATGTTTACACATCGCACCAGGTATTAGTTTGAGGCCGAGTCGAATTAGGGGAAGCCCAGGACCGATTCAGATAATCGTCACCGGTGTTGGCCGTGAGCAGGAATCGAACCCGAGTCGCCGGAGTTCATAGGGCAGCACACTAACTGTTGCACTACTGCTCCCCCCACACACACACACATCACGCACATGTGTGTGTGTGCGCATTCACACACCAGTCCTGTTCTTAGCCTTGCCAAGCTGCGGGGGCCTCGCGTAACCACAAACCGTAACCTCGCGTTTTCTTAAACCCGTGGCGGCGCACCCCCCTGCCTTGCATCTCCCCTGCTCACACGAACTATGGAAGGGCGCTCATCTCCGCTGGGGAATAATGGGATGGCTCTGATCCAGTGGTGTTAATTATATTCCTGTAGCAGAGCCAGCGTATCCCTAAGCACCGCGGACTTACTCGCAAATGGTCCTCATTTTACTGACCCCGAAGAGAAGATGGGTTGGATGAACTGGGATCTGAACTTACCCTGTGGAATGCCCATTTATCACGCTTTGGCGAGCACTGGGAGTGAACGGAATCTGCCGCACCAGCCTTACCTTTTCCAAGGATGCTCTGTCCATGACATCCTGAACAGCCAAGAGTTTGATCCTAAAGATGGGGAAAGGAATATTGATTTGTGCGGTGAATGACACCATGGCTATCGTATGTTCAAGATTCCTTGTTGTCAGGCAGTCAATCCCCACAATTAAATTCATTTTCCAGATTTTTTTGTTATCACTTTTTAGATAATCATTGTTAGATTCAACGATCACTTCCAAAAGCCATGGAAGTGACCATCAGATCCAGGTTCATGTTGTGTAACAATTGAAAGTGCCAACCCATTGCGTCGAAAATATAGTTTTTTAAAACCCGTAACATCCCCTTCGTCAGCCCACTGCTGGATGAAGGCCTCGGCCATGCTTGTGTAGCTCATGGGGCTTGCTTGACCACGCTATTCAGGGTGCAAAACCGATGGTTAATTGTTTATTCTGATATTAAACCCTGAATATCCGAGCTGTGTTTGGAGCATATCTCGTCTTGGGCTTTCGCCACGCACTACTGCGGGCGCCTTCCCCAGTTGATAACGGACACAAGAGGCTGCGAACACTCACACGGTGGATTCAAAACCGTCATGCCAAGGCGTTCGGATGTCGCGAGTTGACAGATACACGCGGTGAGGGGGGGGGGGGTAGAGTGTGGGGGGGAGGGGGCAGCACCCACCCGTTCTCCAGCAGCGTCATGCCGATCACCTCCCTGACCCCGGGGTTCTCCGCCTTCTCCGCCGTGCACCTCGTGAGGTCCCACGTGCCCAGCCGCACCGAGGGTCGGCCCTCCGCTCCGTCCGCGCCGGGCAGGCACGGCGACGGAGGCCGCCCCACCCGGCCCGACCCGGTCGCCGCCCCCGCCGCCGCCGCCGCCGCCACCCCCGCCGCCGCGCCCGCCGCCCCGTCCGCGACTCCGTTGGGGCCCTGCGGCACGTTGGCGTAGAGAGACGCCGGCCGGGGCCCGTTGCTGCGCGCACCATCGGGCTTGCCGTTGCTCTCGTTCGGGACGGCGCCGCCGTCGGGCGGGGCCCGCGTTTGGGCCCCCGGGGCGGACGTTGTCGCCGCCGCCGCCGTCGCCGCCGTGTGCTCGGCCGCGTCGGGGCCCAGGGGCCCCACGCAGATCTCGGGCTGGATGTGCTGGAGTTTGGCGGCGCCGATGCCGCTGACCAGCGCGAGGTCTTCCACCTGGGGCACGGGGAGACAAACGAAGGCCGAGTGAAGCTGGCGGTCCCGTTTGGGGAGGAACGCTTAGGCCCCCACTGAGTAGGACGTCTGGAGGGAAGGGGAGCGGTGCAGGACATGGAGGGGGGAGGCTATGAAGTTCGTGGGGGCACGACGCAGTCCGGCTTGGCGCGGTTCTCATAGCAACAAGACTTTGGGCCATTCACAAACTGTTGTGGATTCTGGGTTCAAATCTGAGGCCGTACACTCACTACGCTCATTTAAATTCTGGATTGTCAAGCCTGGCTGGTGCGTGCATGCGCACCCCCCCTCCCCCCCCCCCACAGCGTCAAGCCGACGTCACGCCGACGTCACGCCTCCCCTCTCTACCCACCCTCCCGTGCAAATGCAAGCGATACCCTATCATACTATTATATCACTCTATGTCATACTTTATCATACTATAATATCATACTGATGATATCGTACTGATGACATCATAATTTATCATCGTATGATATCATACTATATTCAGAATTATAATCTTTATTTAAGACTGGATTAATCTGATGAGCTATTAAACAAAGATTTCGCTGGAGGGAGGGAGGCGTCTTAAAGATCCGCCGGCAGCGCGTCTATACAAAAATAACCCCATAATATCACATTTGATTTCACTAAATGATGCACATTTCCAGCTCTGAGCATGAAAATTAAACATTAACCTAGCACATAACCTTACAGTAGGGCGCAAAGGAGAGTGCAGCACCCCTAGCGTTGGCAAGAGGGTGTTCAAGACACGTCACACGTAATTTTGCGACGAATAATTTTAAACGCCTTTTGGCATCCTCTGGTCTAACACCGTTTGAGACGAGGCTCAAAAGAAAGCTGCCTATGGTGTGGACCAATCAGTTTCAAGGACAATGCAGATATTTTCAGAGTTATGTTTTTTGTTTGCATTCTGACCACAAGCATTGTGGTTAATTCAGACATGATTCCTTGCAAAAGGTTTCAGTTTGGTGTCTTAACATCTTAACATCATATTTTGGTACTGGCAAAGGAGGTCCCATGATGATTGATGATTTTATACCTGGGGCAACGGATGCTTTTCACATAATTAGGATCGGTGCTCGTGTCCGGCGTGTGTTCTCCATGTTTCACATCGCGGTTGATGAGCACAGGCCACAAAATCTAAATCGGAACATTTATTTATACTGGAGGAATCCGATGAGCTTTAAAGCTCTTTAAGACACGGATGTCCAGTAGGTGTCCAAAACCACAAATCCCACCGATGTCCAACGTCCCAAAACCGCTGAGCGCTCCGTGAAACAAGGGCTCGATTAAACGTTGTGGGGCTACACCACAGATTTCACGCCTTTCTCAAGCTGGGCAAAGTTACAAAAAATGTTGGGGGGGGGGGGTAAAAAGAAAAAAACCGGCCACGACGGTGGTGTATGTGTGTGTAACCACGACAGCGAGGCGCCAATTCACCCAGCTAGGCCAATGACCTCATCCGGCCGTGTCGGCAGTTTTCCTCTCCTCTCTTGCCGCATCGGCGAGGCAGCGACGGAAGCGGGGGTGGGGGGGGCAAGCCGCGGCACGACGCCGTGCACATTAGCGGCCAATTGCTCGGCAGCGAACACACACACTCACCTCACTCCCGGACGCCAATCAATAACGGGCTTCAGGCTTTAAGTGAATTCAAACAAAGCTGAGGCGAAGGTAAGGCGTAACGATTGAAGAATATCCTTGAAATAGGTGATGTGTGTGTGTGTGCGCGCATCCATCACGTTTAGTTTAGTGATTAGCGCACTGCGCTATGAACCCGGCGGCCCGAGTTCGATTCCCACGCACGGCCAACGCCAGTGACGATTATCTGAACCGGTCCTGGGCCTCTCCAAGGTCGACTCAGCCTCAAATGAGTACCTGGTGCAGTGTGCAAACATGGCCACAAGGAAGACAAAGGCGACCGGATGTGGTGCTGGCCCACCCACCCCTTCATGCGCCGTGTCGGACTTCATCGGTGCTGACAACACTTTCCCCAACAGTCTATTAAGGCGATAACGGGGGACTTTTGTCTTTGTCTATCACGTTTATATCTTTCTCAAAAACCCCCAGGCAAACAATCACCATAATCCATTCTCGATCAAGAGCTGGGCCGCGAACGACCATTTCCACACAACGGAGAAGGTGGGCCACAGCGACGGACAGGCGGGCAGGCGAGAGGCACGGTCCAAGTGGAGACGGAGCGACGGCAGTGGAGGGACGCGCGACAAACACGAGAGGCCGACTCGCAATCGGAAGATCGTCGAGTCAGAATCCTGGGTCGGGGGTTGGCTCGTCAAGACACGTCCGTCATTAATGCTGCCCCCCCCCCCCCCCCAAAGGAGAATATACACAAGAGGAGACATTTGGGGCAATGGCCCTTTACTCAGCATAGCAAAGGCCATCGCCCACAACCTCAGTGATCTCGTCAAAGAATATAAACCACCACGTGAACTGCAGTTATCGTCGCAGCAACGGCTTTTGGCCGGCCATCTAACAGAGAAAATCACCGCATCGTGCGATTTTCAGATGTGCTTCTGTCGCCGTCTGGAACGCTCCTCCTTCCTACATTAGGAAGCCGCCACTGGAGCTTTGCACTTTTAAATCATCTACATTGCAAAAACTCATTTCTATATAAAACTCTTTATGTTTAGTTTGCTGTCCTTCCCCTGCACCTCCGAATAGCACGATGGTCTGCGTACGATGCGAAAAGAAGTGCAGCAACATACCTACATACAAACATCACCGATTACAAACGATTTCCTCTCTCGGGAAGTGCTATTGACGAGCGTGAGCTTTCGGTTGTCGTGTGCGCGCCTGAGCAGAGCTGACAATGTAGAACGCACGCACCCAAAACCAAAAACATTTTGTGCACGGTGGTGCCCCACCCCCCCCCCAAACAAACACTGTCCAGAATCAAAACCCGCTTATAGCTTCGGAGGTCTCACAGGATCGGGGGACATTCCAGATGAGTTTGGGCACCACGGAGGCAAGACGTTAATTACCTCGCTTGGTATACAGGAGGTCATGGGTTCAATCCTGACCCTGACGACTGTATATTGCATGTTCTCTCCATGGTCGAGTGGCTTTTTCTTCAGGTCCTCTGGTTTTTCCCCACCACATTTAAAATCAACGTGCGTTTAGAGTATTTGGCTGCTATACATTTCCACATGATGATAAGCCGCTTCGTTGAGCTATCATTTGCTGCTAGGTAGCCGCTGAAAAAGAGCTACAACTAACTCAGAGGGCCTGACCTGGTCAAATCGTTCAGTTGAGATTTCGTCATAGGCTGCTGGGACATGCAAATACAAAAATACAGAACGAAAAGCAGCAGAGTGTTGTGTGGTTGTTATGGCGTGTGGGTGGATCATCTGTCAGTCAACTCACTCAGTCAAACCCATAACACCTCTGGGTCTGTCCCTTAACCTATCAGCAGCGATTTCTTCCTCACTTCACGCAATGGCCTAATCGTGCACCTCGCCTGTCGCAAGCACTGTGGTGACATCACCGGCCACACAGTGGCGAATGGCAGCTCTTGTTGTTGTTGTTGTAGGGCGAGTCAGGGCGGGGGGGGGGCACCTTGCGGAAGCCGGATATCTGCTGCCGGTACTCGACGATGCTGTGCGCGATGGCGCGCGACACGCCCGGCAGCGTCATCAGCTGCTCCTCCGTGGCCGTGTTGATGTTGATGCGGTCCACGCCGTACGGGAGTCCTCCGTACTCCCTCCCGGGGCCACCGCGGTGGCAGCTCAGCGGGCCCCCCATCGCGCCGCTAAACAAAAGACAAAGTTCCCCCGTAAATAGGCTTAGACAGACTGTTGGGCCAAGTGCTGATACAGAGTTGCACCGATGACGGCTGGCACGCGCGCGAGGGGGTGGGTTGGTGTTCAGCATCACGCCCGGCTGCCTGTCCCCGAGTGGCGATGTTTACGCACCGCACCAAGTACTCATTTGAGGCTGAGTCGACCTAGGGGAGGCCCAGGACTGGTTCAGATATCTGTCACCGGTGTTGGCCGTGAGCGGCAATCGAACTCTGGTCGCCGGGTTCGTAGTGCAGCACGCTAACCGCTACACCACCGCTCCCCACACATACACCAAAACACAAAAACACACACACACACACGTACGTGCGTAACGGGATGAAGAACGGATTTAAAACACAATAATTTTTTGCGGCCGTTCCTCCGTTGTGTTCTTATCGTCTTTTCTCCTCTCCGACGACAAGATAGCGTGCGCATGTCATTTGGAAAAATAGTACAAGATTGGTTTCTCACACGCACGATTTGCTGCACGTATCAAATGTATCTATTTATCAGTTTCGGCGACAGTAACACCCAGGGAGGCGGGGGGGAGGGTAGGTGGCTAAAAGTGAACCCCAATGCGTTGGCAAAGCACCAAAGGACACTCTGCTATCCAGCCACCTAAATTTAAACACTGGCATAGGAAATGTTCAAAACGTTCTACGCCTTATTTGAACATTCGCAGTTTCGCTTTAGCAACCCGACGCACGGCACTGGCTAATGTGGAGCAGGCAGCCCCGGCGCAGCCGTTCCCAACTGGAGGGCTCGCCCTGCCTGGGTTGTGAAGAGGGGTGGAATTGTTTGTAAATGTTCGCAAAATCAGGCGTAGATATTGAAGGGCATCAGCAACCTTGACACCATTTGCATTCTTAAGGTGCGGTGATAATACCTGAAGCTTAAGAGGGTTACACCAAGGTAGCTTGTCAGGATCTAGTTTTCATGACTGCCTTCAAAACCACTTAATTCAGAGCTGGAGTCAGCCAACAGAAGCGAAATGGGGTTTATTGTGCAGCTATTGGTGACCAGGCTGAGACCACCATCTTGTAACAATTGAGACATCTGTCAAGGAGAGTTCCACAGCTCATCGGATTCCTCCGGTATTCTGATTTGGAGAACGAAGCTTTAACCTGGGTGGATAAAACCCAAATTCAACTGTGGCATCTCAGCGCTCTGATGTAGAACTCTCAACCCTCTGAGCCACACGGCCACCTCTGACCTCCTCACAACACACAGCGCCAGCAGGCACGACGATGCCAAATGGCAACGCGGAGACCAGCGTCCTCCAGCGTCCTCCAGCCGACGGCTCAGAAGGGAGCGCTCGGTCCTCGACTCTTCAGACACTCTCGAGAGAGAGAGACGTCGGAGAAAGGCGACGGCGGCTGTAGCACGGGGTGGGTGGGGGGTGGGATTGAAGAATGATGCACTCCAAGCGCTCTGTGCAGCCGCCCGTTGCACAACCGCCACCCGTTTGCACGGCTATTTTACATCGTATTCACGAGTCATCAACACGGCTGGCTTTTGACCGAATACGCCCGATGGCTGGCATCGGTTACTCACGAGTCGTTTCAATTGTGAACATTGCGTGTTGGGCGCAGGTCCGTGAAAATGATATGAGGGTTCACAGTGGTCCGCGGGTCCAGAGGGGTTGGGAACCGCTGGACTAAGGGGATG
Organism: Petromyzon marinus; assembly: GCF_048934315.1. Lineage (NCBI taxonomy): Eukaryota > Metazoa > Chordata > Hyperoartia > Petromyzontiformes > Petromyzontidae > Petromyzon > Petromyzon marinus. The sequence continues at coordinate 10,334,102 of NC_133720.1, forward strand.
GGCGGGGAGCAGGGGGGGTGGGCGTGGGGGTGGGGGGAGGCGGGTTTGGAGGAAGGGGGGTAGCGGTACCTGCTGCGAGCGAGGTGCGCGCCGCCACCGGCTCCGCTCCCTACTCCGGTCTCCTCTCCGCCAGTGACACCCGGCCCTGGTGCCGCGAGCCCGGCGCCGGTGGCATCCGAGAGCGAGCGCGGGACGGCCCCCTGCCGACGAGCGTGGCCATGAAAGGCAATGGGCAGACACGCGGCGGCCGTGTTAGCGTGACTCCCAAGACAACTCCCACCACTATCGCCGCAGGCTCACCACGTGACCACATCCCTGCCCGGTTCCCGCTCAGGGCCCCACAAGACGTCCTCCCGTGGGACCATCTCTGACCGACTGCCACCAGAGTTGTGCTCGACCCCGACCGGATTTCCCACTGCTCTCTCTCCACCCTACTCCCAGCAGACAACAGCCCCAGCCCTGTCCCTGGGCTCGGTGCCCGAGGCTTAAGCGAGTCAAATGCCATTAGCAATAGACCGGCGTACCGGGATAGTCAAGTTGCTTATTTTGTTTAACCAGGTGAGAACTCAAGCGGCCACGATGAGAGAAAATGCGGGGCATTAGTCCGCCAGTCGGCGGTAACGCTTGCTGTGTTGTAGTCTAAATTGAGTCATTTGGGGGGGGGGGAAGGGGCATTTTCTAATTTGGCACGTGGTTTTGCCAAATTCGAACATTACAGCAATGGGGGCATTCTACGTGTTAAAGCCTACGTGTTAAAATGTCTGGCCATGGAAACAAGGACCGTCACCGCATCGCGCGCTTCTGCGGCCGCCTGGAACGCTCTTCCTTCCGATATAGGAAGCCACTGGAGATACGCTCTTTTAAATCTAGATTGAAAACGCATTTCTTGAGAACTGCGTTTTGTGTTTAGTGTAGTTGTCCTTCCCCCGTACCTCCAATTAGCACAGTTGGCTACGTATGGTGTGAAAGAAGTTTAATATACACACACATATAAATTGGAGGCACTCTAGAAATCAACAGCTCTGCACTGCGCATGCAAACGGTGTTCAACATTTCATGATAATAATACGTACAAGCACACGTAAACCTACCTTCTAAAAACCCACAAATCAATCCCCGATGAGTAAAACATATGCCAACGAATGAGACGAGGGCTCGATATCCCGTGGGTTTGCTAACGTCATACGTGGCCTTGACATCACGTGGGGGCCGTGTTCAATGCGGGCCCTCCTCTCGCCGACGAGTCGACTCGCGCTCTAGTCGACTCGGGCGCCGAGCACTTTAAATCCGGCTGGGTGGCTCTTTTGAGATGAGGAGCGTTCGGCTCACGATCGCAAATGTCCCCACTTGAAATGTCACAAAGCCAGCCCATCACCTTTCAGGGGTTGCCAAGAGGACTACCGCTTAAATAAAAATTTGACTACCGCTTTGTTGAAAGGCAAGAGGAGACTGTTTTGGATCGTAGTCAAAAATGCAATTTGCACCTCTGGTTTGGGGCCACCAGCTGAGACAAAGCGCCCCCCCCCCCCGCCCAGTGCTCGAGAGAGACACTTTTGACTACCATTTTTAAAACCACTGCAACTCCTCTGTTCGTTCCAGCTGTTATTGTATAGGGCACATGAACACATCAACTAACACCAACAGACTGCTCTGTATTTGGGCAGGCAGGCAGGCGGCCATTCATTGCTCCGTACAGGTACAATTTGTTGCCTTTATTGGACCGAAAATATCCACGTGATAATAATAATAATGACAGTTGAACATTTTTACAATGAGGCCAATAGCGTGGTAAGCGCTGCTCAATGAAAGCCTTGTGGGCCCGTGGAGGGGTGGGAATGTTATTTTTGTTTAAAAATAAAAAAGACGTTTTTATGCATCCATCACCGTGCGTGCGTGCACCGCTTCCAAATATGTCCACGGCAAACACGCGATGACGACGAACTCTGTTTGTTTATTTTCCGCAGCTGCTTGCAACTTTTGCAAAGGACGTCGCCGTTTATTTTACTCGGAGTATATGCACTGCGGCCGCGTGGTCCCAGCAAGATCATTATTTCGCTGCTGACAGTGACGCTCGGTGATCACAAGGCTGCTCCGTTCTATCTCGTGGAGGGTGGGGAGGGGTTTAAAGTTGCCTATGCACTGTAGGTAAGAGATTTGTTCGGCAACTCTGGGGGCCCCTCTAGCCCACCTTTTGCTAAGGCTGATCACGCTCTCCTCGATACCGCACCATCGGCGAAAAACCCCCAATGCCTGCGATGCCTCCATTTTGTGGAGCGAGGTCACCGTGATTTCCTGCTCGAAGGAGCGCCAAGGAGGCACTCGCATCCCGTTCACAGCCGCGAGACAGTTGTGGATATTCCACGTTCGTGTGACGGAGGCGAGTCCATCCACTGGAAAACCACTGTTGGCAATTTCCCCACGAAGCGGTAGTCATTGTGTCAACTCCGGAGGGATGATGATGATGATACTGGGCTGAGTCAAACACCAAGCAGAAGTTCAACTCGCTACCTGACAATTACGAGCCACTCGCTCTCCCGCTAATCCACCTACAGTACCATGTTTAATAGGACTTGGTAAACAACAACGGCGTTTAACCACATGTGATAAGACGCAAACTGAACAAAAACCTGAAAACTGCGCAAAGAAGCATGGAGAGATATAAGCTTAAACTTTACATTCAATACCGCCGCACCTCCGCAACGCTTTGTACCCTCCGCCAGATCCCGCAACTGCTCCACAGTAGACACAAAGATCTGCCCTGAGAGTGTCCCACAACCATGGGCACGACGGTGCCGAGATGTTAACTACCTCGCCTGGTATACAGGAGGTTATGGGTTAGATCCCGACCCTGACGCCTGCTGTATATTTGGAGTTTGCACGTCTCTCTCCCTGAGGTCGCGTGGAATATTCTCCAGGGGCTGTGGTTTTTCCCTCCACGTTCAGAATCGACACAGGTATTTGGCTGCTATAAATGTCCACGTGATAAGCCCCCTTTCGTTGAGCTATCATTTGTGGCCAGGTCGCTTCTGAAAGAGAGCTACTGTACACAGCTCAGTGGGGCCTTATGTGCTCTTGCGCCTTCACCTTGGTCGCCAGACTTTCGGAGACATAATTTGCATTGATAAAATTACACAGCGCAGCGGTAGGAACCACTACACCACCGTTCTCGGCCCCCTTGTGGGTTTGACCTTCCACGAAGCCCACGGATCCCCTCCCAAATCTCATCCACTGCAACAAACCGTGGCGGTAGATGTGGATACCTGATGCACAAATGGAAGAAAAAAAACTCCAGCAGTGCGCGACTACGAGTCATCCAGAACAGACTGTAGTACAACATGCAAAGACGCAACCTCCCCCCCCCCCCCCGATCCACAAATACGAAGGCAGACATCACGGCGATGCACTCCGCTGCTCCTGACACAGTTATCTGGGCTTTGACCAACCTGAATGCGAGACAGTAGTCGTTGCGCTGCACCTACATCGGCCGTACGTCAAGAAGGAGGAGGCCGCTCAGACGTACATAGCGACGCCCGCTGGCTTTTAATGAAAAACACGTGCGGAGAGAGCGGCTCTAAAAAATGCGCGGCGGCCGCGCCATGTAGGGTCATTGCGGCGGCGTGAGGTTAGGTTCTGCGCACGCTGCCATCAGCGCCAGCGCTCGGCCCGGCCAAACCCAGACAGGGTACACAACGGCACCCCCTCGACATACCAAACGTGGGCGCGCGCCGCCGCCGCCGCCGCAGCCGCCATCATCACCGCGACAACCACCGACACCCCACGCACGCAGCCCCCCTCACGCCCGCGTCCGTACAGAGCGCGCGCGTGGGTGGGTGGTGGGAGTCAACGATGGCCATCCTCTACGATCAGAATCAGATCAGAGTCGGAATCTGTATTTCTACTGTGGGAGGAATTGATGAGCTATGAAAGCTCTCTTTCGACAGATGTCCAAGAAGGGGGCGCCGGGGGGTCAAGAAGGTTACAACAACAAAAACACACGATAGGAGTGCAAAGTATAGGGAAGGTAAACAAATCACTTTAAAAAGTACGAATTAAACTAAACAACTTTTTTATATTACCAGGTAAAACCCACCTAGCTATATAGCTATTTTTCAGGAGCGACCTGGCCACAAATGATAGCTCAACAAAGTGGCTTATTACATGGAAATATTCGAACAGCAAAATTATCTAAATGCATTTTTCTAACTGCGGGGGGTGGGGGGGGGTGAACCGGAGGACAACGGAGGAACGTTTGTATAACCAGAATATCCCAAACTCCAGCCAACGCTACTAAGTCTTTCTGCGTTTGGCCAATTAACTACCCGCCCTTCAAAAACAACCATGCTGCATGAGCCCAACGATCGTTAAACACGTCCCACGTGAAGCGCTAATCAATTAACGCTATCTACGATGAGCACGCTTGGCTACATATGGTGCAAAAGTTGCTCAACATACATACAGTGAGGGAAAAAAGTATTTGATCCCCTGCTGATTTTGTACGTTTGCCCACTGACAAAGAAATGATCAGTCTAGAATTTTAATGGTAGGTTTATTTGGACAGTGAGAGACAGAATAACAACAAAAATCCAGAAAAACGCATGTCAAAAATGTTATAAATTGATTTGCATTTTAATGAGGGAAATAAGCATTTGACCCCCTCTCAATCAGAAAGATTTCTGGCTCCCAAGTGTCTTTTATACAGGTAACGAGCTGAGATTAGGAGCACACTCTTAAAGGGAGTGCTCCTAATCTCAGCTTGTTACCTGTATGAAAGACACCTGTCCACAGAAGCAATCAATCAGATTCCAAACTCTCCACCATGTCCAAGACCAAAGAGCTCTCCAAGGATGTCAGGGACAAGATTGTAGACCTACACAAGGCTGGAATGGGCTACAAGACCATTGCCAAGCAGCTTGGTGAGAAGGTGACAACAGCTGCTGCGATTATTCACAAATGGAAGAAACACAAAAGAACTGTCAATCTCCCTCGGCCTGGGACTCCATGCAAGATCTCACCTCGTGGAGTTGCAATGATCATGAGAACGGTGAGGAATCAGCCCAGAACTACAGGGGAGGATCTTGTCAATGATCTCAAGGCAGCTGGGACCATAGTCACCAAGAAAACAATTGGTAACACACTACGCCGTGAAGGACTGAAATCCTGCAGCGCCCGCAAGGTCCCCCTGCTCTAGAAAGCACATATACATGCCCGTCTGAAGTTTGCCAATGAACATCTGAATGATTCAGAGGACAACTGGGTGAAAGTGTTGTGGTCAGATGAGACCAAAATGGAGCTCTTTGGCATCAACTCAACTCGCCGTGTTTGGAGGAGGAATGCTGCCTATGACCCCAAGAACACCATCCCCACCGTCAAATATGGAGGTGGAAACATTATGCTTTGGGGGTGTTTTTCTGCTAAGGGGACAGGACAACTTCACCGCATCAAAGGGACAATGGACGGGGCCATGTACCGTCAATTCTTGGGTGAGAACCTCCTTCCCTCAGCCAGGGCATTGAAAATGGGTCGTGGATGGGTATTCCAGCATGACAATGACCCAAAACACACGGCCAAGGCAACAAAGGAGTGGCTCAAGAAGAAGCACATTAAGGTCTTGGAGTGGCCTAGCCAGTCTCCAGACCTTAATCCCACAGAAATTATGTGGAGGGAGCTGAAGGTTCGAGTTGCCAAACGTCAGCCTCGAAACCTTAATGACTTGGAGAAGATCTGTAAAGAGGAGTGGGAAAAAATCCCTCCTGAGATGTGTGCAAACCTGGTGGCCAACTACAAGAAACGTCTGACCTCTGTGATTGCCAACAAGGGTTTTGCCACCAAGTACTAAGTCATGTTTTGCAGAGGGGTCAAATACTTATTTCCCTCATTAAAACGCAAATCAATTTGCAACATTTTTGACATGCGTTTTTCTGGATTTTTTTTGTTGTTATTCTGTCTCTCACTGTTCAAATAAACCTACCATTAAAATCATAGACTGATCATTTCTTTGTCAGTGGGCAAACGTACAAAATCAGCAGGGGATCAAATACTTTTTTTCCCCTCACTGTATATACCGCGCACGTGCACACAGGGATCCCGTGCGCAAACACACACACGGAACAAGTGCAAAAAAACAAAGGATCCCCTTGTATAGCCTTATCAGACTGTTGGAGAAAGTGCTGTTAAGCGAGCGTCAATGAAGACCAGGACGGTACACGAGGAGGTAGGTGGCCAACACCGCGCGCCTTTGTCTTCCCACTTACTACAGACATTATACATAACTGGATACGTCCCTTTCGTTCGCTGCGTCGTAAAAGTCACCTTCGTCATGATCGTCAACAGCAGCAGCAGCCATGGTCAGTCCACTGCTGGATGCATGCATTCATTCCTGCGTCAATCGCCTTCTCTTATTGTGCGCACCCAGAAAGCAACGCACGAACGCGACACGTGGTGTACGCGTGCACACGCACAGCACATGCGAATATTCACCTGCGGGTCCGTGCACATGCGTGCGTGCGCGTGCACGTGTGAGCGCGCGCACGTGTGTCTTGACGTGCGCGCAAAGATAGAAAGATCCCCCTCCCCGTACAGAGCCTCCAGCCGATTGTCGTGGCAAGGGCTGCGAGCGAGCAGCCGCTATGAAGGCCGGCACCGCGCACGACTGGTTGTGTCTGGTCAGCAACACCGCACGCCCGGGCCGCCTTTGTCTCCCTTGCGCTGATGGGGTTTTTGTTTTTGTTTTACACCGCACCAGGTACTCGTTTAAGGTCGAGTCGACCTATGGGGAGGCCCAGGGCCGGTTCAGATAATCGTCACTGGTGTTGGTGGCCGTGAGCGGGAATCGAACTCAGGTCGCCGGGTTCATAGCGCAACGCGCACACACACACACTGAGATCTCAACCTTAATTCGAACAGGCCCTATTAATGCAGACCGCATGAATTTCTCAGTGCATCGCTCTGGACGCCGTTAAACAACAATCATCAGGCGTATGATTGGTGGTGGGTCACGAGGACTGGAGACTGGGAAACCCTGCGTATGACAGCACTCGTCATTTGGACCCAGAAGTGCCTCAAGAGGCAACTAGGTGTTCTTTTATTTCATCAATCAAACAAGGATTCGTCTGCAGAAACGTGGAAAGATTTTATTCGTTTACATCCAGAAAGGTCACAATGAGCCCGAAGACTCTTTTTCGGGAGGGTCTTGCTACATTGGGATGTGTGGACAACACCAATTACATTGCATCTTTTATCTATGGGAGGAAATTTGGGCACCACAGTGGCAGGATGTTAACTCCCTTGCCTGGTATGCAGGAGGTCGTGGTCTCGATCCCGACCCTGACACCCGCTATACATTTGGAGATTGTCTCTTCCCCCCTTGGTTGCATGGATTTTTCTCCAGGTCCTCCGGTTTCCCCCCCCCACATTTAGAAATATACGTTGAGAGTATTTGGCTGCTATAAGATGTCCACGTGGTAATCCACTTCGTTGAGCTATTATTTGTCACATCTGAAAAAGAGCTTCACAGCTCAGTGGGCCTTGCCTGGCAAAATAAAATAGTTTTAGTTTTTAATTTAGAGAACCCAGAGGAAACACACGCAGAAGACGGGAAGAACCCACAGACTCCACACAGAAGAGCGCCAGAGTCAGGAATCGAACCCAGGTGCTTCTGCCTGCGAGGCGCGCGAGTGTTACCACTCCACCACCACCCTGCTTCTATAAATAACTGCTGGTGTACGGTTCCCAGTGGGGTTACCAGATACATTAGGGTGCGGAGCTATTGTGCACGTACACATACAGTATAGCACCTTTCACGGTTGGCTGCGTACGGCTCGAAAGAAGTTCAACATACATACACACTTAGCCGTTTGTCACTCCACTGCTGGATGAGTGCCCCCCCCCCCCTAACACCTGTGCAGGCCACGGGGATTATTTAAGCATACTTCACCGTGCTGTTCAGCGGGCAATAAAACAACGGATGTTTTTGCACCACACTGCACAGTGAAAGCCGAGAGGTCGATAGAGGCCTGGCACAGAATGCCATCGTGGTCCCCCCTTCTTCACGAGCGTAACATCGAGAGACTCCGCTGTGAAGCCCTCTTTTCAAACTCCGCTCATCCTCGCAGCAGTGGCTTTCGGCTAACCATCGAACAAAGACGACGGTCACCGCATCGTGCGCTTTCAGGTGCGCTTCTGCGGCCGTCTGGAACGCTCTTCCTTCCAATATTAGGAAGCTACCGGAGGTATGCACTTGTAAATCTAATTTGAAAATGTATTCTTTTACAACTGCTTTTCGCGTTTAGTTTGTCGTCCTTCCCCCCGCGCCTACAATTAGCACGGTTGGCTACGTACGGTGCGAAAGAAGTTCATAACATGTACATAAGGTACGTGTGAAGCCTGGGGTTAACCGTTAATGCCCTCTTCTGCTCATCACGTAGCTCCGTAAACCCGATGACAACCCTGCTTTCCTCACAAGCGGAAGCTTCAACGAGAGCGGGACAGCGCGGGATACGCAACCTAGGCGCGTCTACCGCATCTACAAAACAATGAAACTTTTGCGTTTGCATCGCCAGTGGGCGTCAGTTTAACATCCGGCCCAGTAAACTTACACCGACCGGGGCCGATGCTCAGCCACCGTAACAAGTCGACGGTGACGACGACTTGGGCAGACTGGTCTACGGGGCAACGCGCCAAAAATCCCGGCACGCTCTTCTTCCGCCGGTCCCAAGAACGTAAAAGGCCGTGACGAGCCGGGCGGGGCACGGCACAATTTACGCACCGCGACAATAATCCCCCTTGATGTGCCGGTGCCGGTGTCGGTTCCGCGGCATGCCAGAGTGTCTCCACGCTCACGCCGTTGAGACGTCGCGGCGTTCATCTCCGTTGGCAACCACGAGCCAAACAAGTGGAAATTCCACATTCCCAGTGCGGCCGCTTACTCTTTAACTGACCCAGATCTGGTGGAAATCCTGCCTTGCGCCATTGCCCGCACACACGTGCGCGCGTCCTTTCTGGCCTCGCAAATGATTCCATTTGCAGCGTCGCTACGGGCAACCGTCTCCATGTGGAATAAACACCGGTGAAGAGAAATGTTACCCGTTTATTCATTATTATTTTTTTATCATCATCGCATTTTTTTTTATTTTACAGTCAAGTATTTTCTCAGGGCACCCACCCACCCTTGAAACGCCTGCCGACACCCACACAAATCCACCAGCTGTCCTCAACGCATAGCCAGGACTCTTTAAGGAATCCATGCAGGATTCACAGGGGCACACATTTCAGAATCTTCATTTATCCCAGAGAACTCCGATGGAGCCGTGAAGCTTTTTTCCACAAATGTCCAGTAGGGGCGGGTCAAAGAGTTACAACAGGGGAGGCCGTTTAAACCCAGAGTCCAGTCAAAATTCACAATCAACGTGCCTCTGTGCTTCAACGGTGGAGCCCGCGGTGGAAAGTCCATATTTCCATGACAGGGGGCAGTCCATCCAGATACTAACCACAGCTGTCTATTCACAAAGCGCTACTAGTTTTATCAACCCCCGAGGAACACGATGGGCTGAGTTGACCAACCGACCGAACGTATAACTTTCACATTGGCCTGAGCGCACTTACAACCTCATTTCCACCCGGTTCAGATTTGATACTCTATCAATCTACTGCTGTTAATCATGGCCACCTCTGCTCTGGCAATAAATGAATGCCCTGTAAAAATTACTGGGGGGGGTGTAGGGGGGGCGCCAAAAGTGAATCCAATGCATTGGCAACACACACAAGTGTGTCCCTCTCTCTGACAGCCTTAACGGAGCCACCGGACCCGCAAGGGTTCAAACGTTTCGCCTGCATTTCACTTCAGCACGCCCATCCATTGCACATTGGCTTGCGTGGTCCATGCAGTCTGGGGCAGTGGTCCACAAAGCGACCGCTGGTGGCCCGCAAAGGCGTTGGAAATGCCATGGCGGAGCTCCGGATTCTACTTTAAATCGCGTTTTTTCACCCGCTGAGGATTCCGAGGATTCGATGGTCAGGCCCAATGCTCAGAAAGCCACAAGACACTGGAATGTACATAGAGTTCGGTGTTCATGTCTGACGTTGACGGTCAAACTAAGGCACCATTAGACACATGCAGGGTCCATTGTGAGTGTCAGACTCGGAGACATTAAGACAAATTTTCCATTTTTAGGGTTTAGTGTTCACGATCAAGGCTTAGTGCGGCTACGACAACTTTAGTATTCTTAGGATTCAGGTATAATGCCTAAGACTCACAGAGCCAGCCAGTCAACTGAAATAATCTTAAGGTTCAGCGTAAATGCCCACGGCTCAGAGAGTCTCAGGTATCTTTCAGATTCTTAGGGTTCCGTGATTACATGCAATGCTCAGGGGGCCGGACTAAGGCACCTCTAGGACTGTTCGGGTTAAATGGTAAGGCCCGAGGCTCAAGGAGTCAGACTAAAGAGCACATTTACAGCGTTCAATGTCAGTGCACAAAGGCACAGCACTGGTGCAGGCTACCTTCGAGTAAATAGACAATCGAGTACCGCCCGCAAGAGTTTCCACTGCGAACGCGTTAATGAGTAATGCCGGTGAACCGTGCGCGCATGCCAATTAACTCGACTCGACGAGCATAACGTCGCGTGCCCCCCGCACGCACGCGACCTTCGTCAAGGTCGAGGAGGCGTTAAAAAAGACGACGCGAGCGAACCTCGGAAAAAGTTGAAGCTACCGGGCGGCTGCATGATTTATATCCCCGGCCTCTCGCTTCTGAACTCAATCAGGCATCATGAAGCGGAGGAGCTGCAAGATGTGGCCCGTGCTTGGTACGGGCTGGAATCAATACTCAAAAACACCAGAACTGTTTTACGGTTTCCAAACGAGGGCAAAAGAGCAGTTGAGTGGCTGCTTAACTGACTACAAGGAACAGACTGCTGATGGGGGCAATGCCTCAGACGTGGGGTTTGTACGGCGCTCCTGGTTTCCGGTGCGGCAGTAATAATAAGCATAAAAAATACACCGTGCCACTTCACGGTTGACGTCAAAGAGCCCCTGACATCGCTCAGAGTAAAGCCATTGGTTGTGTGCCAGCGTCAGGATCCGATTTTAAAAAATGACACTATAAATTACTCAAAATGGGATGGCACGCATCAATCACCGCCACTCGCTGGCAAAAGACTCAGATCCATTTCCCATGTCAGGTGCCGAGTCACCTTGTGCCCATAGAGTTGGCTGCCAGTGGGGGTGCACTTTCTCACGTGTCGAGATGAGATGCAAGATGTAAAGCACCCTGAGGTGCGCCGGGCGTAGAGGGCGGCGTGAAATCAAAAACAAATCAATATCGTTGTTTGGGTCGAAGGGAGGGTGATTGAAAGTTCCGTGGCCGTCCACAGAAAGCAATGAGAGAGACCTTGATAGAGCCCTGTTATTTCTCTACTCAGTCCTCTTGGAGTCAGAATCCTTATTTATACTGGAGGAATCTGATGAGCTATAAAGCTCTTTCTCACAGATGTCGAGTAGGGGCTGGTCAGAAACGTACAACAAACGATAGGAGTGCAAAGTATAGGAAAGGTAAACAAACCACTTAAAAAAATTTTTTTATCTGACCAGGTAAAGCCCACTGAGCAATTAGCTTCCTTTTTAGAAGAGACCTGGCCACAAATGATAGCACACAGAAGTGGCTTATCGCGTGGAAATTTATAGCAGTCAAATAATCTAAATATACTTTGTTAGATCTTGGAAGCTAAGCAGACTAGCCTGGACAGCGCTTGCATTCGAACAAATTCTCCACTGTTCGGTTAAGACGCTCAGACCATGGTTTTTAAACAAGTGTAAACAATATTAATCGCATTAGATTAACATTGTCATTGTTTACATTTTTACTTAAAACTATATTCTTTGGATCTTTCGGTACCGAAAGAACCAAAGAATATGAATTCCTGAAGTCAAGAAAGTTTTGAGCCAAAATGTAAGTGTAAACAATGACAATGTTAATCTAATGCGATTAACCTTCATTAAAAATAGAATGCACATTTACTTGGTCATTTGTCCTCTTTATTGCAGCGCTAATTCATTGAACGCCCCTTTCACAAGTTATGAGTTCTGGACGCTGCCTTAGCGAAATGCTTAGCGCACAGCTCCTGCAATTAGAGGTTGCCGGTTTGATCTGATCTCCCGACGTGGCAGTGGAAACAAATGGAGAGTTTCTTGAACGCCCTCCCCCACCTCCATGCACACAGCAATAATAATACATGTGTTGTGTGGTAAATGACGCTGAATCAGGTCTTCAAGTAAGGGCTAGCGCCGGTTTGTTAACAAAGGAAGTAAGTAAACACCAGGGGTTGGTGTCCTACACTCGGTCCCTCCCTTGGACCCTTAGCTCTCTCTACTGCTAGCCTACTGGCTGCCTCTTCGCCTTCCGTAACTACAGCCGGCTCCTACAGACTTCTTGAGCTCTATCCCTGGCTGCCTCTTCAGCTCCCTTCAACCGCTCTCTCTATCACGGACTCCCCCAACGACCCTGCTTTCGTCATGGCCCCCCCCCCCCCCTTAAGTACCCCCAGGTTACGTAACGTCATTGCACCTCACAACGCGTGTGACGTCACATCCCCATATTACTCTTCTACACATGGGTATGTAGAGGAGCAGCATGGGGACGTGACGTCATACGCGTTGTGCGGTGCAATGACGTCATGTCTCCTCGTGGTACTTAAGGGGGACCCCCCCACCCCGTGACGAAAGCGCGGTCGTTGTGGCAGCCCGGGATGGAGAGAGCGGTTGAAGAGACAGCAGAGGGGTAGAGCTCTGGGAGTCTGGAGAGAAGCCGGCGGTAGTCGTGGAAGTTGCTGCTCTCCCCGGTCGGTCGGTGTTGGCTGAACCCCCGATCCGACTCGAGAGAGAGAGCCCAAGAGCTAGCCGAGCTAGGGACAGGCAGAGCCGAGGGTCCACGTGAAGGACCCAGTGTAGGGCACCTACCTCTGGTGAAAGTCGTCACCAACCCTTATCAATAAACCGGCGCAAGCCCTTACATGAAGACCTGCCTCTGCGTCGTCATTAAGAACACAACAGGTGGACCACAGTCGACTGGCAGGTCTCATGCGGTGGGGCTCAGGGCAGCGCTTCTTCTTTCGTATAGGATTAATAAGATTTGGATTAGAGGTGCAATTTTAGATTTGTTATCCACTCAATTGTTTGTTCAGGTACTCCCACCTCTCCGGAGACATTTGGCCAGCGTGGAAGAGTCGGCCAAAATAGCCTCTCTGGAGCTCCACACCAGTGATAGGCCCTTCGGGCAGCGGCGACACGAACAAGTAATTGCAGGGCTGCGCCTTTACCTCTCATGAGTTCAAAACAAGAGGAAAATAATCCATACGCTTTGGTTCTTTTGGTAGTCACGTAGGTAGAAAATAAAATAAATTACGACGTTTCGGGCGCAACACAAGCGTCCGTCATCACCTAATCACCCGATGACGGACGCTTGTGTTGTGTGCCCGAAACGTCGTGATTTATTTGATTTAATGTTCTACGTGACTTTACCGAAAGAACCAAAGAGTATGGATTCCTGCAATCACGAAAACTTCAAATCAAGATTGCAAAGAGTACACTTTGGATCTTTCGGTAAAGTCACATAGAAAATAAAATAAAATAATCATAGAATACGTTTCGATTGCAACACAAGCAACCATCATCAGGTAAGAATGAATGAGAGTAAACTTAGAAACACAATGCAACACAACACAGAGAGCCGGCCAACACAACAGCAACGCCCCACCTGGGTGACCACGCTCAGCTGTTGTTGCGTTTCTAAGTTTACTCTCATTCATTCTTACCTGATGATGGTTGCTTGTGTTGCAATCGAAACGTCGTTTTCTATTATTTGATTTTATTTTCTACGTTACTTTTCCCGAAAGAACCAAAGAGTAATTCCTGCGGTCACGAAAGCTTCGAATCTAGTTTGAAAATACTACAGCGAGGATAAGATCTTTTCAAGGTCATGCTAGGGCATTCAACATTTTTAGAAGCCCACATTTTTTTCTATAAACAGCTCGTTACAAGCCCTCGATGATATTCGCTCGCCTTACATGGAAATAACGACCAAAATAAACAAACCTCGGAGTCTCCGGGGTTTATTGAATTTTATGTTTTACTCCCTCGGTCTTCAGTGGGGGCGGCGGCGGGGGAAAACCAGTGAGTCAATTTGTTCTGGTTAACAAACCCAGCTGACCTCAAAGAACTGTGCTTGCAGGATGCCCCCTAACAACTGCGAGCTCTGGAACTCGACGTGTTTACGGTGGCAAACACTGAACTGACGTCGTCTCACAGGCACCCACGAGCAACAGAAAGCCTCCATTCATGATGCATTATTCAAGGCCAAGGTCAGCACGCGAGGTCACGAGGTCACCGACGTGCTGTTGCCACCGCGTCGCCGCTTGCGTGCTTCTGCTCGATTTCCTCAGCTGCCCGCGGACCCAATCCCCGATCTCGAGGGATCTTCTCTCGCAGCTTCTGACCAATTGCACAGGACCCTCGAGGAAACCAATGGCACCACGCTTGTACTTCCCCAAAAAAACATGCCAGCGTCAGGGCAACTTCGGGGCAATGTTGGACCAATGTTGGCCCAACGTTACTCCAGCGTTCCATGCTGGACTAATGGGGCGCCGTGTTGGTGAGATGTTAACTCCCTCAACTGGTATGCAGGAGGTTGTGGATTCAATTCCGAACCGATGCCTGTATGTTTGGAATTGTGCATGTGTCTCTCTCCCCGTGGTTGCGTGGATTTTCGTCCAGGTCCTCCGGTTTTCCGAAAAAGAGCTATATAGCTCAGTGGGCCTTACCAAGTAAAATAAAGAAAACTGTTTATAGTAGTTTATAGTTTAGTTTTCCATGTGCACTGGGTCTTTGCATCTTGCACGTGCAGCGACTGTAGCGCACAAATCAGGAACCAGTGATTGTTACGTTCGCTATTAGACACACATGTCATTAATATGAGAATTTATAATAATCGACGTGTCGTTGCAGCCCTACCAACCACCACACCATTACTATAGCGTTATCAAGGTTAAGATTTTACATGTTTAAGATGAATCATGCTTATCATGGTTAAGATTTTACATGCACCGTAGCCCTTCGTCAATAAACCTCTGGGTGAAGGCCTCCCCATGCTATACCAGTCATGAGGTTGTTTGATATTTACTCTTAATAATAACATTGACGTTTTAGTTTGTATCTGTAGATCGTGCTGCCTTATGAGATTAGATGAATATTAGTAAATGTCACTTTTAATTATAGATACAACTACAATGCATTGTTTGGAAAGTAAAGCTATCGGATGCATGCACTACGTGCAAACATCTACTGGCCTGTGTCCAAGCAATGGGAATGACTAATTCATGCGATTTTAATAAAAGCAAACAGTGTCGTTCATCATAAAGTCAAAGCTTCTCGCTGCTCAAAGGAGTGACGCTCATCTCCACTGTCAGCCGAGGACACTGGCGGATATTCCTCATTTCCATGGCAAGTGCCAGTCCATCCATAGGACAACCATCGCCAAGTAGTCATGATTGTTATCGGCCTGACCAGGATTTAAAACCACGACCTTCCACAATCAAGTCTCTGATCACAATACCGCACACCCCGCGGGATAGGATTGTAAGAGATACAATTCTACAAGAAGTAATCTGTTGTTTATCCAGAAAAAAAAGGTCTCGCCGATGCCAAGTTTCCATGACCACTTGCAATCCGACATTTTTTTTTTATCAAGTAATATTATTTTTATTTTTAACAACAATTAATGTACACTCGGGTTAGGCAAAACATTACTGTTATCATTTTGCGCCAGCGTTACGAGCTGCAGGGCTCACTGAGCGTGGAGACCTGGCTCTACGCCGTTGGAACGCCTCCGTGTCATCCCCGTGGCATTCCCACGTTTCCCATGTGGTTATGGAAACATAGCACGAGTCAAGACTTTGCACGGCAGGGTTCTGCTGGAGATGTTTGTTTGGCACAAATTCGATTCGAGTACTACCGCTTGCACGTATGAGAAAACAAAAAACCGAGTTGTGCCTGGACGAAACCGACGCACGGTATTCGGCTCGATAACACGCAACGCCAAAAGTACAGACATGTCACAGAAAGGTATTTTACGTACTTACAGGCACCTTGTGGCCATGCACGTGGATGTCTCACGCACGCTCCATCTCTGTGTGATCCACCAACCCCACCACCTCCAAAGATGTATTGCAAGCGTGCAGCGCTATCACTCCTGGTGAAGACTGCATTAATAAGTAAACTACTCAGCAGGCAGCACACTAAAGGTGCCTGCTCATGCCACTGCTGACGGAAGGGCCTCTGGAAGGTATCTGGCCTACTCTTCTACGAACTGCGGTATAGCCAATTTATACTGCTGGGTGGACAGAGGCGGAAGGGGCGGTGGGGGAATTAAATAAACTCGCACCATTGTTTCAACTGCCGAGCCGGAAGATGAAATCAAACTGGCGACCTCTGGACTACAAGTCCAGCGTCTTAACCGTTATACCAAGCGGCAGCTCCTTCTCTTCACACTGTACTTGCTAAAATAATTAAGAGATTAAAAAAAGCATTTTACAGGCAACAAAAGTGCACGTGTAAAGCAAGTCAGGCTTTTGGCTCAACAGTACTGATTCAAGCGCTTGGTTGGCTCTGATATTTACGTGCAAGGGAAGCCAGGATAGCTATTAATTCTGGCAGGAATCCTGCCAAGAGCATCTTTGTTGCATTAGAATATTCTGTCTTGGACCACCGGCCAAGCGCAGCGATTTCGTGGTGAACACTGTACACTCACACTGAAGGGCTTTGCCATGGTTGACGGTCATGCATCAATCACGCTTTTCACCGCGGTCCAATCTCGCTGAATGTACCTCTGTTAAATAAAAAACCCATGAGTACACACGGTAATTGCACCACTCTCACAGGGCAAAGGCTGTCATGAAGGCGATACGTTTGAGACATAAAAGTCCCGTGCAACAATGTAATCTGCGGCCCTGCCTTTTGCTGCCCACTATGTAGCCTGTGATGCCTCACAGCCTATAACACCTGTTACGCGTGGTGTTCATCCAAGCACTATCCAGGCTCAACCGTGCTTTGTTTGTGAGATCTGACGAGTTCGGGGAGTAGCCCGAGTGAATTGGGCACTGGCTAAACGAGATCAGCGGAATTAATCTCATTATGGCCCATTAGAGGCAAGCAGTGTCTCTGTTATGAAGGTGGACCTTTAACACCCACAAGTGCGCCACCTGTGTTAGAGCCAAATCACCCAGAATGAGGCCAATCTCATCAGATCTCAAAAGCTAAGTAGGCTGGAGCGTGGACAGTGCTTTTGGCGTCCTCTGGTCTAACACCGTTTGAGACGAGGCTCAAAAGAAAGCTGTCTCTGGTGTGGACAAATCAGTTTCAAGGACAATGCATACATTATCAGAGTATTGTTTTTTTTGCATTTGACTGCAAGTATTGTGGTTAATGTAAACATGATTCCTTGCAAAAGGTGTCAGTTTTGTTGCCAGAAAAAAGGGGAAAACCCCTATTAGTATAGTGGTGCTTGGATGGGCAACCACAACGCATAACCCGGGGTTGCGATAGGCCGCTGTGTCACGTGGCTAACAGAGGGCCGTGCAGCAAAATGCCGTACACCTTCGTCCTTTACTACGCTCCAACATCTGCAATGTCCCACCTTCACAAATAGACACAAACTAGTTTTAAGTATGATCAACTATCACCGACAGCAGGTGGAGGCCATCCTGCAGCAGTGGACTGACAAAGGGCTGTAAATTCTTATGAGCGTACGGTCGGCGACGTACGGTGTGAAAGAAGTTCGACATACATACATACATAAAAGAGTATTGGTTAGTCCGCACCTAAATTGTTGATCTCCCCACACAAACTCAAATCGAGACAGAATTATCATCTTTCTTGGCAGCCCTGAGTCAACGGTGTGGAAACTCCACCTTTCCATGGCAGTGACCAGTAGATAATGACCACTGCTGACTTCCAACCTTCCGACTGTGAGCCATATGGTCTAACCAACGAGGCAATGTATTGGATTCACCACTATACAGTACTACACAATTGTATTGTACTACCACTGCCAAGCCAAGCATCAGGAGAAATGGCAGATATTCTCTACACAAACTGTCACATAGCAATAGTTGAGGTCTAGAAACAAACCTGTTATGTTTCTGCTACAGTTCATTTGTGGAAACACGAGCCTCAGTGCAAACACACCCACACCCACAATAAGTGAGGACAGTGTTGCTTTTGTAAAAAGAGCAAGTCAATGCACCTTTGGCTGTAGTTCCTGCGAATTTTACGCGAATAGTTCCCACTTACATCTCACGAATATCACGCCCAAATAAGGAACACACACGTACGGACATGAAATACGAATTGGCTTCATGCGGATTCCCATTAATAATAAGTTGAAAGCAGTCGGCTATTATAACCACTGCGACATTACATCATTGACAGAGTAACTGGTTACATAATACAGTACTGTATACCTTTTAATCTAAAAGAAAAGCTCTTGTCTTGGTCATAGATGCCCAAGCTTGGTAGTGTATCCAGGGATAATCCGACACGAGTTTTGAAGCGTTGCGTCAAGTTAAGAAAAGAGAGGCTTTAAAGCGACGTTAAAGATGACCGTGGCGAGAGAACTTGACAGAGAACCTTAGTGACTTCTGCGCTGACGAAATTTAAGCGTGGTGGACGACATCACGGTCATGTCATGCTGTCCTCAGCTAGGGACTGTGGGCAGGCTCGACACAAGCCAATTTGTGCCAGCAAAATGTTTATTTCGTGTGGTGTGGGTGCCACTGTCACGAGATGTTAACTCCCTCGCCCGGCTTACAGGAGGTCGTGGGTTCCGATCGCGACCCTGACGCCTCCTGTATATTTGGAGTTTGCGTGTCTCTCTCCCCGTGGTTGCGTGGATTTTTCTCTGGGTTCTCTGATTTTTCCCACGGGTTCTCTGATTTTTCCCCGGGTTCTCTGATTTTTCCCCGGGTTCTCTGATTTTTCTCCGGGTTCTCTGATTTTTCTCCGGGTTCTCTGATTTTTCCACGGGTTCTCTGATTTTTCCCCGGGTTCTCTGATTTTTCTCTGGGTTCTCTGATTTTTCCCCGGGTTCTCTGATTTTTCCCCGGGTTCTCTGTTTTTCTCTGGGTTCTCTGATTTTTCTCTGGGTTCTCTAATTTTTCCCCGGGTTCTCTGATTTTTCTCTGGGTTCTATGATTTTTCCCTGGGATTTTCTGATTTTTCTCTGGGTTCTCTAATTTTTCTCTGGGTTCTCTGATTTTCCCCGGGTTCTCTGATTTTTCTCTGGGTTCTCTGATTTTTCCCACGGGTTCTCTGATTTTTCCCCGGGTTCTCTGATTTTTCTCCGGGTTCTCCGATTTTTCCCCGGGTTCTCCGATTTTTCCCCGGGTTCTCTGATTTTTCCCCGGGTTCTCTGATTTTTCTCTGGGTTCTCTGATTTTTCCCCAGGTTCTCTGATTTTTCTCCGGGTTCTCTGATTTTTCCCCGGGTTGTCTGATTTTTCTCAGGGTTCTCTGATTTTTCCCTGGGTTCTCTGATTTTTCCCCGGGTTCTCTGATTTTTTCCCGGGTTCTCTGATTTTTCCCCGGGTTCTCTGATTTTTCCCCGGGTTCTCTGATTTTTCCCCGGGTTCTCTGATTTTTCCCCGGGTTCTCTGATTTTTCCCCGGGTTCTCTGATTTTTCCCCGGGTTCTCTGATTTTTCCCCGGGTTCTCTGATTTTTCTCTGGGTTCTCTGATTTTTCTCCGGGTTCTCTGATTTTTCCCCGGGTTCTCTGATTTTTCCCCGGGTTCTCTGATTTTTCCCTGGGTTCTCTGATTTTTCTCTGGGTTCTCTGATTTTTCTCCGGGTTCTCTGATTTTTCCCCGGGTTGTCTGATTTTTCTCAGGGTTCTCTGATTTTTCCCTGGGTTCTCTGATTTTTCCCCGGGTTCTCTGATTTTTGCCCGGGTTCTCTGATTTTTCTCTGGGTTCTCTTGATTTTTCCCCTCCACGTTTAGAATCAACATCACGCGCGAATAGAGAAATTGGCAGCTGCGATACATTTCCACGTGATAAGCCACTTCGTTGAGCTATCATTTGTGGCGAGGTCGCTTTTGAAAAATAACTTTTTAGCTCAGTTGGGCCTCACCTCCTAAATATTTAAACAAATCTCATGTTTTGATTTAAAGCTTTCGTGACTGCAGGGATTCATATTCTTGGTTCTTTCGGTAAAGTCACGTAGAAGGGAAACCAAGAAGAATATAAATCTCATGTTGTCAAGTGAAGTTGCTCCCAACTCATGCTGATGAGAGGGCCCTTTAAGATAACATTTTCAACCAAGTTGCTTTATGCGCCCATTAACAAGCCCTTAAGCTCTGCGGCAGGCCGGGTCCATTATTCGGATCATGTTAAAGTATTTTCACTTTTAGGCTCTACGTAAACGGAAAATTCCAATGTACCCCACACACCCTTGCGAACGAAATGTGTAATCTCCAGGGAGAATCTCGGCACTATACTTTAATTAATAAAAGGTACTTTCAAAAAAATAACGTCTAATGATATGCTTAGTAAATGTTAACCTCGGTTTCATTTGTAACAAAAAAGAAAATTAGATTGCTGATTTTATAACGGGAAAATCGTTACGCTGATTTCTATCAATTACGGTTATTAGGGGCGTCTTTCAACTATAATTTATCTTCTGCTGCTTTTACTTTCCGTTTTACTTTCCGCTTGTAAAAGGACACGTTATGCCGTCTCACCTTTGCCTTGAACAGCCACGAATTTACTGAACCACAATTTATAATTAACTTGGCTCGAGTGAGTTATTAACGTTGTAGCAGCTATGGGTCGAGAGAATGGTGAGGCCTAGACGCGGTGACGCGACGCCGGGCGCTGGTCTAGCCGCGCCGCCGGGATCAGCGACCCTCGGCCCGCCAAGGCATCCCGACACACCCCCCCCCACCCACCCCGCGAGAAAACAAACTGTTGGGGGCAAGTGTTGTTAGTGAGTAGCAACCTATAAAGGCCGGCACGGCACACGAGGGGGTGGGTGAGCAGCAAGCACGTAAACATCTCCCCCGGTGGCGATGTTTACACACCACCGCTACATGTACTCATTTGATGCCGAGTCTACCTAGGGGACGGGGGGTCTAGGACCGGTCACCTGGCCGTGTCGAACCCGGGTCGACACGACCGACGCTACCGCTCCCCACTCCACATCTCTCTCACACACACACACGCCCGCACTAAAACAACAACAACAACTCACTTGTACCAACTTAAACACGCGAGTCGCTGGTAACGACTTGGGGGCCTCGACCCGGCGCTTTTGGGCAAAGCGACGCTCACGGACACGCGACCCAAAAACACGGCGGGACGAGGCGACGCTAGGAAGGAAAAAAAAATCGTGAAACGGCGAAGCGCGCGACCGAGAATTTGAACTCACGTCGCCTGGGGAGCTGCGGCGGTCTGTGGACAACAACAACAACGCAGCCGCAGCCACCGCCTGCGGCACGGAGACGCCGACGCCCCACGAGTCAAGAGCCCCGCCGCCGCCGCCAGGCGCAGGCTGAGCGCGTTTCTCTTGGGTGCCTATCTGGACACCGATTCCGGAATGGGTGTCCAGAGCGGTGGCGCCTCTGGGCCCGGGGCGCGAGATGCCTCTCTCTGTCAGGGGCCGTACGTAAAATGACGTCACGCACCTAGGGGGTGGGGTGAGACATTTGTGACGATGCGTGACGAGGGGAGGGAGGGGAGGGAAGGGTTTGAGAAATGTGACGTCACGTCAAGATGCGCAACTTTAAATAAATATATAGACAACGCGTTCTACTTATATATCCTTAGCTCTTTCGGTAAAGTCACGTTGAAGGGAAAGAGCTAAGAATATGAATTACTGCAGTCACGAAAGCTTTAAATCAAAACGTTCTACTTAATTAAATAGACTTTTTTAATAAATGTTTTCTCCTATACAACATCAGAGTGCAGCGCCACATTAAATACGCACTACAATGACAACAGTTTAAAGCGATTTGAAGCATGTTTTAATATTTTTTGGTGGGGGGCAGAGCGTTGTGACGTCATATTTTAGGGTGGGGGGGTCTGACTTTTTGTGACGTCGTGTGACGACGTGGTGGGGAGGGGTCAAACATCGTCCAAAATCGCGTGACGTCATTTATGGACGGCCCCTGTGGGGTGGCGAGACAATGGGCAGATTTTTTTTTTCTTAAAGACGGTAAATCATCGAAAACACAAATGAAAGACGGGCACGTGAGTTATAACTTACTCTGTTTAATCAAACCCGACGTGTTTATTGACGTGATACAATCTTGATTTGAACGTGATAAATCTTGTTTTCCAATTGAGAACCTCAAGCGGTGCAAGGCTGCGGTAAATGTTAAGAAGAACTTGTAAAGAGTGCACATTTTATTCTTGGTTATTTCGGTAAAGTCACGTAGAAGGGAACCAATTAAATAATAAAAATATAAAACAATAAAATTCTCACGACGTTTCGACTGCAACACAAGCAATCATCATCAGGTGTGAAAAACACAACAAGAAAGTTTGAAAAAAGTGGCGTTTATTTTAATGTTAGCACCA
Source organism: Petromyzon marinus (assembly GCF_048934315.1). Taxonomy (NCBI): domain Eukaryota; kingdom Metazoa; phylum Chordata; class Hyperoartia; order Petromyzontiformes; family Petromyzontidae; genus Petromyzon; species Petromyzon marinus. The sequence continues at coordinate 10,356,718 of NC_133720.1, forward strand.
CGGAGAGCAATTTGACAGTTTGTTCAGATGGACGAGTCCATCTATGTTCGGAAAAGAGGAGGGGGGAGACGAAAAATAATGGATGCGGTCTGAAAGCCACCGTAAGCGTGAACAACCAATGAATACCCGAAATGGTTTATCAAATCTTTCCAATGATTGCTAAGCCAGAATCCATCTTCTCGGTTGAAATTGCCTCTGTGTTTGTATATGTGGATAGCCTCATGAACGAATCTCTCATCGTAGCCAGATGGCTTGCAAAGAACCTCTGTCTTGGAGAAGTCAATGTCATGTGAGCCTACTGAATTATAACAGTGATCTGCCACGGCCGAGGTGTTGGTCCTACCGTGTTTTAGGTCTGCTTTGTGTTCATGAATGCGGTCCGAGACATGTCGTTTGGTTTCTCCAATGTAACTACTACCACAGGAGGCAACTTAGTTTGTAGACACCAGGGTACTGTATGTCCAGAATCACATCTTTTACAGACGGAACCAGATCACGGATTTTATGTAATGTGTTGAATCGGACCTGGATCGTGTGTTTATTCAAGATTTTGGAGATCTTTTTTTGTGATCCCCGCAATGTTGGGTAAAGTGATGGTTTTGAAAGGCTCCTCAAGAGGGTCCTTCTTCATGGTTGGAGTGATAGCTTTGCAGATTGTGTAGTCGGAATAACCATTAGCCTTAAGAGCTTGGTGTATGTGCTTGAGTTCACTGGCTATGTGTTCCTGGTCGGATATGCATTGGGTAGTTACATTGGAGAAACCAAACGACATGTTTCGGACCGCATTCATGAACACAAAGCAGACCTAAAACACGGTAGGACCAACACCTCGGCCGTGGCAGATCACTGTTATAATTCAGTAGGTTCACATGACATTGACTTCTCCAAGACAGAGGTTCTTTGCAAGCCATCTGGCTACCATGAGAGATGCGTTCATGAGGCTATCCACATATACAAACACAGAGACAATTTCAATCGAGAAGATGGATTCTGGCTTAGCAATCATTGGAAGGATTTGATAAACCATTTCAGGTCTTAATTGATTGATCACGCTTAAGGTGGCTTGCAGACCGCATCCATTAATTTCGTCTCCCCCCTCCTCTTTTCCGAACATAGATGGACTCGTCCATCTGAACAAACTGTCAAATTGCTCTCCGTGGTGCTAACGTTAAAAAAACACCACTTTTTTCAATTTTCTTGTTGTGGTTTTCACACCTGATGACGATTGCTTGTGTTGCAGTCGAAACGTCGTGAGAATTGTATTGTTTTATATTTTTATTATTTAATTGTTTCCCTTCTACGTGACTTTACCGAAAGAACCAAGAATATGAATCCCTGGAATCACGAAAGCTTTAAATCAGAGTGCACCTTGTGAGTGAGCTACACCTGTGGGTGAGTCAAGCGCACTGTGTGTAGTCTATAGTGTAGTCTATAGTGTATAGTGTAGTGTATGGTGTAGTTTACAGTGTAGTGTATAGTGTAGTCTATAGTGTAGTGTATAGTGTAGTCTATAGCGTAGTCTATAGTGTATAGTGTAGTCTGTAGTGCAGTCTATAGTCTAGTCTGTAGTGTAGTCTATAGTGTAGTCTATAGTGTAGTCTATAGTATAGTCTATAGTGTAGTGTATAGTGTAGTCTATAGTATAGTCTGTAGTGTAGTCTATTGTGTAGTCTGTAGTGCAGTCTGTAGTGTAGTCTGTATGTAATGTATAGTGTAGTCTATAGTGTAGTCTATAGTGTAGTGTGTAGGGTAGTCTATAGTGTAGTGTATAGTGTAGTCTATAGTGTAGGTATAGTGTGGTCTGTAGTGTAATCTATAGTGTAATGTATAGTGTAGTCTATAGTGTACTGTACAGTGTAGTCTATAGTGTAGTGTAAAGTGTTAGTGTATAGTGTAGTGTATAGTGTAGTGTATAGTGTAGTGTATAGTGTTAGTGTAGAGTGTAGTGTATAGTGTAGTCTGTAGTGTAGTCTATAGTGTAGTGTATAGTGTAGTCTGTGGTGTAGTCTATAGTGTAATGTATAGTGTAGTCTATAGTGTAGTCTATAGTGTAGTGTATAGTAGTGTAGTCTATAGTGTAGTGTATAGTGCAGTGTATAGTGTAGTCTATAGTGTAGTCTGTAGTGTAGTCTGTATGTAATGTATAGTGTAGTCTATAGTGTAGTCTATAGTGTAGTGTGTAGGGTAGTCTATAGTGTAGTGTATAGTGTAGTCTATAGTGTAGGTATAGTGTAGTCTGCAGTGTAGTCTATAGTGTAATGTATAGTGTAGTCTATAGTGTAGTGTATAGTGTAGTCTATAGTGTAGTGCAAAGTGTTACTGTATAGTGTAGTGTATAGTGTAGTCTGTAGTGTAGTCTGTAGTGTAATGTATAGTGGTGTCTATAGTGTAGTCTATACTGTAGTGTATGGTGTAAAGTAGTGTATAGTGTAGTGTATAGTGTAGTCTATAGTGTAGTGTATAGTGTAGTGTATAGGGTATAGTAGTGTAGTCTATAGTGTAGTGTATAGTGTAGTCTATCGTGTAGTGTATAGTGTAGTCTGTAGTGTAGTCTGTAGTGTAATGTATAGTGTAGTCTATAGTGTTGTCTATAGTATAGTGTATAGTGTAGTGTATAGTAGTGTAGTCTATAGTGTAGTGTATAGTGTAGTCTATAGTGTAGTGTATAGTGTAGTGTATAGTGTAGTCTATCGTGTAGTGTATAGTGTAGTGTATAGTGTAGTCTATAGTAGTGTAGTCTATAGTGTAGTGTATAGTGTGGTGTATAGTGTAGTGTATAGTGTAGTCTGTAGTGTAATGTATAGTGTAGTCTATAGTGTAGTGTAAAGTGTAGTCTATAGTGTAGTCTATAGTGTAGTGTATAGTGTAGTCTATAGTGTAGTGTGTAGTGTAGTCTGTAGTGTAATGTATAGTGTAGTCTATAGTATAGTGTATAGTGTAGTCTATAGTGTAGTCTATAGTGTAGTCTGTAGTGTAGTCTATAGTGTAGTCTATAGTGTAGTCTATAGTGTAGTCTATAGTGTAGTGTATAGTAGTGTAGTCTATAGTGTAGTGTATAGTGCAGTGTATAGTGTAGTCTATAGTGTAGTCTGTAGTGTAGTCTGTATGTAATGTATAGTGTAGTCTATAGTGTAGTCTATAGTGTAGTGTGTAGGGTAGTCTATAGTGTAGTGTATAGTGTAGTCTATAGTGTAGGTATAGTGTAGTCTGCAGTGTAGTCTATAGTGTAATGTATAGTGTAGTCTATAGTGTAGTGTATAGTGTAGTCTATAGTGTAGTGCAAAGTGTTACTGTATAGTGTAGTGTATAGTGTAGTCTGTAGTGTAGTCTGTAGTGTAATGTATAGTGTTGTCTATAGTGTAGTCTATACTGTAGTGTATGGTGTAAAGTAGTGTATAGTGTAGTGTATAGTGTAGTCTATAGTGTAGTGTATAGTGTAGTGTATAGGGTATAGTAGTGTAGTCTATAGTGTAGTGTATAGTGTAGTCTATCGTGTAGTGTATAGTGTAGTCTGTAGTGTAGTCTGTAGTGTAATGTATAGTGTAGTCTATAGTGTTGTCTATAGTATAGTGTATAGTGTAGTGTATAGTAGTGTAGTCTATAGTGTAGTGTATAGTGTAGTCTGTAGTGTAGTGTATAGTGTAGTGTATAGTGTAGTCTATCGTGTAGTGTTTAGTGTAGTCTATAGTGTAGTCTATGGTAGTGTAGTCTATAGTGTAGTGTATAGTGTAGTGTATAGTGTAGTCTATAGTGTAGTGTATAGTGTAGTGTATAGTGTAGTCTGTAGTGTGGTGTATAGTGTAGTGTATAGTGTAGTCTATAGTAGTGTAGTCTATAGTGTAGTGTATAGTGTGGTGTATAGTGTAGTGTATAGTGTAGTCTGTAGTGTAATGTATAGTGTAGTCTATAGTGTAGTGTAAAGTGTAGTCTATAGTGTAGTCTATAGTGTAGTGTATAGTGTAGTCTATAGTGTAGTGTGTAGTGTAGTCTGTAGTGTAATGTATAGTGTAGTCTATAGTGTAGTGTATAGTGTAGTCTATAGTGTAGTCTATAGTGTAGTCTATAGTGTAGTCTATAGTGTAGTCTATAGTGTAGTGTATAGTGTAGTGTATAGTCCATAGCAGTGGTTCTTCTTAACCTGGGGTGCACGCTGCACCCCCTGGGGATGCGTGATGCCCTTTCTGGGGGTGCCAGACGTGGCCAGGTTTATTCTAGAAGGTAAATTATACAAACACAATTTAAGCACAGGCACGTCAGTACAAACTAAACAACCGCCAATAAGTGGCGATTGTTGTTGTTGTTATTATTGTTGTTACGTCTTAAGACAAGAGTGACGAACGTCTAACCCGCGCACGACACTGCCTTCCAATTCCGACATTGTCATTTTTTTTTAAACAACCCGCTACCGATTCCGGAATCGCGATGGTAAACAATGGCACGTGTTCGCGGTGGTAAACAATGCCACGTGTTCGCGATGGTTAACAATGCCACGTGTTCGCGATGGTCAACAATTGTAGTGCGTATTTAATGTGGCGCTGCATTCTGATGTTGTAGCAGAAAACATTTATTAAAAAGTCTACTTAATTAAGTAGAACGTGTTGTCTATATTTATTTAAAGTTGCGCATTTTGATGTGACGTCACACTTCTCAAACCCCTCCCCCCCTCGTCACACATCGTCACAAATGTCTGACCCCCCCCTCCCCCAGGTGCGTGACGTCATTTATGGACGGTCCCTTAACTCGAAAAGTGACAATGAACCCGGTGTTGTTGATGTTTGTTTATCATGGATCGACTGAGCGGTAATCAATACAATTAATCGCGATTAACGATCCAAAAGACCCTATCTGAAAAGTATAAACTTTGCGTCTATATGATACTGGTAGGAACCTCCTGGTTACTACACCACCAGTCCACAGGGGATTATTGTGTCCGTCCGTCCGTCGTGCGTCCATAAATGGGAGGGGTGGGGCTGGGTGGGGAGGGGAGGGGAGGGTGGGGAGGGGAGGGTGGGGAGGGTGGGGCTGGGTGGGGAGGGGCTGGGTGGGGCGGGGAGGGTCTGGGTGGGGAAGGTGGGGCTGGGTGGGGAGGGGTGGGTGGGGAGGGGCTGGTTGGGGAGGGTGGGGCTGGTTGGGGTGGGGCTGGGTGGGGAGGGGCGGGTGGGGCTGGGCTGGGTGGGGAGGGTGGGGCTGGGTGGGGAGGGGCGGGTGGGGAGGGGAGGGTGGGGAGGGGCTGGGTGGGGAGGGTGGGGCTGGTTGGGGTGGGGCTGGGTGGGGAGGGGAGGGTGGGGAGGGGCTGGGTGGGGAGGGTGGGGAGGGTGGGGCTGGGTGGGGCTGGGTGGGGAGGGGCGGGTGGGGAGGGGCTGGGTGGGGTGGGGCTGGGAGGGGCTGGGTGGGGCTGGGTGGGGAGGGGCTGGTTTGTGCCCGCCCTCACAGTCGGGCACATTGTGCGGAATACACCACGTGGTGGTGCCGCCGTTGACCCTGGCCATTGACCGAGCAACCCGACGTTCCTACCAGCTCCCTCCGCAGGAGAATGTGTTTTTGCTGCTTTGAGTGTTATTAAAATAATTAGCCACTTTGTTGAGCTGTCGTTTGTGGCCAGGACGCTTTGGAACAAGAAGTTAAAATACCTTGGTGGGCTTTGTCTGGGGTAGGATGGTGATGGTTTAGTGTTGTATTTTTTGTGTTTGGGTGATTTGTTTAATTTGCACTTTGCACTACCACCGCGTGTTTTTGTAACTGTTGTTGTCACGTGCTTACCCCGTGCCCCCGACTGGACATCTTTGAACAACAAGAGCTTCATAGCTCATCGGATTTCTGCCGTCTAAATAAATATTCTGATGTATGGGCAAAGATTCGCCCCTTAGGCCAAAGCCACGCTCACTCTCTTCCACATATTGGGGGGTAAATCTCTGATCGGTGATTTTTTTTCGAGTGTACGAGAAATACAATAATGAACCTGATACGATTGTTCGCTATATTATTACACGCTTTCTATTAACTCACTCTGTTGTTGTATCCTCAAATCTTGCAACTCAATTTTAACCCACTTCCCAGTGTGGTATCGACTGCAAACTTGGTGTCCTTATGTCATACTGATGACAATACTATATTATGTCATACAAAAATAAATACATATTTTTAAACATTTGTTATATGTTTCGGCTTGGGTTTAATTGTCCCACGCTCAACTCACGTTGGCTGTAAATCACCATCGGTCCCAGGTGGGCAAGCTTCGGGCCCACTTCCTGGACTCGTGGAGTTCTGCCATTACTAGTACGGTACATTTCATTAAAGCGTGTTTTTTTTAAGTTTTTAAAAATGTTACTTATTTATCTACAATGAGACTCTAACAGCTACTCCAAAAATGTTTATTTTTTCCGCAAAAAAAAAACTTTAATTGTTGACTTTTATTGTTTTATATTTTTTATTATTTTATTGTTTCCCTTTCTACGTGGTGACTTTACCGAAAGAACCAAGAATATGAATCTAAATTGTTGACTTGATTCAACTTCTTATATTTAAAGACGTACCCATGGGAAACCGCTCAATGTAAACATTTCCTATCACTAATTTTTCCTGCCTCAGCAGCTCTCTCGCTGTATTTTTTCACCTGATGACGATTGCTTGTGTTGCGATCGAAACGTCGTGATATTTTTATTTTTTATTTTTCTATCTACGTGGCTTTACCGAAAGACCCAAAGAATATGTAAACATTCCGTTATTTTTTTACTAGAAAGAACAAAAATGAATAAACTTAATACTGAGGTGAAGCTCCTATCTTTTCCCGTTTTCGAATTATTCAGATTTTAACATAAAATGCGGATTTTTTTCGTTCAAACCCATTTGAATACGAAATATCTCAAAACAATAGAATGTCGAACAAATGGTTATCGCTTTAACTCTATTTGCTGTTTAATGCTCTTATCAAACGAACAAAAACAGAAATGTGATATTACCAACGTTTTCTGAACGACACGCACAAATGTTTATGGGGCGCTTAAAATCCAGATTTGGGTGCCTAAAAATGAAAAAATCTCGGATTTTCAGATGTCTCCTGTTTGTCTTAAAAGCGACCTACGTACCAAATCTCAGCTGTCGACGGTGCCTCGATGTTTTTATTTTTAGACCTACAGACGGCAAGGTTTTTATTTATTTAACACCGAATAGATTTTGATTTTAAGCTTTCGTGACTGCAGGAATCCATCCATACTCTTTGTTTTCATCACGCAGTTATTCTACTACCTGCGTGAAAGAACCAAAGAATATCGAATAGATTACAGTCGCCCTCTACCGGTGAGTAAGCCGGAGTGCAAACTTACCGGGCCACGTGTTTCCTGCTTTGCACTGTACATGCGCACGTGTTTCCTTGCACTGTACATGCGCACGTGTTTCCTGCTTTGCACTGTACATGCGCACGTGTTTCCTGCTTTGCACTGTACATCCGCACGCGCTATCGTCGGTGCGGGCTGGTTTTTCCCGGCATCGTCATCATCAGCAGCGAGCAACGAGCAGGTGAAGTTAAACAAAGCCCGTTTATTTCATACTCGTCGTCACGATACGAATCCCGACTTTATGTTTTTTTTAAATGAATGGTTACAAGAGAAGGCGTAACAGTTGTGTCGAGAAGGCAAAGTCGCCTTCAAAGGCGATGCATTTTGTTTAATGAGAGCATGTTCGCAACGCGTCTTGCGGCGTGCCTAATGCAGTACAATTGATTCCTTGCAAAGTTGTTCGAAACATCTTTTAACGCATTCGTATTTATTTTATTGCCAGAAAATTGTAAAAAACCTATAATTGTTCTTATGTACAAAATAACTCTTATTTAAGAGTCGTGTCTGAAGGCTTTGAGAGTTCTTGACGATGCAGCAGGCCCGACACTATAACGCTGTTAAGGGTTCACGCTATTGTTGTGGAGGGTGTAAAAAGTAGCGAGGTTAACACGCAGACCGTTACTGATGGGATGTGTGAACAAAATAAAGTAACGAATTGGCACGTTCTGTTTACGTGACAAACCTTACTAATTGTGTCGGGTGGTGGCCGGTTTAACGACACATTTATATTTACACAATATAACGCAAACAAAAACTGTATTATGGATAGTTTAGTTTAATTTTTTTTCGCGAGCGAACAAGACACACAACAAAAACAACCTTTATTATGTGGATGATATTGGTCGCGAAAGCCAACGCTGTAAAACTACATTGATATTGGTACACGTTGAGGTATGGCAAGGAGACGAATTGTCTGCTTAATTACTTGAATGATCACGAAATGTTGAAATTGTACTCCGTGTTAGGAGCGCTATTGTGTTAGCCACATTTATTAGTCGCAGACCCGGGAGATTTTATGTCGTTTTGATTTTATGTATATTTGATTTTATGTAGATTTGATTTCATGTCGTTTTGATTTTATGTAGCTGCTGGACAAATTCGAAAAAAAGAGCTTTATAGCTCATCTGATTCCTCCAGTATTAAATACGTAGTGAGTTTGTGTCTAATTGGGCAAGTTTATTAAATCTCCCCCCCCCCCACCTCTAAGCTCCTACACTCCTACAGTATACAGGACACGGGCACACCACAGTGAGTGTACGTCCGGCAGGTCGGTGGGGTTGTGGTAACTGGCACCCCTCCCAAGACGGTCTGGGAGCCATCGTGGAAGAGTAGGCCAAATGCCTCCTCAAAGGGCTCTCCCGAGATCACCCGAGATCTCCCGAGATCACCCGAGATCACCCGCTAGTCGTGGGCGGACTTCCTCCAACAGACACGTGGGCAAGACACTGCAGGGCTGGGCCATTCTCTGTGTGTGTGTGTACGTGTGTGTGTACGTGTGTACGTGTGTGTGTGTGTGTACGTGTGTGTGTATGTGTGTGTGTATGTGTGTGTACGTGTGTGTGTACGTGTGTGTACGTGTGTGTGTACGTGTATGTGTGTACGTGTGTGTGTGTGTGTGTACGTGTGTGTGTGTGTACGTGTGTGTGTACGTGTGTGTGTACGCGTGTGTGTGTGTACGTGTGTACGCGTGTGTACGCGTGTGTAAGTGTGTGTACGTCTGTGTGTGTACGCGTGTGTAAGTGTGTGTGTGTACGCGTGTACATGTGTGTGTTGTGTGTATGTGTACGTGTGTGTGTGTTGTGTGTACGTGTATGTGTGCGCGTGTGTGTTGTGTGAATGTGTACGCGTGTGTACGTGTACGTGTGCGTACGCGTGTACGCGTACGCACACGTGTCCCCACGTGGGGACGTGGGGACAGAGAGGCGCTCGGTGGTGGCTCTGAGAAACCCGCCCATCGTTTCAGCCGCCGCGCCGGGAGATGGCAAATGCCGGTCCGGTTGTGGCAACCCGTTAACGCCGTGGCGGCACGGGGGCGGCACGGGGGCGGCGGCGGTGTTGGCGGTGTTGGCGGCGGCGGTGTTGGCGGCGGCGGTGTTGGCGGCGGCGGTGTTGGCGGCGGCGGTGTTAGTGGCGCGTGAACAACTGCGCTGTGGCACGCCGCGTGATCGGTGTTTTTCCGCAGGATGCACGACCTGACGGAGAGGGCGCGCTTGGTGACCAGCCACCTGAACTTCTTGTGGGAAGCGGCGGGGAGCTTGGGGACCACGTGCCCCGAGCAGGCACGGTACCTGCGGTGAGCGAGACGCCGGTGACCCTGGGGGCCCGCCGGTGACCCCGGGGGCCCGCCGGTGACCCCCGGGGGCCCGCCGGTGACCCCCGGGGGCCCGCCGGTGACCCCCCGGGGGCCCGCCGGTGACCCCGGGGGCCCGCCCGTCGGTGACCCCCGGGGGCCCGCCGGTGACCCCCGGGCCCCAGCGGTGACCATGACCCTGCGGTTTACTACGGGGTCCAGATTCGTACAAAGACCCATAGACTCACGCGAAGATCGGTAGATTCACACTGAGAACCATAGGCTCGCAGAGAAATATACAGATTCACACAGAGACCCATGAGCTCGCATAGGAGGCATCTTCACAGTGATGCACTCCGCTACTCCTGCCACAATCATCTGGCTCATTAACCACCTCGATGTAAAATCATGGCTGCAACTTCACATCAATTTCAATGTTAGTCCAACGGTTCCAACCACGTGCCAACGTTGAGCCCAGCGTTGGCACGTCTACTGGGTTGTTGCAGAGGTCCGTGGTTCGAATGCAGTAGGCCATCCTGGTTATTACCGTTGCGGGTGTAGTAACCGTATAGCACTATGCCCCCGCCTGCTTCACGGTGGAATTTACAGATCTCCTGACATCATCTGACGCCATCTCTTCCGCGTTGTTTGCTTTGTCCATTCTGTCTCCTTTGAACTCTCATTCTACTCTGTACCGTACGTTGAACTTCTTTCGCACCGTACAGAGCCAACCGTGCTAATCGGAGGTACGGGGGAAGGACACCAAGCTGAACACGAAAAACAGTTCCGTAGAGATGCGATGTCAATCTAGATGATTTAAAAGTGCATATTTCCAGTCGCTTCCTGTTACTGCGAGGAAGATCGTTCCAGAAGCGGATCTCAAAGTGTGCAGTGACCTCCTTGGTTCAATGGCGAGCCAAAAACCTCTTCTGCATGTATTTATGTTGAACTTCTTTCGCACCGTACGTATCCAACCGTGCTAACCGGAGGTCTTGCACTGTCTGTACTTCTGTCTGTCTGCCTCGTTTGCTTCATCTCATTGGCCTTAAAAAAAGTATATGTTGAATGAATGAAGAAACATCGATTTTGACATGCCCAGTGGGCATGTCATTTAAGGAAACTTTAAAAGTGAAAATATTTGTTTTGCTCAAATAGCACATTCCCATGGCAGGGACGAGTCTTTTCATAGGACGAGGATTATTTACGTCGCCACAAAGTGACTCTTTATTTTTAACCCCAGAGGGATGATGGGCTGAGTCACCCCTCCCCCGCCCCCGCACGTGGATTTGAACTCTCGCCTTTCTAGTTACCGAACTGCTCGCTGTATCACCTGACCAGTTGGTGTATCTGTTGTGATCGATTCATCGTCTCCGCGCTGATGTGTGGGTCCGTGTTGTGTGCCTGCAGGTGCATCTACAGGGAGCGGGCCGCGTGGGCAGCTGCTCATAAAGTCACCCTCGGTCAGTCCTCGCAGTGCCACTACACACACACACAAAGACAGAGGTCCCCCCTATAGCCTGATCACACTGTTAAGGCAAGTGCTGTTAGCGAGTAGCACCTCTGAAGGCTAGCACCGTGGCACACGAGGTGGTGGGTGACCAGCATCACGTCCGACCGCCTTTGCTTACACACCGCACCGGGTAGTCATTTGAGGCAGAATCAACCTAGGGGGAGGCCCTCGGTGTTGGCCGTGAGCGGGAATCGGACAATGGGGGGAACCTGGAGGAAACCCACGCGGAACTGGGAGGGGAACATACAAACTCCGCGTAGAAGAGGCACCTGAATCGGGTTGTGAACCCAGACCCGCTCCGTGCACCGCCGCTAACTTCCACCGACCCCCCCCCCCCCCCCCCCGGCGACCCACTGCAGACCGGCGGCGGCACCTGACGGGCTTCTGTGCGCTGTGCGGCGCCGAGCTGGGCGCCGGCTCGTGCCACGTGCGCCTGCGTCCGCGTCCGCGCGCCGCCGCGTCGCGGCGCGTCGCCGCGCTGCTTCGCGATGCGGCGGCGCGGGAAGACCGCGGGGAGCGGCTGGAGCGGGGCGCCGCTCGCCGCCTGCGTCGACACCGCAACGCCGCCGGCACCGTCGTGAGTGGCGAAGTCGCCATCGCGCGCCGCGAACGCGCGCCGCTCACCACACACACACACACACACCACACACTACACACACACCACACACATCACACACTACACACACACACCACACACACACACCACACACATCACACACTACACACACCACACACCACACACACACCACACACACACACACACACACACACACCACACACTACACACCACACACACACCACACACAAACACCACACACACACACCACACACACACCACACACACACACCACACGCACACCACACACACCACACACACATCACACACACACACCACACACATCACACACTACACACACCACACACCACACACACACCACACACACACCACACACACCACACACACATCACACACACACCACACACATCACACACACACCACACACACACCACACACTCACACACACACCACACACACCACACACTACACACCACACACACACCACACACTACACACCACACACACACCACACACACACCACACACACACCACACACACACCACACACAAACACCACACACACACCACACACACACCACACACAAACACCACACACACACACACATACCACACACTACACACCACACACACACACCACACACATCACACACACACTACACACACACCACACACACACACCACACACACAACACCACACACACACCACACACACACCACACACCACACACACACACACACACCACACACACACCACACACACCACACACACACCACACCACACACACCACACACAAACACCACACACACACCACACACCACACACTACACACACACCACACACACACACCACACACACCACACACACACCACACACACCACACACACCCATCACAAACACACCACACACACACACATCACAAACACACCACACACACACACACCACACACACACACCACACAAACACACCACACACACACACCACACACACACACCACACACACACACACCACACACACACCACACACACACCACACACACCACACACACACCACACACACACACCACACACACCACAAACACACCACAAACACACCACACACACCACACACACACCACACACACCACACACACACCACACACACACACCACACACACACACCACACACACACCACACACACACCACACACACACCACACACACACACCACACACACACCATACACACACACCACACACACACCACACACACACCACACACACACACCACGCACACACCACACACACACACCACACACACACCACACACACCACACACACCACACACCCATCACAAACACACCACACACACACACACATCACAAACACACCACACACACACCACACACAAACACACCACACACACACACCACACACACACACCACACACACACCACACACACACACCACACACACACACACCACACACACACACCACACACACACACACCACACACACACACCACACACACACCACACACACACCACACCACACACCACACCACACACCACACACACACCACACACACACCACACACCCCACAAACACACCACACACACCACACACACACCACACACACACCACACACACCACACACACACCACACACACATACCACACACCACACCACACACCACACACACACACCACACACCACACACACCACACACACACCACACACACACACACACCACACACACACACACCACACAAACACACCACACACCACACACCACACACACCACACACACACCACACACACACCACACACACACCACACACCACACACACACACCACACACCACACACACACCACACACACACCACACACACCACAAACACACCACACACACCACACACACACACCACACACACCACACACACACCACACACACACACCACACACACACCACACACACACACCACACACACACCACACACACACCACACACCACACCACACACCACACACACCACACACACACCACACACACACACCACACACACACCACACACACACCACACACACACCACACACACACCACGCACACACACCACGCACACACACCACGCAAACACACCACACACACCACAAACACACCACACACCACACACACACCACACACACCACACACCACACACACCACACACACCACACACACACCACACACACCACACACACACCACACACACCACACACACACCACACACACCACACACACACCACACACACCACACACACACCACACACACCACACACACACCACACACAAACCACACACACACCACACACACACCACACACATCTTGCAAATGCTGCGCGGCACACGCACTGCAGATACCGCACGAACATACCGCACACGTAGCGCAAACACGTACCACACACACACACCTCACACGAACCACACACACCACACACACCGCACACCACACATGCACCACCAACACACCACACACACCACAAACACCGCACTCGTACACCACACACGCACCGCCAACACACCGCACGCACATACATACATACACCGCTCACACATACACACCGCTCGCACATACACACACCGCTCACACATACACACACCGCTCACACATACACACACCGCTCACACATACACACCGCTCACACATACACACACCGCTCACACATACACACACCGCTCACACATACACACCGCTCACACATACACACACCGCTCACACACACACACCGCTCACACACACACACACCGCTCACACACACACACACCGCTCACACACACACACACCGCTCACACATACACACCGCTCACACATACACACACCGCTCACACATACACACCGCTCACACATACACACCGCTCACACACACACCGCTCACACATACACACCGCTCACACATACACACCGCTCACACATACACACACCGCTCACACATACACACACCGCTCACACACACACACCGCTCACACACACACACCGCTCACACACACACACACCGCTCACACACACACACACCGCTCACACACACACACACCGCTCACACACACACACACACCGCTCACACATACACACCGCTCACACACACACACCGCTCACACACACACACCGCTCACACACACACACACCGCTCACACACACACACACCGCTCACACACACACACACCGCTCACACATACACACCGCTCACACATACACACACCGCTCACACATACACACCGCTCACACATACACACCGCTCACACACACACCGCTCACACATACACACCGCTCACACATACACACCGCTCACACATACACACACCGCTCACACATACACACACCGCTCACACATACACACACCACTCACACACCGCTCACACACACACACCGCTCACACACACACACACCGCTCACACACACACACACCGCTCACACACACACACACCGCTCACACACACACACCGCTCACACATACACACCGCTCACACATATACACCGCTCACACACATACCGCTCACACATACACACCGCTCACACATACACACCGCTCACACATACAATATACACCACTCATTCACACACTGCACACATGGCACACCGTCAACACCCTGCTCACGCACACACACACACACAGCTGTCATTTGTGGCCAGGTCGCTTCTGAAAAATATAGTGGGCCTTACCTGGTAAAATAGAAACAGCTTCATAGTTCATAGGTTACTCTTCCAAACGAGACTCGGCCCGGTCTCCACTTGCGTTCTCACCTGGGTGAACTAAATTTTAACTTGAACCTCCGCTCACGAGCATGGGTGAAGTACGGTCAAAACCACCGCCACAACTGGCACAGTGTGGCGTGGCCGCGAGGTTTACATGCGTGTGGCGCGGCCGCTGGGTTTACATGCGAGAGGAAGCCCGAGTCCCCGGAGTAAACGACCGGCGTGCAAGCGAGGGGACAACTCGTGAGCTCACTTGCGGTGCTGCCGTCTCTTGCGTCCGCGTTTTCGGCCCGCAAGCTCTGGGTCTCGACACACGGGCCCCACGGTCTTCTCCTCCGGTGATCCGCCAACCCCATTTGTCAATGGCCGCATTCCCGCGCGCTCGACTTCTTTCAAGCGCCGCTTCGTTAAGCTCTGCCCAGACATTCCACTCATCCACCCAATCATTCTGCCGTCCCACTTCCCCCGGAAGGCCATAGCGTGCTTCACCTGCAAGAGGACGTCCCGGGTCCGTGGCAGCACGCGAGCCGAGATCGCCGCGACGCTGAGCCACCGGCGTCACGGACACCGCCGCCGCCGCCGCCACCACGACGCCGGCGCGACGGAGGGTGGCGCCGTGGCCGGTGGGGGGGGGGGCGCACCCCGGCGCCGCAGGCGGCGACGCGCGACGCCGGCGCCCGGCGAGTCGGCGCCGTCCGGCAGAGCGACGCCGGCGTCGTCCGGCAGAGCGACGCCGGCGTCGTCCGGCAGAGCGACGCCGGCGTCGTCCGGCAGAGCGACGCCGGCGTCGTCAGGCAGAGCGACGCCGGCGTCGTCAGGCAGAGCGACGCCGGCGTCACGGACGCCGGCCAACTGGACGCCGACCACACCGAGGGGCAGGGCAACACCGCGTGCCGGCCCGGCAGCCACCACGCCCAGGTGCCAAATACCCCCACCCCCTACCCCCTACCCCCTACCCCCTACCCCCCCCGTGTTGGGTCGCTTCTGTTTGCCGTGGAGGAGGGGACTATCGAGAGGAGAGCTCGGATAACCGGTGGGTGAAGTATGCTTGGGTGGGTGCGGACGACGCGGGGAAGTTTGACCTGGAGCGTTAAGAATAAAGCACGGCAGGAGGAGAGCAATGTCGACGCAGTCGGTGGGGGTTGGACAGTCCGATCTATGCCCCCCCCCCCCGCCGCCAGATTCCCAGTGGCAAGGCGACAGGGCGCAGCCCTCAACGAACGCCGAGCTAAAAAACTCAACGCTAGCGACTTACGCTGTGGCCCTTGAAGGGGACTTTAAGAGGAGACACTTGGGGTAATGCGCCTTCTTCATAGCAGTGCTTGCGATGTTAATTTGCATGTACGTACGTGTGTTGAACTTGTTTCGAAACCGTACGTAGCCAACCATGGTAGTCGGGAGGTCCCGCGGGGTGGCGGGAGGAGGACAGATATTTGTAGTGAAGGTGTTGCTGGTGAAGGTTGCCATATCCACGATTGCCCAAGGCCATGGCCTTAACTGACTTTCAGGGTGGAACAACGCATCGATTAATATCGACGTTCAAGCTCACGGGTGAGTGCGTACATTAAATTGCACGTCGTCGCCCCCCGTACAGCGACTAAAGGTTCTACCGGTCACCTCAACGTGAAATAGAAATAATGGATTCTTCAAAACAGGATCGTGACCCAGAATCTCACCACTCCAACCTAATCACATTTCACGGTACCTGGCATCGTGTTAGTGGTGTGCCACTTTATAAATGGACTACTGTGTGGTGTTATCTTGGTGTGGTCTGGGACTGATGATGTTAATGTTTTTTCTACATCGCCCAATGTTGATAAATCGGACGTATATATTTATATTTTGTGACTAGCTGAACCATTTTCTACATTTTTCGCTCCTGTCGTGTCTTTTTGTATTATTTGCCGCTCTGTTTCAACTCGCTGAACCCGTGGCCTCCGACTGGACGTGTGTGAAAAAAGAGCTTCACAGCTCATCGGATTCCTCCTCCTGGTGCTGCAGTAGCAGCAGTAGCAGCAGCAGTAGCAGCAGCAGTAGCAGCAGTAGCAGCAGCAGTAGCAGCAGCAGCAGCAGTCAGTCTAAATGAAGATTTCCGATTTTATATCACGACTCCTTGTCGACGCACGGCTCCCGGGCTTGCCGTGCCACGGCACGAAACGCACAAATTGTCGTCATCGTCGTTACGACGAGCCCCAGCAATGAGAGCCGCTCCCCCTTTCCTTTGTCCCCCCCCACCGCCTCACCAGCAGGTCAACGCAATCTCCCGCTGCCAGTACGCCCGGCAGCGCCAAGCGGAAACCCTTCGCTCAGCTCAAGCAGCTGCTGCAGATGGAGCAGCAGAGGCAGCAGCAGAAGGGCAGCCTCAAAGACTTCCTGTCTTCCATATAAGCCAATCCGCCTTGCTCGGTCTGTTCCTCCTATAACGCCGCATGTGGTTTTCATAACACGAATTGGCTATAATGCGACGAATGTGTTTGGGAATGTATTTTATTTATAACGCGGATACGAATTGGATATATAGCACGATTGAGTGAACGGAACTACGTCGCGCGAGGAGGGATAAGTGGTTGTACGGCTGCCTCGGCGTAGCATCACACATGGGGATGCTGCTGGATGCTTCTAGATGCTACCCACGCACCTCAGTCTTGGCTCAGCCTGCGTACGCATCTCACGTGTTACCGCGGACTGTGCTTTACCCCTTATTATTTATTATCCCGCGATTTTTCCATAACGCCGAGTTCTTCAGGAACGCTATCGAGGCGTTATAGGAGAACAGAACCGTATAGTTGGGGGAGGGCCACGCTTTAAAAAAAAAAAATGTTATCGCGCTACGCGGTTTTCTCGACGGGGGTTTTTGTTTCCGCAATTGGGCTTCACCCTTTTGAACTTTGGGTCGAGGCAAAGACGTGTCGCCGTGGTTCGGATTTGAGACTCGCTCGTCCGAGGGTCTTCAGTGAGAAGGCCAAGTCAACTCGGCCGACCATTCCTTTTGGGGTTGATAAAATGAGTACCACTGCTATAAGCTACTCGTAGTCATCCTGTGGGTAGACAGGCCTCCCACCATAGGAATGTGGAATTTCCACCGCTGGCTCGGGGTGGCCAGTAATGATATACACCGGCCCGTGCTTGTTTAAGAATGGATAAACCTGTATTCCTTTACAAATCGGTGGCTGTGATGAATTAAAAAAACGGTCTGTTGCACGCGTCTGATCTTGTTTTTTTACGAGCGTGAAACTACCAGTGAGGTTGAAGGTACACAAAAATTATAGTTAAATTCAAAAGTAACGACTGTAAATTACTATACACAGCCTAGAGCTCTTCCTGGGGAATTCCCAGGCCAGCTGAGGGACATCGTCCCCCCAGCGCGTCCTGGGTCGGCCCTGGGGTCTCCAATACGGGATTCGGTTCAGTACGCCAATGGACATGCTCCTCCTCGTGCACCGTCTTTATAAATTAAGGCGCAATCAAGAGGCTATTGAATTGCCAACATTGTTGGAAGTCCCGGTGACCAATGGACCTTCTAGACCAGGGATGGGGAGACGTGACCCGTGGCAAAACATGAGGCCTTACCACTTGGCAATTGTATTCTTAGCTCTTTCGGTAAAGTCACGTTGAAGGGAAACAATAAAATATATAACAATAAAATAATAAAAAAATATATAAAACAATATATACATTATTGTTTCCCTTCAACGTGACTTTACCGAAAGAGCTAAGAATATGAATTACTGCAGTCACGAAAGCTTTAAATAAAAACTTGGAAATTGCTCATTTATTTGTTGCTGCAAGCATCTTGGCCACACAAATCGAGTACCAGAAGGGGGTTATTTTTGTACTGGGCATCAAGGCGGCGAGATGTTAACTACCTCGCCTGGTGGACAGGTCGTAGGTTCGATCCGGACCCTGGCGCCGAGATATTTGGAGTTTGCGGGTTCTCCCCGAGGTCGTGTGGATTTTTCACCGAGTCCTCCGGTTTTCCTTCGACATTGAGAATCGTGACGCCTTTAATAAGAGTATTTGGTGGCTATAAATTTCGACATGATTGATACGCAACTTCTTAGAGCTATCATTTGTGGCCAGGTCGCTTTTGAAAAACAGCTGTACAGCTCAGTGGGTCTTCCCTGGTAAAATAATAAGTTTACACGCTTGGTACGATTACGGCAAGGGCCTCTTTACGTGCCAGTGGACGTGCAGGTTCAATTTTTGCGTTATTATTGGACGACACGAAGGGGTGTCAACGCGTGGCCCCACCAAAATATTTGAAAGTCCTTGTTTTGTCCTGGGAAAGGCTCAGCCACTTCTGCTCGAGACTAAATGTATTGTAAGAACTCTCCAAAAACACCACGAGGGGCCTCAATTTGCAATCGGGAGAGTGCGGAAAGTGTTTCGGCAGATGGTAAATAAATATTTGAATGAATATTAATTATTTTGTCACCCAATAAAGGCTCTGCAGAGCCCCAAGATGTTCTGAAGTGTGCTGCACAGGAATGGTTGGTGAATGTACATTACTGGTTTGTGTGAGAAAACATGCGAATACCGATTTATAGCTTTTCGTGACTGCAAGGATTAATCTTCTTTGGTTCTTTCGGTAAAGTCCACATAGAATGAGAATAAAATAATAAAATAAAACAATAACATTCTCACGACGTTTCGGCCACAACACAAGTAACCGTCCTCAGGTGAAGAAACAGGACTGTCCAGAAGACAGCGCTTGTGTTGTGGCCGAAACGTCGTGAGAATTTTATTGTTTAATTTTATTATTTTATTCTCATTCTACGTGACTTTACTGAAAGAACCAAAGAACATGCGAATACCATTTCGATTTAAAGCTTTCGTGACTGCAGGGATTCATCTTCTGGGTTCTTTCGGTAAAGTCCACGTAGAATGGAGATAAAATCATAAAAATAACAATAAAATTCTCACGACGTTTCGGGCCACAACACAAGAAGCCTTCCTCAGGTGAAGAAACAGGACTGTCCGGAAGACAGCGCTTAAGACAGCGCTGTCTTCCGGACAGTTCTGTTCCTTCACCTGAGGAAGGCTACTTGTGTTGTGGCTGAAACGTCGTGAGAATTCTGTTATTTTTATCTCCATTCTACGTGACTTTACCGAAAGAACCCAGAAGATGCGAATACCATTCAAAGCTCCACAGGCAAGCGGTGAACCTCAGACTCACCCCTTGCCTTCGACCTGTGGGCTCCAAAGCCGAACGTGGTGGCTGAGGACAAATTCGTGACGTTATTGAAAGGGTTTTTCGAAACAGATGGCTCTTATTTTGGTTGCGGACTCTGAATCTACATGATCCACCAACCCTACCTCCAAAGCACAAATGTCCCACACTTCAAACTGATTTAAGTGTACAAACCAATTAGGTTAGGGGGGAGAAGGCTAATGCTAAAATGTCAAAAGGGGGATTTTAAATTCCGATTGTGCTTTGAGCAATGCCATGAGGCAGAGGCATTTCCATGGAGCACCTGGTGCAGCAGTACACCGCCGTGACAGAATGGCCCCGGAGGACAAGACGCTACTCGCGAAGACATTCGAAGTCTCAAAAGTAGTGTTCATGGCATGTGAAATTAACATTTTTCATGTCAGACATGGAAAGCACGAGGAGAGGGAAAAACAAATTTTTGGATGGGAGTTTTAATTTGTGTGCAGTCGTCGGCGATAATCCAGTGCACTTGAGAACCCAATCAAATAAGTCGAGGATAGCTGCCCAGATTCGAACCCAGGAACTCGCCAGTTGCCAGCTGTCCTCTGACCAGGGGCAGAGCCACAGGGGGGGCTGGGGGCTTAGCCACCCCCTGCAATTTTTGGAAAGTCGGTAATCGGGAAAACCGGATATCCGGCTGCTGCAAAATGCTGCAGGCTGGCACCTCGTGCTGCCCTGCAGGCTGCCACCTTGTGCTGCCTTGCAGGCTGCCACCTTGTGTGCTGCCCTGTAGGCTGCTTGAGCGGCAGCCTTTAGAACTTATCGAACTTATTATTAGCCACATCAGCGGCTCCGACCTATTAATAAACTCCGCGTTCAAATCCAATAACATTTTTTTTATACATTTGTGGCGCCCATTGGAAAACATTACACTGGATATCTCAGAATATTGAAGTCAGCCCCCCCCCCGTCAAAATCCTGGCTCCGCCCCTGACTCTGACCCGGTGTTGCACCCCCACGTGCCGTCGCGACATCTCAAAACAGAGAGGATGCCCTGCGTCGTTTAAAAAACATGCCGATTAAGTTAATACTCACCAAGGGAAACAAACAGTGAGCCAACAAAAATGTGAGCATCCACATTGGCGTCTGAAAATTGCACAATGTGTACATCGGCAAAATGAGGTTTCGATGGTCGGACGTTTCTGATCTGCCAGTGCGAGAAAAGTCTCCCAAGATTTAGGACCATCGAATGCAGCCTGACGGAGCAATGGAATGCGCTGTCAGGAAGAAATAAAGGATGGCTGGTAAAGGGGTAAGATTTTTTTTAATCAGCACAACATATTTACATCACCTTCCAATGGGCAACACCTGGTTATGAGCAATTACTGCAGTTGCCTTCAAAACACTCGTGTGTGTGTGTACGCGACCGTTACTCGTATAAAAAGTTAAAATAAAAACACTTGACAACAAATGTTGTTGAAACAATAGGTTACCAGTCCAAGGCATGCCCGAACTTTAGAACATTTTAAACGGAACCCCTTTAAAATGGGAAGAGGGGGGGGAAACACATTTTCATGAAACCCAGCAAGTCCAAAAGAGCAGAAACAGTTAAAATGCCCAAGAAAATGAATTGTTAAACCACGCTGGTGTTATGTATACAATAAAATGTGACGTCATCCACAACCGAGGTTTTTTTTTGCCTTCTGACCGCGTTCAACCTGTTGGGCTATAAATGTTAACGGGGCAATTCTGTACACACGGCAGTTGTCAAAATCTGCAGGAGACACGAAGAGGATTCCCTCCCCTCAATCATTGTTAAATATTATTTCTTATCTCGCCCTCTCACAACGATTGACATTCATGACCTCTTGGTTGTTGTTTTTTTAACAAGATCGGCGTAAAATGCTCAAAAAGTGGCTCGCAGAATTCCCTCGCTATTCGCGGACTTTGATATCCGCGAATCGCATCTGGAACCCGACACGACTGCATCGAGAGTTAAGTGGTGAGAGAGAATGTGAAGCGAGAAAGTGACGATATCAAGCGGTGATGATGCTACTGTGCAGCATGTTCGAAAGTAAAATTTAGACGATAACAATTTTTTGCGTTAAGAATTTCCATGTATTTAAAGCTTATTTATGTATTTAAGGTAATTCGTCGGCCAATATCATGATCCGCGAAATTTGCTACTCACGAGCATCTCCGGAACGTATCCCTTGTCGCGAATAGCAAGGGAATACGGTAATGATACTTTTGGTGGCAAGCGCGTGACCGAATGCGACAAAAATACATATTACTTGAAACACCGGGATACATCCTAAGCATTCACAGCAGGAAGCGTGTTTTCTTTAAACCGTAGTCGTTAAAAAGTCCATCATCCCTCCAGGAAAACAAACATAGGCAACTAATGTTTTTTTAGAAACCAAGGGTGGTTTTCCTGTTAGCAAACTGGCCCCCAACCATGAATAGCTCAACGCCAGATGGATATGGGCGTCATTCTCCAGCTTAGCAAACAGATTGACAACAATGCAATGAAAAAGCTTATAATTTAATAATAAATCCTCAATACCTTTGTTATTAAGGGTACCCGTTCATGGCAAAGTTATGTTTTTGATGCGTTTGTGTACACTACAACCAAATGCAGTCCGAATACAATCCGATTAGGCCCATTTCGTGCGAAGGTTACGCAGTAGTCTAGTGGCGTTAAGTTTGAACGCATATTAGGTTGCACGAGAAATCCTGGGTGCAATCATCACTTTGTATTTGGGGTCACACTGCGCGTACGACGTACTCAACATCGTGTAAGCTTCAACGTTATCGTTTGGCCAGCAAACGTTAAAATAGGGTTTTTTTGCCTGTTACCAGGGGATTTCTGCGTGCACTATTTGGTGTTTTTTTGTAGAATTTAAAATGTGTGTGCGCAAAATGGCAACAGGTGGCTGTACCATGGCAACCAGCGGAAATCGAGTCAGAAGTCCAGTTGAAATGTCCATCTCTTTAGGTCGATAAAGTTAGTACTATTTCAAAATGAATAGTGGATTAGTCGCAGACACTTTCCATGGGAATGTGGAACTTCCAACCACTTGAGGAGCACTATAGATTTGTCACCCACCCCATTGTTTGATCAGGAATATTTACGCTTAAGATAGGAATGTAGATGTATTTACTGATGGATATTTAACACAGCCGTACGTATTATCTTGATGCGCTCCATCCTCATAAAACCCACGTCTACGAGGAGCGTCTTAAATTGTGGATGTGGTCTATAATAGTGAGCAAAGCCATTCTCCCCAATGACATTTTTAAACAAAACACTCATTCGGAGCATTTTTGTTGTGAGCAACTAGTGCACAAAACCATCTTGAATCGACACGTGGATCGGTGGCCGATTGCACAAACACCTTAGCTTGTAATTTAACGCAGTAAAAGTTGAGGGGTGGGGCCATAGCTCCATATGTTGTATCCACACACAGCTGATGTATTTCCTTCAACACAAGGCTAATGTGACGTTATACAACATGGGTGGAAACGCACCGTGGTACTCTCCAACATAGGACTTTTATAGTCTCCAGTTTTAGAAGAAACAGAGACATCATCCTTTGCCGAGTAACACTGGGCGGGAGGCGATTCCTCCCCCATACCCCCCCCCCCTCAACCGTGCCCCCCCCCATCCCCCACCTGTATGCAAAGGTAAGAACCTTCACTGATATCACTAAAGTCACAAGACCACACCCATGGGCCAGACCCTGGGCATTCATTTTTGGGTCTCGTCGTTCGCCAACTTCTATAGACTGCCATTGGTCGTTACAACAACGCGCGCGCGCACATTGCCACCCGCATAAATACACGACGGACGCACACCCGTGACCGCATAACATGGGCCTGTGAGCTTACTGTAGATAAACAATCGGGTCTAATTCCTACAGGGTTCGGGGAGGGCGCCCATTGTGTAATAATTACGTATTACTATGACATAACTTGACACCTAACGCATCTACAGGAAACTCTCATTTACGGCAGCGGCACCCGATTTACATAATGCAGGCAGGCAATGTATTCGTATAGGGTTATGCACTGCCTGTGTTCAGGTTAAAGTCGCACATTTATACATCGAGCAGTTGGGACTACGTTTCAACCAGGTAGCGTGTCCCCCCCCCCCCCGACTGCAGCGCGAGATGCAGACAACACAGCATAGGGGCTACTACGCACAAAGTCAACAGAAGCCAGCTTAAATCAAATGACGCCTCTTGCCTCCGTTTAAAAGTTGATTAAACGAGAAAACTTTACAATTGTTCGGGATCTAATAGTGTACCAACCACCTATTGGAACACATTTGTACAACGCGTGTCTCAGTTTAAAAAAGGCCAGCAAGGGCAATAATTAAAGTTGCTTCATCCTGCTTGCAAAGTTCAGGAATTAACAAAAATTGGAAAACACCTTCGGTATCTTTGACCCACAGTCCGTAGGAGCTCCAATCCAAATTCAATGACAATTGAGCTAAGGAATACATCAATGAGTGTGGGATCATGCAAAAGCTGTAATCAATAAATATTTATTTTATTTGAATCTATGTCCCGTGGAATACAAGGAGTGGCCTCCAACTCGGGTCCACTCTACATCTCTCTGGGCCACTCTGTGCTCTTAAGGTCCATTGCATGAACGTCACCGATTATTTTTCAAGGCTAGTGTCATTGACACGTGTTGAGTTTTGTTGTTATTTGTACTTGTGCGCCGCTGCCAACGCAGGCAGCATCACCAAATTAATCAGGAAACACATTAGCATTGTTGACTTAATGTACGTAGTAAACAGCTCTGCTGCAAGTTGAGGTGTAGAATCTTAAAATCCACCAAGACCCAATAATCTGTCTTCAAACAATTGTCTCGAGGGTCCAAGAAATGAACCTGAGAATCCTGACACGCACCTCTATTTAATGGGACAAATACGCGCTTCCAGATGCAATTGCAGGCCAATGCTCTGAGGACTGAAGTTGCATGAGTTTGAAGAGGTCACTGAGACGATGCCGAAACCACCCCCATACCGACACGGTGGAGTTGAGACATCTCCCACATGACAAACAAACATGCAAATTTCAGTTGTCGTTATCCACCCACGGCAGTACTGCATGACCACCCACGGCATAAATGTTTTTTTCTAATATCACTGTACGTACTGTGTAAATGTTACAGCGAAGTTACAAATAAGGAATAGAACTGCTTCGGAAGTTGAACACAAGCACAGAGCGAATGCTACACAATCTTGATCATGACCAGCCTTAAAATGCGTAATGTCATTATTTGAACGATACAATTTTTTTCTAACCTCAGGCAATGACATGTCTTCGGTCAACAAGTAAATATTGTACTGGACTTGCTGTTCAGCTTTCCATTTCGCAGACACCGAGCGGTGCATTTTTAACTGTTCATGAAAAAAAATATCTTAATTTTCTCTAGCGTTTCTGAATCACCACGTGCTCACAATGACGCGCGGTAGCCAACCAAGTCATTCTGGTTGCCCTCTTTATCTGCCATAACAATGACAAATAGTACGCCTAAGCCGGTGAAGAAATGCTCTCTTTTGAGTAATGTGCAGCGATACCAAGGACCTGTGTCAAGAGCACTAATGCTACCGAACACACCTGCAAGTGCACACACTACGGTATTTACCAGGTGTAAATACTAAATACTGATAGGTGTCGTGGCACAGACTTTGAAAATCAGGTTGGTGGTTCATGCAGTGGGGAGGGGGGATAAGATCTATAACATTTACAGTTAGATCTACCGTATACATGAGAGCCATCTGGTTGTAGAAATACATACAGCCAACACGCTTTTCACATATCTGTGCTTTGAGTGTTCCACACAAATAATTATCTTTGCTTGGCACTCTAAGTTTTCCAACATGACTAATAATCTCAAAACTGAGTTGGCTGACACTTAAAAGAGCCCTATCCTGAAAGACCCCTTCCAAGATTTAAGTGGTGCCCTTCCTTAACAAAGATTTAAAAAGGTAACAATTGTCATTGTTAACCGATGTGGCTTGTGAGTGGAAACTGCGAGCAGGTGTGTACACAAATGAACCAATCCGGCAATCCCAGCGATTCAATGACCAAAACCCATCCACTCAGCTCTGGAGAGAAAACAGCGTGATAGCTTCTGGCGTACAACGTTTTGTACTGCATTTTTTTTTTATATATATACTCAAGTTGGCAGATACGCTGAACCTGAAGACATCCCATGCGTCTTGATTCACGACAGCGGGGAGGAGAGAGCGTGCATGGCGCACCATGACAGACACTCACAAGGAACAGAGAAGTTTACCTTAGCGGAGTGCAATCGGCAACTACTGTAACGTCCGTTTCACGACGCCTTGGGGGGGTAATCATCAGTCTCTAGTTTGTATGAATTTCTTTACGCAAATGGCTGTACACAAGGGTCTATTTACAAAAAAATATTACTTACAAAAATAACAATATCAACATTACTGTTAATGAGATTTAGATAATGCTAAGGTGTTTTAATTATGTAGGTTTAAGCATTAACGGTCATTAAAAGTTAAGCAAAAAAGCCACGAACACCACCACCACCACCACCAACCTGTGCCAAAAGCGGACGATCAAACGACAAGCACAAGTTGCAAAGATCTACCAGGAAATGCGTCACCCCTGAAAAAAATAAGCTTAACTACTGCAGCTGACCTTGCAAAATGCACGCACAACAACAATACGTGGACTTATTCACAACAAGCACAATGTTCAAAAACTCACGAGCCGCTGTGGGTTATATAAATGGTGAGGAGGGTTTGTGGGGGGTGGAAACATGACCCAAGTGTCCTAGTCAACTCCAGTCCGGTCAAGCCGGGGGAAAATCCGGCTGGACTTAAATGATGTTGGGCGATGGGCAACGATACTGGATGACCGCGCACTCGTCACCCGATGCTTCCTCTCCGTTGTCCCCGGGATGGGAGAGCTTACATTTCACGGAGAAAACGAGCACCCCAAAGAAAATAAAATTACGGTGCGGCCTTTAACGTGAGCGGATGCAATTCAATATTTTAGAGATTACACCGGTAAAAAATGCTTTTAAAACAAAAGTGCCAAAAGGCAGCCTTTCAAAAATATTTACGTTCACCGTTGGCTTAAAATGCACTTTTGTTTTTAAAATCAGTATGACATCTTGGGGGTGAGGTGGAGAGGTTGTAATCCAAGGGGCATCTTTCGTCTCTCTGACCGAGTGTTGCGGAGGCCAAAGGGAGGGAAATTTGCTTTCAGTGCTTCACGACTCCTCTTGTCGAGTTTCCTCATTCGTACGGAGGTAAAAAGGTTGCGAAAAGCAGCAACCCAAGCAGATGCGCACGTGTCGCGCATGGAGTGGTTTAACGGCCTTTCATACGCATGTCGGTCTGACGCAATTTTTTTAAATGACATTTTTTTTTAAACACAAAAAAATAGAATGCGAGCAACTCCAGAATTTAACAGACGCCAGGGTATATTTTCTTATGCAAGCATTTTCTAGCTCAAGCAATATCCAAGCTCAAGCTGCACATTAACAGCTGTAGCCCAAGCAGAACATTGGTTTTTTTGTTATGATAGTCTATTTGTTGGATGACAAAAACACGCCAATATTTAATCTGGACTTTGTTAAAACAACGCTTCCATGAAACTGTATAAGATTTAGTTTTTTTCAGACTCTTCTCAAATAGCATGAACATAAAAAAACGGCAAAAGATGTTTAAAAGCTCTTCGGCAGTTAAGTGCAGAAACTCAAGAGGTAGTGCTTGAAGGGAAACCAGTGTCAGGTGTATAATGGGACGGACTGCTCCAAACAAAAAAAAACTCAACTGGATATAATTTGACATGTCTTGAGGGATTTGAAAAAATAATTCTCCATTAAAACCCTGGATTTGTAAAATGAACAAGGATGAATGTGCAAGTCCATCAACAGTGCATGCAAGCAACTGAACAAACACGTTCCCTGCGTTAAACACAAGTCAGACGTGATGCACTCGTGACGTGACGACAGTCACGCAAGCGGGGGCAGTCGGCCCTCTCCCAAACGTGGGTGGGTTGTTTTTTTTATCCTTAAGACAAATTACACACAGCGAGGCAAACCTTCCGGTTGTGGTGCAAACGTTCCGGCCAATGTTGCCTTCGGTGTCTTGTTGCCGTTAAAATAGGTCCCCCTAAACTTCTCAGCGCAAAGGGTGCATGTAAGGGGGGACAATAAAATCACAAAGTGGCACGCCTAAAGCAACAGTTTCCATTTGTCTTTCATTTTTGTGGAAGTCGATCCTCGGACGCAATCACGGCGGGCCTCATCGCGACGGCAGCAAAGCCGCCAGCTTGTTACCATCCCGGCGACGGCAATACCCCACCAACACCGGTGGGCGGGGGGTCCCAGACACGCGCGGTCTCCCACGAGCACCCGTGACGCTACCTCAGATCCACTCCTCAATACTTTCCAGAATCTTATCCTCCTCCTTCTTGGGCTCCTCGGCAGGCACGGGCTGTTTCGTCTCATCGTGGTTCTCAGTCTGCTCTGCTGCTGCAGCTGTTGTTGCTGTTCCACTTCCCTCGCCCTGTCCCGCAGATGAGGTCGTGGGGGACACCACTGCCGACCCCCCTGCCGATGACTCGACAGCCGGTGACGAAGTGGAGGTGGAGGCGGTGTGCGAAGGGGTGCTGCTCGGGGCTGTGGTCGAGGGCGTTGAGGGTGTCGCCTGCTGCTGCCGCCCCTGCACGCGGTAAGCCTCGAGCAGCAAGCGCAAACGGTCGGCCGTGGGCTCCCACCTGGCGAAGCCGGCATCGTTCTGCAGGAAGATGATTGCCGTGCCGTGCACCGCGCGGATGTGTAGGTCCTCCCTACAGATTCAACAGCACCAAGAGGTCATCACAACTAATGACTATGATGCCAACACACCTCACCAATTCACCCTGCATTCTGCTTGGTCCTGCAAACGTTTCAGCTGACAAACGAACTGCAAGGTCTACACCTACGACATCCCATCATCTCAATCTGTCTTACGCCTTTGCTGCAATTTCTGGGTGCCACTCCAATGTGAGTCTAAGCTGCGCTCCTCTACCTGCACAGCCCACCTGTAGCGACCTTTTTTTCCTAATTAATACTACAATGCTCTCCTGCTATAGCAGCATCTAAACCTATCATGGCCTTCCCTGGGTTGATTCAGCCCTACATAAGTACATCAGAATCAGAAAGGGTTTTATTCGCCATGAAAGTTCACACCGACACGGAATTTACTTTGGCAGGATGGTGCATACATTCAACATATAGGAATCTAAAATCTTAAATAACTTTTAAACAAGTCTTACGGTAATAATAAGGGTTAAAAGTCTAACTAACACCAAGGGGCTGAAGTATATAAAATTGAATAAATATCGAATATAAAAAAAGTACCTGACAGAGTGTAGGAATAAATCAGCACTGGGGAAACAAAGGTGGCCAGGCATGGTGCTGGCCCACACCACACCGACCACCTAGGTGGTGTGCCAACCTCATCGATGCTCACAAGCAGCGCTTGATGCAACGGTCTCTATGGCTAAATGGGGGAACCTTTGAGTGCATGCATTTGTATGCACGCATGTGTCTGTGAGCAAGCGTGTCTGTGCGTGCGCGGAAGTGTGTCTTTGTGTGTGCACGCGTTTGTCTGCTTGTGTGCGTGTGTGCGCGAGCGTTCGTGGAGGCGCGTACCCCTTGCACACGTGCTGCGCGCCGTTGCGGTACTCGTGCTCGAAGGCCGGCACCAGGACCTGGCGCCGCTTGAAGCGGCTCTCCTCCATGCGCAGCAGCGCCGGCGTGACAGGCTCGCGCCACTCGGGCACAAACACGATGAAGGACAACGGCTCTGTCGAGCTCGACATCAGATTCTGCCGGTGCCGGTGCAAGGGGAAGGGCAAACACAGCGCGAGGGCTCACGGACACACTAGCACGTGCGCAAAGATCTCCCCGCCATGAAGCCTTTTCAAGGTTGTTGGGTCGGGTGCTGTCTTCTCTCCAGTGCCGATGTTTACACTTTGCACCATGTACATGTACTGTAGATGGCCGAGTCCATCTAGGCAAGGCTCAGGACTGGTCCAGATATCACCCGTTACTGCTGTTCCTCGTGACCAGGAATCTTAATCAGGTCACTGGGCTCATTGCAAAGTGCACTAAACGCTGCACCAATATTTCACCGTGGCTCACACACTGGGACAACTGCATGCAGAGCACATTTCACCCATGCAAAGATGATTGGCTTGATTATGAGTGTTGGTGGTGCATGTCTGTAATATGCTTTAGAAATGAGGGTTGGCAGGACAGTAAGTGGATTCGTGAATCAATGTGCAGATCTCATATGTATTGAGGTTTTTAATTAAGAGGTTTTTTTGGGTTAGTTCGTGTAATTATAAATGTGTCGTTAAGCACGCCACAGCCAATTAATGAGGTTTATCACGTACACAAAACATGCC
The DNA here is from genome assembly GCF_048934315.1 of Petromyzon marinus. Taxonomy (NCBI): domain Eukaryota; kingdom Metazoa; phylum Chordata; class Hyperoartia; order Petromyzontiformes; family Petromyzontidae; genus Petromyzon; species Petromyzon marinus. Next base: position 10,387,751 of record NC_133720.1, read on the forward strand.
AATTAGTTACTAGTTTAGCACACCGGTGTGTTGGAGAGTAAACCCTCCTGTTTCAGTCTTAAATAGAGGGGGGATGAAAGTGGTGTCGTCAATTGAGCCAATTATTACAATTAAATTATAGCCAAATTGGTCGTCCTGTGGACAGACTGGCTCTTGCAAGAGGCACGTGGCATATCCCTCAATGACTACAGATTTCACGGTGGTGGAGGGGAATCATTAAAAGCCAGCTGACTGACAATTCCCCTTATAATTAAATCAGAGAAAAGTAAAGCAAGCAAAACGAGAAAAGCAAAACACCGCCTTACCTCAAAGTGATCCACCATGGCATTCATGAGTTCTTCTCCGAAGGGGGGGTTGGCTTCAAAGGAGCCGCTTACTGGATTGAAGTCCAGTATGGGCCTGTGGTGAGCGAGCGCAGGGTCACACGGCACAACGGGCCAGTGCTTTAATAACGGGAGAGTGAATGTCTTCCTCTGTTATCAAACAATCCCAAGAAAATAGAGGATGTGATGGGTGCAACCGTGAAGTTGTTTACCCACGGGAAGACCTACAGAGAGACGCTAGGCAGAGAATTCAAAGGTCACGATGTGACTATGCAATCGCCGCAGCATCTGTCTGAAGGAAGTGACAGCAAGATAAGGTGACAAAAACACAGCAGTGGCCGTGATAACCCCCTTAACCGAGACCCTCGCGCCTACGCTGCTCGTGTACGCGACTCTCACCCTCGAGAGCCAAAGTATCCGTCCGTGTCGGCGAAGGCGGAGCAGTACTGTCGGAAGTAGCAGTTGAGGGGCGACGCGAAGCACTCGAAGGTGACGCCAAAGTGTCGATGCAGTGCCTCAAACACGGGCACCGGCAGTGCGCCGTGCAGTCCTGCGCCCTCGCTGCCGCCCACACCGAACATGGTCTGCTGGCACGGACAAATGAAAAGAGTACACAATGATACCTCTCTTCTACCGTACGGCCGAGCCGCGGCAAGCCAGCCCGGCACAGTTCGGCAGACGCCGGATTGTATTCCCCGCCGCAAAACTCGAGCCGTGCCTCTCGCATCACACGCAATGAATGAGCATACAGGGCGACCCCCCTCGATTAACGTCGATTCGATTGACGTTGTTTCTTTATACCGTCGCCAATGCAATAGGAAGTAAATTCCCTAATAATGCCAAGACGTTCCCTTTGACATCGTCCCTGTCAGCAATGGGAACTACCTTGTGAGGTGGAGAGCATCATCGCGTGTAGCAACAACGGGGCGCTGTCCCAGCATCCCTTGCATCCTATCTCAGTGTTTGTTACGCTACGCCATATTATTGGCGTAGCTGAAGCTACGTCACCGGCGCACTCGGGTGAAGGCGAGGCAGCAGCCTGATTCCGTCCCCTCCTCCTGCCAGTAACATCCACTACCACCCACCATTGACTACCATACGCCCGCTTCAAATCATTGGTGAGTGATATCGTATTAGAATTTCTATTTCTTGATTAGGATTTATTTTTATTTTATTGTATTTCTTTTATATTATATTCTTTTTGTCTTTCTGGAAAAGCCACGTAGATAGAAAAAACACATTGAAATTAAAACAATAACAATACCATGACAGCTCTCCCGCCATATATTTTTCCTGCCTCAGAGCTCTCCCGCTATATGTTTTCACCTGATGACGATTGCTTGTGTTGCGAACGAAACGTCGTGATATTGTTATTATTTATATTATAATTTTTATATCTATGTGGCTTCACAGAAAGACCCAAAGAATATGAATTCCTGCAGTCACGAAAGCTTTAAGTCAAGATTTATTTTATATTGTGTTGCTGTGTTTCAACTTATAACGGTGTTCTTGTCCGGTAATAAAAACATACACTGGAACGTAACCTCCGACTTCACTGTATTTCTTAGGAGGAAAATAGGTTCACTTAACATCGTTCCACTTCAAGTCGCACTCCTCCGGAATTCAACTACGAGATTATTCGAATAATCTCTGTACTTCCTCATGTGTATGCGACGTAACATTGTATGACGCTCTTAAGCAAATTACCTATGACAACCAAATTCACATCAGCTGCTACTTTGCTGATGTGACCAGAGGCATTGTCGTGCCGACAAGACAGAAATATACATGGCCAGGAGGGGTAGATAAATATTGTTTAGTTTAGTCTATTTAAGGAACGAAACAGGAGGATTTCTCCATAAATCTGGCTGCCGCCTGCTGATACTACTTGTAATTACTGGCGAAAAATCGTACTCAGATTGTAAATGTTATGGATTTGCTCTCCATCACATCGGTGTGCTGTACCAGTAACGAATTGGCATGTTCTGTTTACGTGACAAACCTTACTAATTGGCTGTGTCAGGTGGTGGCGGGTTTAACGACACATTTATATTTACACAACATAACGGAAAAAAACTGTATTATGGATAGTTTCGTTTTATTTTTACTTCTTTTTTTGATCAATTTGTTTACCTTCCCTATACTTCGCACTCCGATCATGTTTTGTATTGTTTGTTGTTGTTGTAACGTTCTGACCTGCCACTACAGGGCATCTGTGAAAAAGAACTGTATAGCTCATCAGATTCCTCCAGTACGAATAAATATTTTAATTCTGGGTAGAGAGCAACACCCCGACAGCACCTGATTTGCTCAATTACTTACAACTCCTCCCTTACCCGGTATCGCCGCAGCAGACACCAGACACGCGCCAGGAACTTCTCAAAGCGGGGGTCGTCCGTGGAGCCCAGCCTGTATAGGTGCTCCTGCCGCACACAACAGCGACGACGAGGCCTCGTTACAGCAGTAGAACGGTGACCGTGTCGGCAGAACGACTGGCACATGTGTACAGGCGACCCCGCGCCTAATTGGTTCCTGGACGATGGTCGCGAGTCCAGGCGTCGTAAGTCGAATCCTTATTTCCCATAGGCGCAATGTTATCAATTGGGGTTCTGTTCCTGGAAACCGATCACATATCAATAAAATACCAAAACTGACGACAAAAATGTCAATAGCCCTAACAAACATTTATTGAAACTTAACATAACTTTTACAAACAATTATCAAGTAAAAACAAAAACTTACATTTGAAAATTCCTAAGTATTTATATGCACGTGCATCACATTTCCTTTTCTCAGACATCGCGAAAGACGAACATTTTCAAAATGTACAAAAAAGTGAAGAGCATTGCGAAAGAGCTTTCGCTCAAGGCGCAGCTGCAGACTGATGGCCTATACTGTACATACGCACACAGCGGAAGAGCAAACTAGTGCCATCAGGTGACTCGGCTTCAGTAGCAGTCGTTAGGGGGTCGTAGATACGAGTTTTGGTCGTGACTGTGGGGATCTAAGGTCGAGCTGTCGTAAGTCGGGGGTCACCTGTACATCTGAACGCTCCTGGCTAAGTTCAGAAAGCAGTAAACTCGTGCAATGCTAAATATTTAATGTTGATGCGGAGAGCTGATGAACAATGTTCTCAAGTCTAAAGGGGGTTGATGGTTTCAGCCAAGTCATACCTGTGACTATGCAAAAAATATATAACTTAATTAACATGTCCACTTAATTTAACTAACATGCAACTATGATAAATCACACAAATTTTCGTATTTTTTTTTATACGCTCAACACCTTAGTAGCAGGGCATGTAATAATGTGCACGTGTGGAGGAAGCAACTGTAGGGATCTTAGAAATAGTTCCATGTCATCTTCCAGAAGCCATTCTCGACGTAATACAACGCTTTCCAGTAAAAGTTCCAAATTAAAATTTCTTCATTTCATGATATGATGCCAACATCGCAGCTGGCATTTAAATGACAAAAAGCGACAACAAAAGTACCGCTTAATGTCATAAATCATGTAGGTAACAGCGTCACTGAGACACACACACACACACCCCGTACCAGCTTGTTGAAGTAGTTTTGGTTGATTTTGACCATCTCCCCACGGTAGCGGAGGCAGGTCATGTCATTCTCTGTGTGCATCTCCACACGCGGCAGGGGCCAGGGGGGTATGGAGAGGCGAGCTGGGAAGCAGTAAACCAGCCGATCAACGGCTGGAGGGACTGCAACCGCCACCGCAGCAGCCTCTTCTGCACCGAAAGAGAGACACGGGGGGGGGGTGGGGGAGGATGCAAATGCGGTGAGTAGGCCTCGGCAAGGTAAGGTAATTTTCATCTTTTACCGGGTAAAAGGGTAAGGGTGTCGATATACCAGGGGGTAAGGTAAAGGGTAGGGTAAAGGTATCTCGGAAGAATTACCCGGTAGGGTAAAGGTAGCGCGAAGTATTACCCGGTAAATACGGTGCCTTGTTTACCGCTAAAGGCTCCGTGGCGCAGTCCGTGGCCTCCATTTAATAAGTAATATTTTTTTTTACTTTTTTAAAAACACGCTTTTATGAAATGTACGAGTAATGGCAGAACTCCACGACTCCAGGAAGTGGCCCCGAAGCTTGCCATAACGTAAGGGAACCTTGGCCAATTACAGCCAACGTCAGTTGACAGTGGACAATTAGACCCAAGCCCGAAACATAACATAAAAAATAATATATATTCTTGGTTCTTTCGGTAAAGTCACGTAGAAAGGAAACAATAAAATAATACAAATATAAAACAATAAAATTCTCACAACGTTTCGACTGCAACACAAGCAATCATCATCAGGTGTGAAAACCACAGCAAGAAAATTTGATAGTAGTTACATTGGAGAAACCAAACGACATGTCTCGGACCGCATTCGTGAACACAAAGCAGACCTGAAACACGGTAGGACCAACACCTCGGCCGTGGCAGATCACTGTTATAATTCAGTAAGCTCACATGACATTGACTTCTCCAAGACAGAGGTTCTTTGCAAGCCATCTGGCTACCATGAGAGATTCGTTCATGAGGCTATCCACATATACAAACACAGAGACAATTTCAACCGAGAAGATGGATTCTGGCTTAGCAATCATTGGAAGGATTTGATCAACCATTTCGGGTCTTAATTGATTGTTCACGCTTACGTTGGCTTTCAGACCGCATCCATTATTTTCGTCTCCCCCCTCCTCTTTTCCGAACATAGATGGACTCGTCCATCTGAATAACTGCCAAATTGCTCTCCGTGGTGCTAACGTTAAAAAAACCGCCACTTTTTTCAAATTTTCTTGCTGTGGTTTTCACACCTGATGATGATTGCTTGTGTTGCAGTCGAAACGTCGTGAGCATTTTATTGTTTTATATTTTATTATTTTAATGTTTCCCTTCTACGTGACTTTACCGAAAGAACCAAGAATATGAATCCCTGCAGTCACAAAAGCTTTAAATCTAAATAAAAAAGAATGTTTAAAAATATAGATTTTTTATTTTTTCTGATAGAATATAGTATTGTCATCAGTATGACATAAGTATACCAAGTTTACAGTCGATACCACATTGGGAAGTGGGTTAAAATTGAGTTACAGGATTTGAGGATACAACAACGACAACAACAACAGACAGAGTGAGTTAAAAGAAAGCGTGTAAAATTGGAATCATCGAGAGTATTCTATATGAATAAAGCGCGCGACCTAGCATTTACCTGTTGTAAACCTTTTTCATGTGTAGTACCCCAGTAATTACCCTGTAATCGGGTAATTTGTATGGGGTAAGGGTAAAAGGTAGGGTAAAGGTAGGCTCGTTGCTTTTACCTTTTACCTTACCTTGCCGAGGCCTAGCGGTGAGCTGAGCACTGGGGGTAGGTAGGCAGGGACAGTTAGGCAATGAAGTGAAATAGATGGGGATTGCGGTAGGCAGATAATAGATAGGGACAAAGTGAAGCTGCCAAGCAATGATTTAGATAGAAAGAAAATAAGCTGAAAGATAGAGATGCAGGAAAAGAGGTAGCTGTATGAATATTGAACTTTTTTCGCACCGTACGTAGCCAACCGTGCTAATCTCTGTGTAGCTAAACAGAGATAGTCAGTCAGAGGGACACAAAGAGAGGCAGATAGCCGGTAGAGAGATAGCTGGACAATTACATCAAGAGTAAGATTAGCGGCTGTATTTGTCAAGTCTTGTGGAATGCCATTTCTCCAAGCATCATTAATTACCATAAAACCATTCCTGCTAAAATAATCGAAGACAGTGCTCATCTCAGTGCATACATGTTATGCATGTACGTTGAACCTAAATAGATCAATATAAATACCATAGAGTGTGCTCTACAGTACACGAGCGTAGTGCCTGGCCAGGTGGAAATTGCACATTTCTATGGTGGGGCTAAGTGTCTCAACATATGATAACCACTGTTGTTGACTTCTCCACAAAGTGCGGTACTCATTTTAAGATGTCCGAAGGACAATGGGCCAAGTCAACCACCAACCAAGTATTTCACCGCACAACACCTCCGATTGAGAGCCGCTCACTCTACCGCTGAGTTACCTGGCCAGAAACTATACAAGTGTCCCCGACAGAACACTTATCTTTTAATTTAAATATGTATGCACTGTGCAAAACAAACATCACCTCTGCGGTCAGACCACTGTGCTCTGTGTTCCGTGTTTTGAAATCCACTGCCAAGTTGGGCTGTGCAGTGCTACATAGGCCCATAAATGGCTTTCTTCTCTTCATCTGGGTGCTCACTTGCTGTGCATGGCCGTGTGCTAATTACCAAAGATAATCAGGGTTCCTCTGCAGTTAAAGATGCGTGGACTTACAAGGCAAGACTCGAGGGTTGTTTGTATGACTGATTGGGTTCGGCTATGCCAGGCAGTGTGCTATTTTTATATCCTGCAAGTAATCGTTTTACAAACATTATGTAACAATCATTTTTAATAACTATGGGGTTAAAGAAATCAAAGCCCTACTTCCAAGGGATTTGTATACGTTGTTTTACATTTATACGAGTTAGCTCTATTGGTTAGAGCACTTGAATAAAGCGAAGCGCCAGTTGGGTTTCAATTAAGCCAATGATTCTTCCTGGGACAATTACATGATTACCACTGTCGAGAAAGCAACACGAGCTGTCAAATGGAGAGGCTGGCTCTCACCACATTTAGAATTTCCCCCGCCACCCCCTAGCTCAGCGATGACGACGTTCTCGGTGCAATCAATGGAGATATGCGATGTCACACACTCAAGTTAGCATCGAGAAGACGATAACTAACTTACATAACTTCTTGACTAACATTACACTTCCCATTATCACAAGAAAAAAACGATTTTAACTATGTTTTCTTTGAACAGGTAAGGCCCACTGAGCTGTATATCAATTTTTAAGAAGCGACCTGTCGACAAATGATAGTTCTTGTAGAAATTCATAGCAGCTTAAACCAGTTTTCTTCATTGCAAGGCCCGCTGGCCACTTGCAGCCCCTGGTCGCCTTTAGTGCGGCCCCCACCAATACACAAATGTGATAACATCCCATCATGCTGTCCAAAACCCAATGTTTTCAAATGTGTGGCAGCCCTCACACTGTCTTATTGGCAAAAGTGGCCCCACTTTGAAAATTAATGAAGAACACTGCTCTAAATGCATTTTCCTAAACGTGCAGCAAAAAAAAGTGGACCTGGAGCAAAAATACACGAAAAAAATGGCCTCTGGAAGGTGATATCACAACCACGTTTGAGATAATAAGAATTTACTCTCACATTGAGTTCCACATTTGAACCAAACCCAGGTAAACCCTTGCAGACCCAGCCAGTTGTAGGTCTCAGCACCTGGCAGGGCGAGCTTGTTCTCCTTGAGCATGTCCAGGTTCTTGTCTCGGATGCGCTTGACATAGTCGCAGGACAGCGTGAAGATTTTGGCACAGATCCCCTCCACCGACTCCTTGGCCACCTCAGCCAGGTGGGGGCCACACTGACGGCGCAGGTGGTCCAGGCGGTCCTTAAAACCACACACAAAACATGTACAGAGAGAGACATCTTATACGTTGTAATTAAACTGGCAAGGTTATTATTAATTTGTCCAGAAAATTCTGAGACTTCAAGACACTTTCAGAAAGGCCATTGCACTTGGGAAGGTTGTGTCACTTATATTAACCGAGTTGTCTGCATGCTCGAGGAAACCAGTGCCCAGACAAAACAACATAAAGAAGATAACAAAGATAACATAAGGGTTCATGAACCCACTTTTTGTACTATGACTCGGCTACCTGCTAGCTCTATGAACTATTTTTATAGTCCTAGATTACAGGCATGCACAAACACATGAAAAACCATCTGTGCAGAGCTCTTTTTAAGCATTACCTCCTCATTATTGGTTTTCCCTAGGGCATCTGGTTCCTCTCACGTGCCTTAAATAAAATTGCCCAAACATTCCAATGCAGAACCCTCCGAAAATAGATCCTTATCGTCTCAGTGATGATTTAATAAAAAAACCTCACGTATTATTTACCTCCGAGAACAAAAACAAAAAGGTACAAGATGTGGATTGGGTACATTCTCAGAGGTGAAAGGTTGATGAAGGAAATTCTGGAAAGATATATACGTTGAACTTCTTTCAACATCGTACACAGCCAACCGTGCAAATCGGAGGTGTGGGGGAAGTGATTTTGGGAAAGAGTCCAAAAGGCAGGAAAAGGTGCTTCTTGACGACTTGAATGAATGGGGTCCATAGAGTGAAATGAAGCTCAAGATCGGACAGGATGGAGGAATTGGGTCAAAGACTGCCCATTGGGCAGAGGACTAAAGATTTAAAAGGAGCACCCCCAAAGGTCACGCACCAGGTAGTCCTCCTTGGAGGGCGATGGCTCCTTCCGCAGCCAGTTGAACGTTTCCTCCACGTTCCACTTGACAATCTTGCGGCTGTCTGGGGACGCGTTCCTGGCGACGCACAGACACATGTTCCCCGGTAAGTTAGCTGGAAACCTGAATCGAACTCGCTGGGTTCCAGTGGTATGCACCGCTGCACCAAATGATGTTATATTCATTTTTTACGGATTACAACTGGTAATCACAAGCAAAATGTTGTAAGGTAAAGCTATTTAACCCTTTCCCGTTCCGATGACCTACACGTACATCGTAACTTTATCAGTAGCGAGGCTCCCACAAGGCCATGCCGGGAGGGCGTAAGGCACAGTTTGGCACCAGCCATCATAGAGTGCGGCCATGTCTCTACAGTTCTCTGCGGCGAGTACCATGTCTTTAAAAACGACGGCGCTGAGCCAGTCTAATTAAAATTAACGCTGAACCGTTTGTACGTTCCGAGAACGGGACCCACCCTGCAGTTTACAATCATCTCTAAACGATAAAGGGTCAAATGAGCAATTATGTATGAAGCACGACATTCTTTCTCTCCAGAGTCGACAACCACTTGCCTGTTGTCGATCATGCGTTTTGCTGCCTCGGCATATTTAAACAGCTGCTTCTTTGCATCATCGCGATACTTGATGCGTGACAGCCTTATGCGCGCGCACACACACACAGAAACTGTTGTAAAAAAGCATCATGATAATGCATTTATAGTATAAGTATGAAGGCTAGTATTGTTCAATCTACCCACCACAATCTCCACAACACTAACGTCAAGATACATCAGATCAGAGGCATACCCTTCTATTGCCACATTCACCAAACAAAAGCCACTGCTAGATAAACCACAGAATCTCATTAAGTACAGTGTGAGAATCTAATCCTGGGTTGCATGGATAGTAACATCAAGTTCTAGCCACTACCTAATAAACACCAATTATATAGTGAAACCTTGTCATTCTTCCCATTCTCAACAGTGCCTGCTATTGAGCCCACTGCTGGATAATAGGACTTGCACCTACAGTGCTGGTCATGGGGATTATTTCAACATACTTCAACACACTGGTCAGAGCCGATTAAGGCAGGCAGCATACACGTAGACACGTATAAATACAGTACAATAACGGCGAGTAACCTGGAATTGACACAGCGTGGGCTGGCGAGCGTTACCGTATAGGGATGTCATTGAGGATTTCGCGGAACATGGACACCGACACGACGGGCTCGCAGTCGCTGGGCAGCATGGGGTCGCGACCTTTGTCGATCACTTTGCGCTCCAGCAGCCAGCGGTTGAATGACTCGCGTGGCGCGTCCACCCCTGTCCACGCCGCAGCAACGGAGAGGCCATTTGTATGGATTCTAATATTTTGATATTTTAATTACGAATGGCCTGCCCAGCTTCCAAGGGTTTCATCTCTGTGTCCCTAATGCTATATATTCGACCAGTGTTCTTCACTGATTTTCAGAGGGGGGGCGTCACTTTCGCCGATAAGACATCGGTGTGAGGGCCACCACACATTTTCAAACATTGAGTTTGACAGCATGATGGAGTCTTTTTACATTTGTGTAATGTCGAGGGACGGACATCAGGAGCCATATTAAAGGTGACCAGGGGCTGCCAGTGGCCCACAGGCCTTGCAATGAGGAACACTGTATTAGACAATACGTCTCGAAACACAACGTTATCGTTCTCATGATATTGTTTTCTCCGAGACCAAAGTGCCCTGCAAGCCGTCTGGCTACCATCAAAGTTTTGTTCATGAAGCCATCCAGATATACAAACAGACATAACTTCAACCCAGAAGATGGATACAAATTGAGCAATCATTGGAAGGATGTTATTAACCAAGTGAAACCTTAGCTGCTTTATAGTTTACTTTCATATCCGCATCTCCAGTTTCTTACTCCCAGCCTTGCTCACTCCCATCACTTGGAAATTTGCCGTGCATTGTTTAGAGCCTGCAGCTTTCCACTCTGACCCACGTTCCCCCCCCACCCTCTCTCATCATTTGGATGATGTTGTTTGCCACTCTCCTCTGACCCACGCCCCACCCCCACACTCCCCTTGGCTCCTCCCCTCTTCCTATGCAATATAATAACCTTGTAACAATCAGCTCTCTTTGCCTACTTCAGCAATTCTTTCTTGCTGTGGTTGTCCCCGCCTGATGACGGACGCTTGTGTTGCACCCGAAACGTCGTGATTTAATTTATTTTTATTTTCTTTATCTACGTGACTTTACCGAAAGAACCAAGAATATGGATCCTTGCAGTCACGAAAACTTCAAATCTAGAATGAACAGTATCGTTATATCATCGATTCATCATCATGAATGCTCCATCATCATCAATCGATGAATCATAAATCCATGGCAGTGTTTCATGGAAGCCACAGACACATTCTAATAGCAAGAATCTCCCACTTAACACCTCGTATTTTAGAAAAATGCGTAGCGATTGAAATTCACATTTTCTATTACTGGGTTGAATTTATCCATAGGACAAGTACTGTTGACTTCCCTGCAAAGAGATAGGCTGAGTCAAAGCCACAAACATTTAATGTTAAAAACATCCGAATAGCGAACAACTCAATCTACCAGAGGCACCGAAGCGGTTGTCTGAGAAATGGATGCTCATAATGAGTTTTCAAGGACCAATTCTGGTCCAAATAAAAAAATAATCTTCCTGCGGGAGAAACTACTCAAGAGCAAGATGGGACCCAGGGGCAGATGTGGCGCACGCACCCTCTCTCTGCTGGCACAACTCCTGGTACTGATGCCGCAGGCGCACCGTGAGCTGCGCACGGAACAACTCCACCTCGGGGTGAGGGTGGAACGTGTCGAACAGGCCCCGCTCTTTGATCACCGCGTTCGTCGGCACCTCCAGGTTCCAGTAAATTCTGTGGGGATGGCGAAAAGGGCAGGGGCGGAGGGTGTGGCGTTGCAGATGAAGTAACAGGAAGGGTGAGGGACTAAAATGTTCAAACAGTGGGAATCGGTCAACGAGTGAGTGTGCGACCCAGTTGGCCACTAGGTTACTGAACTAAAATTATCACGGCGAAGTGTTCTTCTCTGTTCGTGACGAGTGGTAGAAATTCTGAATTCTTAAAGCTGAAGTTAAAACAGTACAATTTAAATGATTGTGTTGCACCAATACTTGCCTCTGTCTCTGCAACACAGCAACTTTATCTGAACACCTTTTGAAATTTGTTGCACAAGCTACACTGTAATTGGCTGGAACAGACCACATGACCAATTGCAATGAAACACTACACCCATCCCTCCAAAAATGGAAGTATATTTTTATCCATACCAGTGTGGAACATGAAGAAAAAAACTAGATTTAACATGAAAAAGTTAAGTAATTTTTTCACGTAATTTTTTAATAAAATGCCCAGATATTTTTGTTTAATTTGTGGGAAAGTCAGGCACCTTTCTCTTCGCCATCCCTTGCCGAACTCCCGAGGCAAAAAGGCCCGGTGATAGGAGCGGGAGGGGGATTGGGTTTCCAAGCCTATCTCTCGTCTATAAAAATAAAGACCTTATATCTGTTGTATGTCTTACAAACCTCAAAGGGTCCTTCCCGACAAGGTAGAAAGCTGAAATTTGGTACATAGGTAGCTTTTAAAACAAGAACATGAAAAAATTGAAAATCATCATCATTAGACCTCCTTTGCCAGTACCAAAATATAATAGGGTTTTCCCCTTTTTTTCTGGCAACAAAACTGAAACCTTTTTACAAGGAAACATGTGTGCATTAACCACAATACTTGTGGTCAAAATGCAAACCAAAAAATTATCAGTGTGTTTTTTGTTTGCATTTTGACCACAAGTATTGTGGTTAATGCACACATGTTTCCTTGTAAAAAAAAGTTTCGGTTTTGCTGCCAAAAAAAAGGGAAAAAACCCTATTATTATAATCTGAAAATCCGAGATTTTTTAATTTTAAGGCCTCAAATCTCGATTTTAAGTGCCCCATAAACATGTTTGTGCGTGTCATTCAGAAACCATTCAAAATATAAGATTGCGTTTTTTTTCGTTTGATAGAGCGTTAAACAGCAAATCAAATTAAAGTAAGAACCATTGTTCTATCTTTTATTATTTTTGAGATATTTCAGATTCAAGCAGGTTTGAACGAAAAAATACACATTTTGATGTTCAAATCTGAATAATTCGAAAATGGTAAAAGATAGGAGCTTCCCCTCAGAGTATTAAGTTCATAAATGATTATGCTTTCTCATAAAAAAAACAAATCTTAAAATTGAGCGGTTTCCGATGGGTATGTCTTTAAATGTAAGAAATTGAATGAAGTCAACAATTTTTGAAAATTTTTCGTGGAAAAATACACATTTTTGGAGTAGTTATAGTGTCTGATCGTAGAAAAAAAATTGTGAAAACTCATAAGTTCAATTATTAGATTTATTGAAAATGTTTTCCTGGCAAACAAGCTTAATGAACTGGTATTATATAAACGATCAAACAAATGTGCCGTGATTGACTAAAATGGGTCGCTCATAAGGAACGTTGTGCAAAGCAGCAGCAACAGCATTAGTCACACTGTTTAAATTTAGCTCGACGCCGAGGTCAATCTCTCCCCTTCAAGGCTAAAGAGAGTTGACTTCTCAGTGGTATTCAATTCATACACCCCATATGAATCATGGGATGAGCTCAACGCCATTTAGAATCAGAACTTGCAACCACTCTCATCGAGTTTACGCCTCGTACAACACCACAACTAAACAACTTAAACTTTAAACTGAAAAATATGCCGGGAAAAAAAAAAGTTCACAAATATAAGATTGTTGTTAAAATAAAGACTGACATAGGAGGGCCAGTGAGCTGAATCAACCCCAAACAAGTAAGGATTTTAACTTGCAACCTTCCAATTGCGAACTGATCACTCTTCCGGTGAGTCACCTGGCCAGAGCAGCTAGCCCTGAATACAAACTTAAGATAACGCAAAATAAATACATCATATTTTAACAACAAAAGCACTGAAGAACAGTGAAGTGCTTGGGAGTGGAAGCAGGGGACAGTGCTGGAAAGGCGTACGGGAAGGGCAGGGTGGGAGGCTTGGGCTTCTGTGTGGGACTAGCAAATCCACCCTCCGTCTTCCAGCCCTTGGGGACAGGCGCCACTGGGGTGACCGGCATCACGTCCTCCGACTGAGTGGAGGAAAAAAAGACAAGGGTTTGAAGGCAGAAGACAGTGGTATGAACAATTAATTAGCAAACAAAACATCAACTCATCCCAAGGGTTGATAATAACAATCTTTTGTAGCCTAATTCAGTGGAAAAAAAGTCACGCTAAACTAACGCAATACGAGCCCATACTTTGACAGTGGGTGAGAATCGGTTCCAAGAGACGAGATATAGAGCACATTTGCCAATCAAGAACTTTAAATTTCAACCAGGAAAGAGCAAAGCAACTGGCAGTTAAGTCAATGAATAGTAAAGCATTGATTGCTTGTGTTTCTTGTTAGGCTGACGGAAAAAGGTTTTACTCAGGTACACAAACAATTTGACATTTATGGAATGCATTGGGAGTGACAGCGAAAAAGCAAAGGGGCATTTCAGAGCCCACCGACACCAAATCAGATCCTGAGTAATTAAAATACCAATGAGTCATATATGTAACATTATTAAGTCGTTATTACCTGTATAATGAGCCAACACTGATAACATAATTGGCTCCGTGGGCGCCTACGATAAAAATACTGCTTTAATCTGATATGGAGCCAACAGTTTCCCTTCAGATAACCCAATCTCCTCAAACGTAAGCTGTGCTACGTGAAAGGTCCCATATTAAAGTGGTGCTGTGTTACGAAAGCCATCCTGCTTAAGAAATAAATGCATAACCGATGAGGTCTCACGGTTCATAAATGGCTTTTCCTTGTAACACCAAGCAAGCCAGGGGCTTTTGTTTCACAGGCTACATACAGTCTGATGATGATTCAGAGTCGAGTTAAAATCAATATTTTTTTAAGGAAATGCTAACTGCAAAACACTGGTTGAATGGGTCCAGAGGTTGGCAGGCCAACATTTTATTTGTGCAATGAAACGGATTCGTGTCTGTTGTTGATTTATAATTATATTGCTGCGTTTTCGGAGAGCAGCAACGTTTGACGTTTCACTCCACGTGCTGTGGAAGCTTCTTCCGCAACTGAAACTTGTTCACAAAGTGAAGCTTCAGCCCAGTGCGTGAAGCGAAACCGTCAGACATCACGAAAACGCATGGTAAAACTTGAAAACATATCGATTGGAGCTAAACAGCGCAACTGTGAAAACCTAAGCAGCACTGTTATTTTATTACACAGAGCTATTACAACATTTTAACCCTTTACAATTACGATGGTGTATGCGCAAAACAACATAAAACAAAACTGATGACAAACGTGTACATATTCTTAGTTTTTTCGGTAAAGTCACGTTGACTTTACCGAAAAAACTAAGAATATGAATTACTGCAGTCACGAAAGCTTTAAATCAAAACGTGTACATGTACATCAATTTTTCTTCCGATTCTGTTCCGATCACGTACGTGCACGTCATCGTAATGGAATAGGAAGAAATAAATATGGCATGTCTTCAAGTCGGAACACGTACTGAGGCTCCCACAAGGCCATGCGGGATGGCATGTGGCACAGTTTACGCCAGCTATCATCGAGTGCGTTTGTGTCGCGACAGTTCACTGCGGTAAGTACAACGTCTGAACCACTTGCGTGCTCCAAGATCCGGCGGTGAACGGGACACCCACCCTGCAACTTGCGGACGCCTCGTAACGGAAAAGGGTTTAATTACACATTATCTTTTCTTTCAAAGCTCCTGCCATGCACACCTTGGTCCGCTTGGACACGGCACTCGCTGCCCCTGCGACGCCGGCCCCGATCTCCTCCGACAGCCGGCGCTTCCTGAGAGCAGCATCCTCGGCGGAGGCTCCGGTGGCGCCCGCCGCAGGTGCGCCCGGCACCCCGCCAACCGGGGCCGCATTCAGACCCAGCGGATCTGACTGCACGTCAAAAGAACCACAAGCACAGCATCAGTAACAATGGTTGGTAACACGGCTGTAGGGACTATCTCTTGTGATGCACTACAACTACTTTGTAGGGGCAATACGATTTGCAATGTGGATTTATATTACATCCAAACGGAGCTACATCTCAAGGTTTTGGGAGATTAACTCGTATAAAAAAATAAACAAAATTGGTATTTTACCAGGTAATGCCCACTGAGCTATATATATGTTTTACAGAAGTGACCTGGCCTCAAATTATAGCTCAACAAAGTGGTTTATCGCGTGGAAATTTATAGCAGCCAAATACTGTAAATGCATGTTTCTAAACGTAGAGAGAAAAACTGGAGAACCTGAAGAATAATCAACACGACTACGGGGAGAACATGCAAACTCCAAATATACAGGCGTCAGGATCAGGATCGAACCTATGACCTCCTGTATATCAGGAGGTCATCTCGCCACTGCGGCGCCCTAAAAAGGTGCAGCCCACTGTATAGGCCATAGAAGAATTGTGCACCAAGTCAACTAGCCAGACTTTAAAACTAATTATCACCATCGGCAGGGGCGGAGCCAGGATTTTGACTTGGGGGGGCTGACATCAATATTCTGAGATATCCGGTGTATGTTTTCCAATGGGCGCCACAAATGTATAAAACAAATTTTATTGGATTTGAACGCATAGGTCGGAGCCGCTGATGTGGCTAATAAGTTTGATAAGTTCGATAAGTTCGAAAGGCTGTCGCTCAAGCAGCCTGCAGGGCAGCACAAGGTGGCAGCCAGCATTTTGCAGCAGCCGGATATCCGGTTATCCCGATTACCGACTTTCCCAAAATTTCAGGGAGGGCTGAGTCCCCCCCCAGCCCCCCCTGTGACTCCACCCCTGACTATCGGCAAAAGGCAAAACACGGGACTCTCTTGTGACGGACTGAAACTCCTTCGGTAACAGTGGTAACACGCGTATTAACACAGGCACATTTCAGCAAAAGCGGAAGTGCATGAACGGGGACCAAAATCCTATGCTAAACTGCTAGCCTTCAAACCAACATCATTCCAGCGCTGGCTCCAACGTGATAGAAACAATTAGCAACATTGTATGTATGCTGAACTTTTTTCACACCATGCGTAGCCAACCGTGCTAATCAGAGGTGCCGGGGAAAGACATTCTTTGATCAACAACGCTTTACTAATCATCAATAATCATACGTTGAGATGTTTATCCTCTTCCTTTGTAAGTATTGTTTTGCATTTGGAAAAAAAAAAACAGCCTACACAGAGAAACCCCACACCTACGAGGGGATAATAGTCAAAGGCTACACTGACAGGTTCAGGAACCGCCCAACCCAATTCTTGCACTGTGACTATCTGCCTCACAGCCCAAAGAGGGCGAATCTGGTGGTGTCACTGTACTTGATCAAACCTAGAAAAATAGAAACCTTGCCCCTAAAGCACTGTACTACAGGCATGCACCACCACGCCCAGCTCAGTGACCTACCCAGTCACCCATGTGAACCCTTGAGGCTTGTACTTACGAGGTCAAAAGGGTGATTTTGTATGCATGAACTTCTTTCGCACCGAACGTAGCCAAGCGTGCTCATAGGTGGTAAGGATTTTAACTCGGATGGGTAACGAAACACAAACATTTGTTATAAAACAAAAGTAGTCCTAAAACAAAAAGCAGGTGTCTATTGGTGAGACATGTGGCTACAGGCAGAAGGTAGGATTGGAGTAGGGATGAGGGGCCCTTACAATGACATCGTGCTGTCCCAACGCAGGCAGCTCCCACAGCGACTGCTTGGTGAAGCGATTGTAAAAGTAGGGCCGGTTCTCCCGTCGGCTCCAGCATTTACTCCAACCGCCTTGGATGAGTTCATCTGTTAGTAAAATTTTCCACACACGCAAATATACGTCATTCTGCGGACACATACTTCTGATGTGCAACTCCAAGTGTTGAGCTTCATGACCAAGTAAAATTGAACTGTGAATTTTTTTTTACATTCAAGCGCACCACTGCAGCGCACTCTAGTGACATTACTAGCGTAAGACTGCCCAAACATGGTGTACTATACAGGAAAACATCGCCTTAAGTGGTTTTATCGAACACATTGTTTCGGCTACACACGGTTTACTTAATGAGATCTGCTTTCCGTTACACAAGGGTGATGTTTCGGTGATACACGGGTTTGACGTTGCTCAGATTGTTACAATATAGTCATTAGATAGGCTTGAGAGAGGCGAGTGCTGTACGCATTGCCGCATGAATCTAGCCGTCCACTCATTGATGGCGTTGGTCACACGGACGCCTTGATGGCAAATCATTAACGTTCAAGTGATTGTTCAAGGGCGAACATTGGGCTGGCAAAAATCAGTGTCAGGGTGCAAGCGTTGGGCAGGAGTGCCGTGGTGCGGGAAGAGCAATGGAGGCGGTGGTTTTGTGTCGACGTGAAAATGAAAGAGTGTACACCCGCACAAGATATGAAGAGTGACTCGGAATCCTTTATTTACAATAAGGGGTGGAAATAATTAAGAATTAGTTCAAAGAAGAACGTGGGTTATAATTACGGACCCAGGAACTAACCCTATTTCCCATGAGATCAATAAATCGTTGAACCCGGTCTTGACCGACATAGCATTTTCCAGGAAGGTAACCCGTGTTCGGCGAGGTTTTCCTGTACACTATTAAAATAATTACGACTGTACAATGGAAACAGGGAAATGTCCAAGTGTACAGATGACACCACGATTACCATGCTTTGTTTATATACCATTACTGCACTACTCCCTCGACATGAGCCCACAGCCTCAGTAATCCACAGCGCATACTGGAGTACTTTTACCTACATTCACATGGTGTGGAGCCATTTACCTGAGCTCGTCGGTCACAGCACATGCTGTACAGTGGGAAATCTAATGCCGGCACACCATTGTTGAAAATGGAAGCTTAGGATTTGAGTGGTGAATTGCATTGTTATTTTCTTCAAAGAAGCAGATTTGAACTGTCGCACTACCATAGATTTTTTTATAGCGAACAAAATGCTTAAAAATGTAAAGTGTAAAAAAACAAAGCTCTTATCTGGTATTTGAATAGCTAGGTTGTGTGTCCAGAGCTCTCCCTCATGCCATTATTGGATTGACGTCATATTACCTCATGGCAGTGATGTCTCTTTTCTGCTATGTGTCTGACCAGAACCTTTTTGGATAACTTTTAGCACACACGTTGAACAACCAAGACCACAAAACCACCATATTCATCTACAAGACAAGTTTATTTTATTTGTGTTATACAGCTTCCTTTAATGAGGAAAGGAATCGCTCCTTAACAATGACAGCGCTGACTGCAACATATTACATGTACAAATGGGGGCACATTCAATGACCCAACGAATGAATAACACCGTTTGGGCTCTGTGTGCTGACCGGGCAAGTCTTGCACCAGCGGGGGCGACAGCGGCTGAGCGTGCGCCACCGGCACGGGCTGGGGATGTGCCGGACTGGCTCCAGGAGCGAGGGCTGGCACCGCTGCCACCACCGCCACCGCCGTCGCCGCCGCATGGTTGTTGCGGGCAGAGTTGTGCTGCTCGGCAGACATTGCCGGCTCCGCATCCGCCCTCACGGCCTTGCTGCCTCGTGTAAGCACGCACAAATGCGCGCACGCACAACACACGTACATACATACACACAATGCTTTATTAGTTGTCAGACAGCTGCTCCCCCTCAGGCTAGAGTGGCACCTATTTGGTCTCTCCCCTGATGCCCTCTCAACCCTGAAAGCTACCTTTTCTTGGTTCACCACACCCAGAACTTCTAGGCCCTTGTATCCAAAACATTCAATTAACTCTAGGGGGTAAACAAAAATTCTGCAGACGTCTCAGACGCCTTAGACCAGTGGTGCTCAAACTTTCGTTGGCAAACCACTTGAAAATTGCGGGGGAGATCTCCGGAAAACGACTTGGTAAATTTTTTTTTATTTTGCAAATCAAAGCACGTTACTCACATTTATAACCAGCCTTACATCTCCAATGTGATGTATGTGCCTGTTTTTGCGAGCAATGTTCTGTGAAGTCGAGTGCAATGTTTGGCAGCTTTAGCCTCAGGTGAGATTCAGCATTCATTTTCCAGGAACATGACCATATCGGGCTGGATTGAGGGTGGCAAGTGATGAAAAAGTCCTGCCCCAAACAGGTATGTAGTAAGAGCATCATACAATACTATGTCTGCAAGTTCAACTGGAAAGTAATCTTCAAACGGTTTCTTTGGAGCAACAAGATGTTCTTTGACCTCATCTTTTATCTTGTTGTCAAGAACCAGTTCATTCTCAAACAGAATACCTTACAATGTTGGATAAGCGCAGAAGTTATCTTTCTGTACACGACATGCAAACAAGTCAAGTTTCTTAATTTTGTCTCGCACTTCCAAGAGTCACCGAAACTTCCTGCAGCCCCATGTTCAGCCCATTAAGGTGTGTGACTATATCGGAGTGGTAGGCCAATCGCGAGAGCAAGGATGAATCTTAAAACTGCTTGCAAATTGGAATGGTATCTTAGAAATAGCTGTACTTATAAACGTAGCTCAAACAAGCGAGTAAATACTCTGCCTCTTGACAACCACTGTGCTTCAGTATGAAGTTGGACATGGGGCACTACCCATTTCATTGCACAGTCCATAAAAAATTCGAGAATTCATAGGTCATTAACAGTAATTCTCACAGCAGAATTCAAAACGGCCTTCATTTCCACTGTCATTTTCTTTACATCGAGCATCTCTTGATGAATTCTATAGTGCACCAATTTAGCATTGGGTTGCAATTTGTGGATACAAGTCATTAACCCCACTGTCTTTCCGTCATTGCTTGTGTAATGTTAAGTTACACTTTGAAGATTTTTTTGGGAATAAACTGAAACATTGTACCAGTCCAGCCGAAAACAAATACACAGATTCAGCCCGATATGGTCACAAGCCTAATTTTTTTGGTGTAAAAAGCATCCTGCATTTGTGAAAACAGCAGATGTAAATTACATGTGTAATTCTGTGCTTCAAGAAAGCAAGTAATGAATCCAATGTTGCCATGGTCGCCGTCAAGTTCAAAAGAGCAGAACAAATCATCGTTCGTCAACAGACATCGGAGCACCTGTTAAATCATCTGCTGACATAAATGTGGCTAAATATCAAAACAAGCCAATATTGGAATGAAAGCTTGGACAGAAATACAAAAAAATTAGGCTACCTTTACTTGAATGACACCACACTGTAAAATCCATGAAATTTAATCAAATGCGAGATTTACATCACAAGTTCTCCAATGAACATCAACGTCAATCTGTTAAATACATAATTCTCAGACAAAAAAACGTCTAATCGGTCTAAAAAAGAAGCCCCCTCCATTGCTCATTCAATCCTTGCAGGTAAACATTAGCCTTACAGAGTACCGTTATTTTATATACGAGGTGCTATGTCATTAAGATTCGCTGTGCAATTATCTGGGATGTAGAAAATTAGAAATAGAGGGCTAATGAAAGAAATCGGAGGGTAAAAATACGGCTTCAATGTTCTTATTTTATTGAAGCCTAACCATAATCCAACAAACTCCAACAGGGATTTGACCGAGTGGCATTGTTAATGCTTTAATTATAGCACCACAAAACTTCCCAGCCATTCGGCGAGTCATTGGTAATTTTCAACTCTAGGATATGTATTTAGAACTTCTTTCGCACCGTATGTAGCCAACCGTGCTAATCGGAGGTGCGGGGGAAGGACAACAAACTAAACACAAAAAGCAGTTCTAAATAAATTCGTTTTCAATCTAGATTTAAAAGTGCACAGCTCCAGTGGCTTCCTAATATCGGAAGAGTGTTCCAGACGGCCGCAGAAAGCGCATCTGAAAGGATACGATTGGGGTTAATATAAGCACACAACAGCTTCGTTTTAGAATTCTCCAAAAATCTTTTACGAATCACATCTTCCGATAGATGGTACACCTTTGAAACCACAACTATATGTATTGCATAAGACGTCATCAGCAAACTTGATGGCGTGACAAGCACGCGGATGACCCACTGGGCAACCCACCACCCACCTGACCATGAGGGACAACATGAAGAATTAAAAATTCCAACAAAAAGTCCTCACTGAACCAAAGCTGTTCAGCCCTTAACATTGGGTGCATGGGTCACTGATAAGAGGCTACATTACATCAGAAAACGTAAACAAACATCGCCATTCACAGATGTCATACTTTTGGCTCAAGCCAGTTATTTAGTCATCTGCATTATCCTATAAAACAGACGTATAAATGTAGAACTTCTTTCGCACCGTAGGCATCTAACCGTGTTAATCGGAGGTGCGGACGAAGGACAACTAAACACAAAAAGCTGTTCTAAATAAATGACTTATTGATTTTCTACTTTACTATAAAAACATGCTCTTGACAAATGATGGAGAAAACCTTTTAACTCCAAGTAAATGTCCTCTCTCCTTTCAGAAACCCCCATGTCTCAATACTTCAAAACATATCACTACAAAAAGTTAAAAAAGAATAACAGCACAGTTAAAAATAAGTCCCATAACGCTTAGAATTGCTATATCCTAAATAAACGTACAGAGAAAGTTAGGGGGATTTCACATCGGATAACTCATTGTAATCTATGAAATGAATACACATACAAATGTTGGTCATATCATACCAAAAATGTCACACACACGACTATGTTTGAAGTCACCCTGAATATCCGTGAAGTGTGTGAGAAACCTTATATATTTAATAATGTACTCGATATTGTATCATTTCCAAAATGGCATACAAATACTGTAATATGACATTTAATGGCATATATAAATCATGGCCTGTCCAATTTCCAAATGCGTAAATGCTGTTTCTCAAGAAGCAGTGGTGCCAATTTTTAAACTCTGTATTGCTTTTTAGCAAACGTTATAATTTAGAGTATGATACTGGCACAGCAGGAGGATATTTTTGCAAATGACAGCTCAAGAAAAATACAAATTGCTGAAATTTAGGAAAATCCCAAGCACCGCCCTTACTAAAAATGGTTTCGCTGTCGAGGATTTCCTTGGAAGATTATTTAAAGACTAGCCTTTTGGCCGTCCAAGGACGGGTGTATTTCAGTAAATCTGAAACTTGAAAGCAAAAAGCAGACCGCGACGTGGTATTCACTGTATCAATGCGTGTGCAATTTGTAAGGCCGCGGTGACACAAGACTTATTTCATTTAAAGGTTATAATCCCTTGTTAATCACGACGTCCTTTTTACTTCGACGTCTCAACAGCGTGACGGAGATGGCGTGACACTGAGGGTTCTGCCTTTGTAGTGAGGGTTGTAAGTTGATGCTGAGGGGGGGAGGAGGCACCTCGCCCCCCCCAGCATGTGGATTGACGTCACCCACTAATTATTAATGGTGGGGGGGGTGCCCATTTGGAAGATGTCACCTCATTATTATGAATGAGTGGGGCTGTTCGATGTGGAGTGACGTCAACTGTTCATAATTATTAATGAGGGGGGCTGGCTGATGTGGAGTGACGTCACGCACGGGACACACAGACATTCTTGGCTCATTATAGTAGTAAATTATAATAGCAACACCCACTCTTCAGCTGATCGCGTACACTGGCGATGCCCAGTAACAATTAATGTACCGGGTGATTACACAAAGCAAACCTTCGACTTGGTTCTGACTGCTGGAGTAGTGGAGAATGTGCTCACAAGCTACCAATACGCCCTAAAGGGACATTTCAAAGCAAAAGTTAGCTTATACAGTACCGTACACCCCGATTCATTAAAATAAAGTTGAATGTGGACTCGACATACCAGTAGTGAACGTTCTGATATAACCCAGTTCAATGCTCATTCTATCTAACCAATAATAATTCTTCAGTCAAAAATAAATAACTAGCAACACAATTGTATTTTATTTGCAACACAATTGTATTTTATTTTCATGAAAACAATATATGAACGAGGAGGATGTTAAGACGATTATCATTTACTCCATAACCAAATATCGTGTAAGCAGACTCGTTAGTGTGCAATGATAAATTAGATTAAGGTGTTGAGGAAAATAATAATCTAGCAACTCTACAGGCTCAGCGATTTCCTCATCACCATCTCCAAATACGCAGCTGGTTAGTGGGTTATGAAGAATTGCATATATTATATTTTAAGTTAAGCTTACAGTATTTACACGTTTTAGTATGTTACATCTTTATTTACCTGCCAGCTCGCTCAAGCTCTTAAACAAATAATAATCAAATTCAAGTCAATAAAACGCACGCAAAGTGTAGCCTGTCTGAAAACAATATTTATACAATAACAGTTGACATTTAAGGGTGTCAAATTATACTGCAATGTTACTGCATCACTTTTATAGAAGCCTGCAGGTTTCTACGCAATGTTATACACGAGATGTGGGTTTGCGAGAGTATTCTAGAAAATGCACAGAAATTCATCGTTATCCGCCTAAATTGCAGGCCAATGTGTTTTATTTACATTAAAAGTATAGCTTCAATTCACGAAATACCTTGCAAATCACTCGTCGGTAGTGTAAGGTAGTCGAGCGTTTGTGCAAGTTACAAACTTTTGCACCTTACCACAACGGTAATTCCAAACATGTGTTTTTTTTTTAAAGTGTCCTAAGGTAACATTAGAAACGCGCAATTTCCACCACTTGTTCAGAGGCCCAGAAATAAACACTTTAACGCTAATTTCAGCACGGGAAACGTCTTCATCTACAAGCCTTGACGGTTCCGATTAACAATAAAGGAGCGAACTTCATAACAGGCACTTTTTATTGCGCACCAAATCTCATCCATCACCCAGGGTGACTGCACATTTTATACTTTGGTTTATTGGAAAAGAGCCGAGACTTATCGTTGCCTAGTTACATTTACCAACTTAAGGGGGGCATAAAAGTTGGAAGTTGTTGGCTGCAACCCCGGTGAACAGCAGACCTACTCATTTACAGCTCTTGATGCGTGTGAATCTTTCACGGAGTACTTTGCAAGATCACAATACTCATTTTGTAACGTGTCATATTACAATTGACCTGTATTATTTGGCGACATAGGGGGATACTACTAACACTTGAATCATAACAGTACTCTCCTAAAAAAGGCGCCCCCCTCCTAATTTCCAAAATAATGTTAAATTAAAAGATATACATTTAAACGTGATATGTAAACGTGACCGCTTTCAACGCTGTTGTTATGTCTGCATGGCGACGAGGCCGGCAAACACAACTCATCTCTGTTCGTACCGATGCACGTGGAGTGGGGGGGGTGTTGGAATTTTGTAAACAGCTTACTACAGTATTGGTGTAATAAAGTGAAAGACATGCACGGGCACACCACAGTGGTGAGAAACTACACCCACACTGAGGCGAGTTATATTTATCATCCATAATACAAATGCGAGTGGGGTTGGTGGTGGTGGTGGAGTTGTAGTGGTGGTGGATCACGACTTTGGTAGGGAATTTACATTCTCCCTGACCCACAAATACATTCCCATATTTCCACACACACACGCGCACACAAACACGCCGCGGAGAGGTTCGGGCACGGGAATCGTACGTAGGCTTTCGCGAGCGGCACGAGGCGCTTTATAGTTCCCCGAGCAACGCCGCGTTGTCGACGGAGCGTCCATTCGCGTAAACAAATTGAAGGCGAGCGTGCGACCAAACGCAACGCGGCCGCGCCGGCTCCTCCCCGCGCTCTCGGGCGGCCGCCCGACGCTAAGCGAGCGGACACAGCCGGCGGGGGCCACGCGACATCGCCACAAAGGCGGCGAAGGAGATTAATCGCGTGGATAAGCGGCGGTGGGAAGAGGAGGAAGACGAAAAGACGTGAGGATGTGGCGGTGGTCGGGGGGAGGTGTGAGGAGGGAGGCGGCCATGACGCAGACGCGGCCGCGCCGAGGAGGGTGAGGAGCGTCACGGCCACATCGCGCACTCGACAACACAACGCGTGACGTTTTGCGACATTGTTTTTATTTTGGGGGGGGGGGAGGCTTCGTGATCGGTCGTCCGGAGGGTGGGGGGGGTTCCCGTTTCCGTGTTATTGTTTATTATCGTCGTCTATGTTTTATCCCGAGCCCTCGTTTTTTCATTTTGGTCGTGGCTGAGGCGACGCAAAAAAGGCGCGAAAAACGCAACGGGAAGGAGAAAAATGGCGGCCGTGCGCGCGCCGCTCGAGACGGCGGTTTTTTTTGGCGCCAGAAACCCCCACGAAAAAATGTAAAATAAACAATTAAAATAAGCACGCTTTAACGCAACGGACGGTCTCCCCACGGGTTTCCTCTCTTCTTTCCTTTTCGTTTTCGCTCATTTTTACCTCAGCATTAGGGGGGAGGCAGCTGCCCGCTGCGCGCCGCTCCTAGCGCTCGTCCGCGCCGCGTCCTCCCCGCTCCGCGCCGCGCCGTCTCGTCACCATTTTGAGGGGGGCGCGCGAGTGCGCACGCGCGGGCCCCGCCCCCGGGTCGAGCGCCCATTGGCTGCTTCCCGTAAACGTCGCCGCCCTCCCCATTTCTTTTGGAGGTGACGTCATGTTTATTAGTGGTGAGGGTCGCGTGGTTTGGATTATGCTAATCATATGCGGAGTGGGGGGAGGGCTCCAATGACGTCGCTGGGTGTCGCGTGACTGCTATTATGCTAATTATGTGGGAGGTGGGGGGGTTTCTAGGGCTGAAGGATTTGGGGAATGTTTCTGACATTGCGATTTGATTTGCGATTAACAAAAAATTAAGTCAAGCTTCAGTTCAATATTCACTGTGTAATAGATTTAAAACACGTGATGGAGCATTACCACATGATGCCTGGAAGATTTTGCTGTTTTTTCCTGGATTTTTCTGTTTGCGGATAGTCATTTTAAGATATAGGAATAGGTTTTACCCTTTTAACTGGCACAAAAACTGACACCTTTATTCAAGGCATCATGTTTGCAATAACCACAACACAAGCAGTCAAAATGCAAACAAAAGAGACAACTCTGATAATAATTTGCACTGTCCTTGAATTTGATTGGTCCACACCCGAGACGGCTTTTCTTAGAGCCTAGTCTCCACTGGTGTTGGACCAGAAGACGCCAAAAGGCGTACAACTCAAAAACAGCGCACTATCAGAGTATTGAGGGCTCGGGGTGAGCATTTACATTATGAGACCTCCTTTGCCAGTAACAAGATATAGTAATAGGTTTTACCCTTTTTAACTGACACAAAAACTGACACCTTTATTCAAGGCATCATGTTTGCAATAACCACAACACAAGCAGTCACTTTAAGATGTTTTCTTGTTCATGTTTTTTGTTTGTTGAGGTTGCACCCGATTCAAGAGCAGAATGGCTCGCAGGGCTATACCAAATAAATGCAAATGAAACTGAAATACCATCAAAATAGGAACTGCTCTATATATTCAAATGCAAGGATGAGAACTTAAACGTTATGACTCGCTTCCAACATGTATTTATTAAAATGTTTTAATTGAAATAGAACAATCCAACATAGAACAATTGTTAAGTTAAATGAAGTTATAATAAAAAATAAAGCAATTCCAGTAAGAAAGTAATAGGACTTTTCAAATCGCAAAAAATCGCAGCCTTTGCTATTTGCTAATTGCATTGTTTCAAATTACTATTTCGATTTTAAATTAATCGTTCAGCCCTAGTGTTTTTTCCCCTGTCACGTAATTTATGTTAATGTATGTTTGGGCGGGGGGGGGGACTTCGTGTCACGTGGTTGTATGCTAATTTGGGTGACGTCAACGATAGACATTGAAATTTTGCTGGGTCGGCATCAGTTGTGATGGGCCGGACATGCATTGAGGATTTCAGAGACTTACCGCATCATTGCAAAGCAGCTTGGGACTGTCGAACTCGACCAGGGCAGCCGTTCAAAATACCACCCCCTCCTGAGTTTAAAAGATAAGTCTATACCAGTCAACCCCTTATCAGTCTCAACATTCATCCTACAAAGTCCCATCACAAGGGAGAAAGACAAAAAAATAGACAAAAAAATGTTGCCCATATTGAAATGGCTGTACGCCATATGGACCTGAGAACTCAATTTCCCTGTACAATAATACGGGTAAACCTTATGGGTTGACAGGTATGAGATACTCTAAATATATACTAAACTCTTTTATTTTACTCGTTATGTCCCCACAGAGCTATATAGCTCTTTTTCAGAAGCTACCTGGCCACATATGGTAGGTCAACGAAACGGCTTATCAAGTGGGAATTTATAAGGACCCAGAGAAAAACCACGCGACCACGGTGTTAGAGAGAGAGACATGCAAACTCCAAATATGTAGCAAGCGTCAGGGTGAAACCCACAACCACCTGTATACCAGGTGACGTAGTTAACATCTCGTCACCGTGGGCGCCTTACACTAATCCCCACAGCACTTGTCCCAGGCTGTATGCATTTTAAGGCCACGTGAAGTGTCGAAGACTCGCTGACAGGGGGTCACGGGACTGAACCAGGTGCCATGAGTTGACTGAGATGACTGGCCGATGCACCACTTGTGTTCCTACTGTGCCAACTTGATGTGTTTTAGCAGCCTGACATTCCGCTCATTGTTGTGAGCATTGCTCCTCTCCTCTCTGTTGTTATTAGAGGGCGACTGACTCCACCTGCCCAGTGGCGTCTTTTCACGAGCCTCCTCCAGAGGCCGATCTTAACACCACTGGTACCAGTCATTGGCAAATCCACTCAGCTCCATATCCTCTCGTACCACATGACTCCATCTCTTCTCTAGCCCGTGTCGTGCCCATTTATCCCCCGCTATCTGGCCGAACAAAACCTGCTTGGCCATGCAGTGACTGGGCATGCGGGCTACATGACCCAGCCAACCGCAACCTTGCCTGCCAGAGGAGCTCACCGATTGTCCATTTCTTTCAAGGATTTCTGAGCTCCTTACACAATTCAGCCTGGTTAAACCCAGGAGGGATCATGGCAGGACAAGCTAAACTGGTGAAGATGTTCATTGAGGGGTATCCACGTTTCGCAAGCATAGAGAAGGGAGGGCATGACCATGGCCGAGAAGCCCCAAAGCTTCGTGTGAAGCGACGGACCAGGTAGCTTCCACACAGCGTTGCGTAGCCAATGAAAAGACAATTCCACTCGACTGATTCGGAGTGTGACCTCTGCTGTCAAATTGGGACACAGAACAACGTGTCCACACACCCCTACAATCACTGAGCAAGGATCCATATCACAGCCAGATTGGTCCTTTTAGCCATGAACCCTCTGCATACAAAAAAATACCGTATGTTTAAAAACAACAAACAGGATAAAATCCATAATATAGTTTTTTGGGGTTAGAGCACGTAAATATAAATGTGTCGTTAAACCCGCCACCACCCGACACAGCCAATTAGTAAGGTTTCTCACGTAAACTAAACGTCCCAATTCATTACTAGTACAGCACACCGGTGTGATGGAGAGCAAATCCGCAACATTTACAATCTGAGTACGACATTTCGCCTGTAATTACAACTAGCATCATCAGGCGGACAGCAAAATGTGTGTATTACATCAACATAACATCAGGATAACATAAAGCGCTAACTCCCAAGTTTCTGAGACAGCCATCGTCGTTTCGAGGCACAGATGGCAGTAATGACTAAGGCAATCAAAACACTCTACACTGCAGGAATTCATATTCTTTGGGTAACTTTACCAAAAGACCCAGAGAATACTCTACATGGGTCAATGAGTTTATTATGTTTAACCAGGGGAAGAACTCAAGAGACCAAGGATTGGAGTTTCATTTGCAAGAGGGACCTGGGTCACCAAAAGGAAAAAAAATCGAAACAATATCACACAGCAGTAAAGTAAATAGAAATCAGACCAAAACAAAACTATTTTTTTTTATTTTACCATGTAAGTTCTACTGAGCTGTATAGCTCTTTTTCAGAAGCGACCTGGCCACAAGTTATAGCTCAACGAAGTGGCTTACCATTACGTGACATTTTATTGCAGCAGACAAATACTCTAAACGCACGTTGATTCTAAATGTGGAGGGGGGGGGGGGAACGGAAAGACCCAGAGAAAAATCAACGCGATTTTTACGGTGAAAACATACACAGTAATAACCAGGGCGTCCTACTGGATTCCAACCGCTGCACCAAGCAGCGAACTCGCTACCGCCAGGCCGTGTTGCATTCTTCCCTTTCCTTCCCATCCCATCGCCTCCTCGTGTTCCCACGTTTATTTCACACACACAGGCCAGCCGGGGGCCACTGGACAGAGTCGTCCGCCGCCCTTTGAACACTGCCGCAGGCCCGGCCTCTCTGGACATGTCCATCTGTGACGTTCAAGGCACCTTCAGCGGCAGGAACCCGTCCTCGGGGAGATGGTGCGAAGCCGAACGGACGCCCGACCTCGCCACGCCACCATACGGCCTCTCACCGAGCCCCCTGTCGCCGGTCGTCAAGCTCGAGTTCGTGCCGGAGCCTGCCGACGTCAAGCTCGAACTCGTGCCGGATAGCGGCAGCGTCGGCGTCGGCGTCGGCGGCGCGGAGCTGATGGCGAACGAAGGCACCCGGAGTTCGGGGTCGGCGCCTGATGTCAAACCGGGAGTGGTCGGCCGCGAGCCCATGCGGAGGAGCAGCAGGACGGCCGTGGCCATGGCCGCGGCGACAGCAGTGGCAAAAGCGGCGGGGGCAAAATCGGCGTCGTTATCGCAACAGCGGCGGCAACAGCAGCACCAGCAACAACATTACCAGCAGCAGAAACACCAGCAGCAACAGCCGCAGCAGGCTGGCGAAACAGTAAAGCGGTGCTTCCCGTGGTCGGACGACGAGTTCCGCGCGTGGCAGGGCCGCGCCAAGTGGCTGTTCCGCAGCCAGGAGGGCATCGGCTGCGCCATCTGCAGGGAGGCGAGCGTGGTGGTCTACAAGCGGCAGGGGGTCTTCCTTGCCAAGGAGTGGCGCGCCGGCATGGTGTGGGCCAAGGACAAGAAGAAGCTGCGCAAGAAAGTGTACGAGCACCGCGACACTAAGGCGCACCGCCAGGCGAGCTATATCAGCGCCGTCCACGAGACGACGCAACCGGCCCCTCGCGCACCGGCACCGCCGCCGCCTAGGCACGTGGTGGACTCCAAAAGCAGGCTGTTCTCGGAGACGGAGCGCGCCTTCCGCACGGCATACCTCGTGGCCAAGGAGGACCTCCGCGCCTGCCAGCACGATTCCCTCTGCGCGCTGCAGGGGCTCAGCGGCGCGCGGCTCGGGCGGGCGGGCGGCACGCACGGCTGCCTGCGCGTCATCGCTCACGTCCGCGCAGAGATGGAGGCCAAGCTGACGGCGCACCTGGTGGGCGGCGCCGACTGCTTCTCGGTGCTCGTCGACGGCTGCTCGTTCGCGCGCCGCCGCTTCGCCGCCGTGCTGGTGCGGGCGCGCGTCGGCGCCGCGGCGTCCGTCGACAACGCGCTGCTCGACCTCGTGCGACTCCCCGACGGCGGGAGCGCCGAGGAGGCGGCGCGCGCCGTGGTGCGCCGCCTCGAGGACAAGCTGGGCCGCGCCGCGCTCGACGACAAGCTGCTGGCCGGCGCCAGCGAGGGCCCATCGGCCGACATCCCCGCCCTGCGCGGCATCGGCGCGCACTTCCAGAAGGCGTTCCCGCGCCTCCTGCTGTGGCTGTGCTGCGTGGCGCACAGGCTGGAGCAGGACGCGTCGCGCTGCCTGCTGGCGAGCGGCGCCGCCGACCGGCTCGGCTCGCTGGTGACGGCGTTGGCCGAGCTGTGCGCGCGCTCGCCGAGGAACGCCGGCGAGCTGGCGGCGGCGGCGCCAGACTTCGGCGCGGAAGTGGCGCGCGTCGCCGCCGTGACGCCGGCCGACGGGCGCCACGCGGCGTCGACGTTCGCGTGCGCCCGCGCCGCGTGGCGCGGCTACACGGCGCTGCACACGCACTTCGCCCGCGCCTCCGCCGACCCGTCGCGCGCGCCCGACGAACGGGAGGCGTACCGGCGCCTGCGCGGCCGCCTCGAGAGCGCCGCGTTCGTGCGGCACCTGGCGGCCGCCAAGGACGCGCTGCGCGAGCTGCGCGCGCTGGCCGCCGCGCTGCAGGACGCACGCGCCACCGCGTGCGACGCGCTCTGGGCCGCGCGACGCGCCGTCGCCGCCGTCGCGTCCCTGCGGGATGGCGGCGGCAAGTCTTTGAACAGGGCCGAGCGGCGGCTGGCCGACGGCCTCTTCAAGGGCGTGGTGGTGGACGACGACGACGACGACGGCGGCGGCGGCCGGCTGGACACGGCGCGGTTCTACCAGACGCTCGTCAACGGCCTGACGGCGCGCTTCCCCGTCGACGTGTTCGAGCTCGTCTCCGTGCTCGACCCCGAGCTGTGGAAGCAACGGCAGGACGAGGACAATGCGGGGGATGGGAAGCGGCCGCCCTCCTCCGAGGAGGACGAGGTGGCGCGCCTCGCCCGGCGGCTGCGCCTGCCGCCGCTCGACTGCGCCTCGCAGTTCCGTAGCCGGCGGCGCGGCGCGGCCGTGCCGGAGGGCGGCGCGCTGAGCAAGCTGGAGGTGGCGATCGCCACGCTGCCCACGTGCAGTGCCGAGTGCGAGCGCGTCACCGCCGCGCTCGCCGACGTGGCCGCGTCGCGCCAGCGCGCGGACTCTCTCCTCGACCGTCAGCAGCAGCGGCGGCGGCGGCAGCAGCAGCAGCAGCAGCAGCGCCGCCGGAACCGCAAGCAGAACCGCCGGATGTATGGCATCATCAAAGAGGAAGAGGTCGACGACGATGATGACGTCGATGACGACGACGACGAGGATGACCTGGATGAGGACGGCGACGAGCACCTGGCCAACGTGCTCTGGATCAAGTGCAACGGCCCCCCGCAGGAGTGGTTCGACGCCAGGCCGCTGGTGCGCTCGTGGCTGCTGAAGCAGCAGAACGCGGAAGAGCGCAGGGACCGGGCAGTGGAGTGCGGCGGCCCCTGCATGGAGCCGCGCGAGCTCTGGACGCTGCTGTCCTAGCGGGAGGAAGCGGGCGGGCGAGAGAGAGAGAGAGATAGAGAGAGATAGAGAGAGATAGAGAGACGCGTGGCCCGGGAAGCAGACGGCTCTCGTCTTGTGGGGCGCCACAGTAGCGAGACGTTAACTACCTCGCCTGGTGTGCAGGAGGTCCATCGTGAAGTTTTTTTTTGGTTCGATATCGCGAATATAAATGCGTCGTTAACACCACCACCACTCGACATCACCTTACCCTGGAAAATCGCCTGGTGTAATCACCAGCAAAACGTAGTATTCAAATTGTCAATTTTGTGGGTTTACTCTCCTACACACCGGTGTGCTGAACTAGTAATTATAATTTGCATGTTTTGTTTACGTGAAAAACCTTACTAATTGGCTGTATCGGATGGTGGTGGGTTCACGACACATTACACCATCTAACCCAAAAAACCTTTATTATGAATAATATTGGTCACGAAAACCTACGTGTTAATCGTGCAGAAGGTCGTGGGTTCAATCCCGACCCCGACGCCTGCTCTATATTTGGAGTTTGCATGTTCTGCCCATGGTCGTGTGGATTTTTCTCCAGGTCCTCCGGTTTTACCTCCACATTTAGAATCAAACGTCACGCATTTCTAAGAGTAAGCTACTTCGTTGATATATTATTTGTGATAGCCAGGTCGCTTCCAAAAAAGAGCTGTTTAGCTCAGTGGGCCTTACCTGATAAAATAAAAAATAGTGAATGGTTTACACGCGCTGCCTGTGATGTCCCCGCCTGCCTAGCGCAGGCGCAGAGCTCCACGAAAGAGAAACGAAATAAAAAATCAGCTAAGGGCCTTTTTTGTTTTTTGGTACGGTCCAAAAATATATAAATGTCGACGATTCCTGCTCGGAACGAGCGATGGAAATGGTGCTAATCTCCCATCTACAGCCCCGAGACGGCAGTGGTGGAAATGCGTACACACATTTCTACGGCGAAAGCAAGTCCATACCCGCCGTTGCCCCGTGAATAGACACGGCGTTATCGATCCTCCCGGGTGGGGGTGGGGGGGGAGGATGGGCCGAGTCAACCCTGCCCAGCCAGCATTTGAACTCTCGACCTTACGGTTGCGAGCCGCCTCCCTCTGCCGCCAACCCGGCCCCGTCGACGTCCAGCGCATTTCGCGAGAGCGCCGGACGAGGCTTCTTCTTTCCAGATGGCACGTGGGCGACAGTTTGTGCAGATGATGCCATCGTTGAACGTCGAGGTCCCTCAACGATCCAAGGCGGCAGTAGACGCTGTGTGGATTGCTGCGATGACGCCAGGGTGTGCATTCACGGGTTGGTGCACTCGTCGGCGATGAGTTTGGTGGCTTGGGCTTTGCCGCAGACGAGACTGCCTGACCTTGATTCGCTCGTTTTTGTTACGGTAGAACAGGAGACCGATATAATACCGCCGATGTCACTACACCCGTGCGTGTAAATTCTATTTATTCCAGTCTTGCGCGTTGTGATGGCAGCGGTGATGCGTTTCAGGAACTCGATGCCATTGTCGTGCTGGTCACGGCGAGAGTGCTTCAGGAGTTAAGAGTTTGTGTAGTTTCGATCTTCCTCCTCCCTTGAAGGAGCGCAAACTCCAGTGGTTTACTACGTGATCCATCTAACGCCAAGTTTTTTTTCCTTGCCAAGTTTTTGGCCAACCCTTTGGACTTGACCAGTTTCCTACAGGGCAAAAGTCCCTAATAGCAACGCACTTATAGACTTAAAGGTTTCGTTTGTGTTGGATTATCTTAAGCGTGGATCTGCTGTTTGGCATCCACGCGCCACTGCGGATCGCGAGGATGCCCCAACTTGTAAGCGCTCGTAGACGTATTGACAATTTGCAGTGCGTCCAGCTTACACTGCTCTTGACTTCAATCGCTTGCATGTGCCTTGTACGGCAGCGTACGAGGATTGATAAAGTACCAGGACTACTTTTGTTCAGACAAAACTAAAGGACGACATACCGAATCAAATTGATCTCCTTCAAATCAGTCTCCTCCTGATCGAGCACGGTGATTCCAGCGGTCCTGCTATGTGCCGATGCATCCCTGGTATGGGCGATGGCTTTCAGTTCCCGAGTTGCATTTTGGATGACTGGTTGGGAACATCCTGAAATGCTCTTTCCGTTTAGGGTGTGCGTTTCAATCTAGGGAATGGGGAAAAAAAAAAGCAATTTGGTGCCAAATCTGGTGAATACGGTGGGATGAGGAACCAGGCGATGAGGCTTGGGTTCATGGCTTCTATCCCGAAATGGAGCGTCGGGTCATCTCGGTGGAGGACGCCGTCGTCATCTTGACCAAAGAAAGTAGGACAGCACGTGGGTGAGTGAGTGAGTGGGTGAGTGGGTGAGTGAGTGAGCGAGTGGGTGGGTGAGCAAGTGGGTTAGTGAGTGAGTGAATGGGTGAGGTGATGAGACGTGATGAGACTTGGGTTCATGGCTTCTATCCCGAGACAGAGTCATCTCCGTGGACGATGACGTCACCTCGATCAAAGAAAGCAGGACAGCGAGTGGTTGAGTGGGTGAGCAAGTGACTTGAGTGAGTGGTTGAATGAGCGAGTGGGTGGGCGAGTGAGTGGGTGAGCGAGTGAGTGGGTGAGCGAGTGGTGAGCAAGTAAGTGGGTGAGTGAGTGGGTGAGCGAGTGGTGAGCAAGTAAGTGAGTGAGTGGGTGAGCGAGGGAGTGAGCAAGTGGGTGATTGGGTGAACAAGTGACTGGGTGAGCGAGCGAGTGAGTGGGTGAGCAAGCGAGTGGGTGAGTGATCGAGCGAGCGACCGAGTAGGTGAGTCAGTGGGTGGGTGAGGTGATGAGGTTTGGTTTCATTTCTACGATCCCAAGACGAGGCAGACCATGGGGTCATCTCAGCAGAGGATCCTTTTGTCACCTCGACGATAGCCAAGACAGGCGCGCGCGAATGTCAACAACACCTCGACTGTCTTCTCCGACAGTCGAGGCGTTGTTGCACCGTGAGTTGGTCATTCCACGGGGGTCAAGGCAGCGAATCGGGTTGTTTCATTTGGTCGTTTCGAATGCGCCTAAGGGATGCAGTTTAACGGAAACGGCCTGAATAATGGGAGTCGGGCGCGTGGACCTTGTTCATCGGGACATCACGCCGTCGCATTGAGCACCGTCCATGCAGAAATCTCTGGCCGAGCACAGCGTTCGGCCTTTAGTTTTGTCTAAGACCGAAAGTAGTCCCCGCACTAGTTTTTGACCGACCCTCGTATGTCGCCGTGCAGCGACACGGCGTTGGGGGGACGACGATGTGGATTCTGGCGATTGCGAGCAGGCTCGCAATCAAAAAGGTTACGAGTTCAAATCCTGCTTGGGGGTTTGCCACAGCCCATCGTCCCTCCGGGGATCGATGACATTCGGGCAGCTCTGTTGGGAAGTCAACAGCGGTCGTCCTCGGAATGTGGAATTCCCCACCGCTGGCTCTGCGGGACTGTGAACAGGAGCTGCGGGCACCAACGCCTCGGTGCACATTCTAGCGGGAAGTCGCCCTTTGGCGCGACCTGACCCCGACGATTTCCCATCCGCGACCGACGTCACGGGAGACGTAGCCTGGACCTGCATCTACAAACACAAAACCGTTCTCTCTTTTCAGGGGGCTGGATATTCCTCTTCATGAGCGTCTGACGGAAACTCAGGTGCTGACACACACGTACGTACGTACACATGTTGAACTTTGTTCACACCCCTGCCTAGCCAACCGCGCTAAACACGGGGGCAACGGGTTTACAGTGTCGCCTCACTGCCTTTCACTCCGATACACGTGGACGGTCACTGCAGAATCAGAATCTTTGTTTATCCTGGATAAATCCGATGAGCTATGAAGCTCATTTCCCACAGGTGTCCAGTAGGGGTATGGGGTCAGAAATTTACATTGAGGAACAATACAAAACGCGATCGGAGTGCAGCCTTGAACAGTGAGTAATAGCCGATCGGCTTTCAACGATCTAAACATTATATTCAACGCATCGTTTGTGACGTTGCAGCGGTGCGCAAGCACAAATGAAAAACCGGACACATTCGTCAACAACACTGTGGCCCTGAATAGATGAACGAATTCCATTTCATCAGTTTACATTCTTCACTTGTCACTCGCTATCTACGAATGGGCAACCATCGTGTGCCAATTTGAGACTGGTCATACTTCAGCTTGCATTAGCTCGGTCTCTCTGGCTTGTTCGTGTGCTATGAACAAGGTCCATTTCCCAAAACGTTGCCCATTATATATGTTTTTCTTTTCGGGTCACATTGTTATAAACGGATGCGTTTGAGTCTTTGTCAAATCTTCGATTTGGTTTGGTGCTGTCAGCAATGGACGCGTGGACCACGGCTTAAAGGCCCAGTTGCCGTGCACGGCTAAAGCTGCACTTACGTATGTTGGGTCTCTGTGTGGTAAGCCTATGGATGTGTTTGTGAGTAGATGTTTGTTAAACTTCTTTCACACCGTACGTAGCCGACCGTGCTAACCGGAGGTGCGGGAGAAGGACAACAAAGTAGGCAGAAAAAAGCAGCTCTAAAGAAATGAGTTCTCAATCTGGACGACTTAAAAGCACACAACTTTGAAGTCATCTGCATTGAAATGGAGGTCAGCGCAAGGTGACGCAGGGCACGGCTTCACCAACGGTGACGTTCTGCCACGTGGCCTGCTGGAGGTAGCGCTGTGGGGCAGTGGTTCTCACCCCCCCCCCCCACTAAGCAAGACCTCATGGTTCCTGTGCCCCCACCGCCCACCTCCAAGCCCAAAAACCCCAACTCAGGCGACGAAGGCCACGATCGACGGAGGTCAAAGGTCCATGCCTCCAGTCAACGCGGCGTTCGTTAGCAAGGCATTACCCACCCCCCTCCCCAGCCTTGCGTGTCAGTGCTAGTTTCGTGTTAGTAAGGCATGTGTTTTCACAGTTTGACATCGCTGTATTCGTGTTCATTTGTGTTCGACGCGTGGTTCTCGCTGTGTCTCTCCGTGCGTTTCGTCACCGCGACAAGAAAGTGTCACCGGTGGGGCAAGGGGGGGGGACAACATTCGAACAAGTTTCTCCTGCACGGTGTCCACGCCGTGTCCGTGCCCACGGCCTGCGAGGGGTTAAGAAGCGCCGCTGCTGTAGTTCGAGGCTGCCGTGTTGAGTGCTGGAGCTGGCGAGGGAGTCTCCGTGGTGGTGGGGGGGGGGGCTAAGGCCCTGCCAGCGTGAGCCGTCCGCCCTGCCAACAACCCTTGAGACGATCCGTTATGGAAACAACAACCACAATTTCGTTCGAATACCAGACCGTCAGACTTGTTTCTCCTACTTCTTCTTCATTGAAACACCCAGGAGTTGGTAAAGCACGACTCTTTGTTTTTGCGATTTAATTACCATTTTCCGTTCTGTGCCATTCCGCGATGACGGTGAGATGTGTCCACGCCGCGTGCTGCCACCGCCCAAGTGGGAATCTCTTCTCTGAACCGTGCGTGAAACGTGCCTGGTGGGACCCACCCCCCCCTCTCGTTACTTCCCCCCTCATCTCACACGGTCCAATTAAACGTCGTAACTGATTTTGTGTGTGTGTATAGGTGAATAAAACATGTAACACTCTCTGTAACGCGGTCTCATCGATGTTGCCGAGTACAGCTGTGTTAGAAAACCGCGCGTGCTCACTCGTCGTCGTCACTTATTCCCACCGTGGCCAGCGGCGGCGCGGTTCACCGCTTGTCGCCGATCTTTCGGCGGTTCGAAATCGGTGGCCGCCCCCGGTTAATCCCGCGGTGCACGCTGACCGTGAAAATACCGCTACGCTGGCCGTCTTGCTTTCGCTCCTGGATGTTTCAAGGTCGTCGGGGATGTCGTTCGCGAGAGTAGGGCGTGCCGGAGTCATCGAGCCAAATTTGAAACAAAAACTGCATTGGGATAGCACACACACACACACAGAGCAGAAATGGTCACCCACCCCTGCAGCGAAAACTTGGCAGGGACCCTCTTGAAAAAAGAATGCCGAGACTCCTGGACTAATGAGTGCAACAATGAAACGATATTGGCAACTGGAAAGGTCCACTCAAAATTCCTCGCTCATCACACCGCCTTTGGGGGTGACACCACTCCTCTCTCTGTGTTGATAAACCCCTGCACCAGCGGTGGATATTCCACATTCCGAAATCGCTGACAGTTTTATCCATTGGGCAGCCTCTCCGCTCAAGCGCTGACTTGAACCGCGTGCCTTCTAGACGGAGAGGCCCGCGCGGTGACGTCAGTGCCCGAGCGCTCTTAAAAAGTCTGCCAAGTGCCCGATGAGTGTGGCCGGGGCCGTGCCTAGGGGGCCTCGGGACAAATCCCACCGTGTGGTGCCCTCCCTCCACCCCCCGACGCCTTCATACCAAACCAGAACTATTTTATATATAAAAGGGAAATTTGTGAATGTGGTTCTGTTCGAAATGTTTAGCATACTTCCCGACATGCAACTAACTTGAAATTTGGCATGTGGGTAGCTTCCAGACTGTACACAATGAAAAAAAGTATAAAAATAGACTTTTGTATTTTGGGGCGGGGGGGGGGGCGCATTAATGGGTATATTTTGCACGGCAAGTGAGCTGTGACGTCACATCTGTGATGTCACCCGCATGCGGCAGCGTCACGCAGTGTGCCTGCTGACATCACGCATCCCCCCCACCCACCCTCCACGTAGGCCGTGTATTAAGAAAAGGATCCAAGTCTCGGGCGAAGCCGGGTAGTAAAGCTCGTCTGTAATGAGAGAGGTTCTTTGGGTTAGATCGCGGAAATGTGAATGTCGTTAAAGCTGCCGCCGCCGCCCGAAACGACCAATTAATAAGGTTTGTCACGTAGAGCGAACGTGCCGATTCGGTACTAGTTCAGCACACCAGTGTGTTGGAGAGTAAAGCCTAATACAACATTCAGATTGCGAGTACGACGTTTCGCCAGTAATTATAACTAGCATCATCAGGCGGACAGCCAGATTTGCGGAGAAATCCTATTACACCTGACCATCTTATCTTGACGGAAATAACATCGCCCCTTAACCGAGGCGCTTTTACAAAGAATTAACAACGGTACAACAACAACAACGCGTGTGGGTGTAATGGTGGAGATGAGGTGAATGAAATCGATGAGAGGAAGCGATGTGGGAGAATCTGTGACGCTGCGTGAATTTGGTGAAAGCAAAATTGATGACCGTAAATGATGATGAACGAACGCGGTTAATGAGTGAGAGCCGTGTCATGAGAATATAAAGAGGGAACGGTGGCGGTGATGGGGAGATTAAGAAGCGGCCGTGGGGTGAGCTCGGGAACAATGAGTGAGTTGTGAGTGAGGAGCCGAAACTTAGTGAGCGAAGGTGACCGCTGAATGTGGAGGGGGAAGTTTGTTCCAGTGAAGGGAGGCGAGAAGTGAGAGAGAGAGCGACAGCAAGGAGGAACAGAGAGAGATCGTAGAGATTGAGAACGCCGAGGGCGAGAAGGTGACGTAGAGCAGCAAGATACGGTGATGCAACAATTTTTTTGTTGAATTTTATTTTACCAGGTAAGGCCCCACTGGGCTATACAGCTTTGTGTTTCAGAAGCGACCTGGCCAGAAACGATAGCTCAAGGAAATGGCTTGGAAATGTACAGCAGCCAAATACAATAACCTAAACGCATTACTTGGAAGACTGCCCGTATGGCTAGGGGCTGTTAGGTGGTCACCCGGGTAAAACAAATCTAACAAAAATACACTTTTTGGTATTTTACCAGGTAAGGCCCAGAAGCGATCTGGCTATCACAAATAACCTCTCAACGAAGTGGCCGATCACGTGGTAATGTATAGCAGCCAGACTGTTTAGTGGTGTCCGTGACTTAACTCTATTACTATTTATTATTTTACCAGGTATGAAGGCCCACTGAGCCATATAGCTCTTGTTCAGAAGCAACATGGCCACAAATATAGCTCGGTGAAGTTGTTTTTAATCGTCATGTGGAAATTTATAGCAGCAGCCAAATACGCGTGACGTTGATTCTCAATGTGAAGGGGAATACCGGAGGACCCGCAGCAAAATTCACCCGACCATGGGGAGAGAGACACGCAAAGTGCGAATATACAGCAGCGAGCGTCAGGTTCGGTATGCAGGAGACAGTGGGTTCGATCCCGACCCTGACGCCTGCTGTTTATTTCGAGTTTGCGTGTTCTCTCTCTCCGTGGTCGAGTGAATTTTGCTCCGCCTCCTGTTTTTCCCCCTCACATTTAGAAACATGCTCTGCATTTCCGCGCGATGATAAGCCACTAACTCCGTTGAGCTGTCATTTGTGGCGGCCAGGTCGCTTGTGAAAAAGAGCTATAGAGCTCAGTGGGGCCTCACCTGGTAAAAATAGAAAATAAGTTTATAGTATATATTCTTAGCTCTTTCGGTAAAGTATATATAAATATATTGTTTTATATATTATTTTATTGTTTCCCTTCAACGTGACTTTACCGAAAGAGCTAAGAATTTGAATTACTGCAGTCACGAAAGCTTTAAATCAAAATTCAAGTTTATAGTAGTTTTAATTTACCAACATTACGTGTATGCATGTGTGTTGAACTTATTTGCACCGTACGTAGCCAACCCGTGCTAATCATTAAATAACGTTCAATTTTTCAAGATATCTGGCCAGCCTGGAGGAGTAGGCCAAATGCCCTCTTTCTAGAAGGGGTCGCCAGTGGAGACCCTTTCACCAGCAGTGGCGTA
Organism: Petromyzon marinus; assembly: GCF_048934315.1. Lineage (NCBI taxonomy): Eukaryota > Metazoa > Chordata > Hyperoartia > Petromyzontiformes > Petromyzontidae > Petromyzon > Petromyzon marinus. The sequence continues at coordinate 10,429,113 of NC_133720.1, forward strand.
AGCAAGCAATTGCAGAGCTGCGCCTTGATGTTTTATTACATGAAGTTAATGCTGTTGAAGTAAAAGATGTAAAATATTCACAGGTTGGCATCAGCCTTCGGTTCTGATTCAATGTAGCATAAAATTAAATATCCATTAAATATGCATGAAAACTGCCCAAACTAACTTGTTCATTGAAATTAAAAACACGACGGGACTACATTATTTTAACACGAAGACAAAGGTTCCCCGTACATCCTAGCCAGACTGTTGGGGCAAGTGCTGTAGGGGCAAGTGCTGTTGGGGCAAGTGCTGTTGGGGCAAGTGCTGTTAGTGCTGTTGGGGCAAGTGCTGTAGGGGCAAGTGCTGTTGGGGCAAGTGCTGTTGGGGCAAGTGCTGTTAGTGCTGTTGGGGCAAGTGCTTTTGGGGCAAGTGCTGTTGGGGCAAGTGCTGTTAGTCCTGTTGGGGCAAGTGCTGTTGGGGCAAGTGCTGTTAGTGCTGTTGGGGCAAGTGCTGTAGGGGGAAGTGCTGTTAGTGCTGTTGGGGCAAGTGCTATTAGGGCAAGTGCTATTAGTGCTGTTGGGGCAAGTGCTGTTAGCGAGTAGCGCCTATGAAGGCTACCGGCACTGCGCCACATGAGAGGGTGGGTGGCCAGCACCACGCCCGGCCGGCTTTGTCTCCCTAAGCGGCGATGTTTACACATCGCACCAGGTACTCATTTGAGGCCGAGTCGACCTAGGGGAGGCCCAGGACCGGTTCAGATAATCGTCACTGGTGTTTGCCGTGAGCGCGAATCAAACCCGGGTAGCCAGGTTCGTAGCGCAGCGTAGCGCTAACCGCTACACTACCGCTCCCCACTATTCTCCCTACACGATTCTGGGATTCCCTGACCTGGATACCTCATGTGTGTGGGTGTGTGGTGCGCGTACACAAGTACACCGTCTCGATTGTCCTTCAACACACTGAGCTGTAGGCACACACAGCTGCCTCATCTTGCAATGATCGTGTTAAAAACAAAGGTTCGGAACGCTGGGCCCTGTGGAAACAACAAGAACAAGAAGAGTGTGGGTAGGGAGGGAGCCCTGCACGTGGGAATTTCTGTCTCAACTCACATGTGGCGGTGAAACGCAACGCCTAGGTCAACTCGGCCCGAAAATACGTAGGAAGTTTGCGCCATTGTTTTCGGGCCGCCGCGCCGGAAGAGGGAGTGGGACCGGCGACCTTCTGGATTCTGGAAGTCCAGGAGTCCGCTCCTCACCGCTCCACACGCAGTGGCAGCACCCACAAAGGGATAGAGTCGGTCATTGAGTTTTCTGCAAAAGTCACTTCCTGGACATCTGATGGTAGCCGTCGATTCGGGGATTACCTGACACACCTGGACACCTGATGTTGGATTCTGATTCGGGGATCCCCTGACCTGGACACCTCATGGTGGCTGCCGATTCGGGGATTCCCTGACACACCTGGACACCTGATGTTGGAGTCTGATTCGGGGATTCCCTGACCCACCTGGGGGTCCTCTTTCTCTGGGCAGACTGCTCTCCTCTCGCCCACGCTACGGACTCCTCCTTCTGAAGTGGTTCGCTGATGAGCAAAACCTTTGACTCAGTGCCGGATGAAGCGAGTGCGGGGTTCTTTAGCATGATCTTATAAAGGGGCTCTAAATAAAAAAAAAACACGTAAATATTAAAACACGCGAATTTTTAACTTGCATAGTAAAGTTATTGTATTTTTTCGTTTGCTATACAGCCAGATAACACGACAAATCGCTAACGTTAAACACACAGTCGTTCGTAAAAGTTGAAGGCGGTATAGTACTATAGTGATAGAGCAAGTGCAGAATCACTGAACCGGAATTGATAACTGAAAGCGTTTAGCGCGGGACCCTTTAAAGTGCGGGGCCCGTAGCTACTACTACGCATGTAGTAGCTATTACACGTGTAGTAGCTACTACATGTGTAGCTACTACTTATGTAGCTACTACATGTGCAGCTACTTTTGCTACTAGGATAATCTAGCGCTGCTTTGACTGTCTCTGTAAACAAAACAACGTCTCACTGATCTTTGCCTGGGACAGCGACATGTAAATCAATTGCCAAACCAAACGCAACGCCACTCGTCGTTTCATCGCAGCCGCCCCCGGATTTCCAAGGACCACGTGCCCCCCTCCTCCCCGCCTTGGAAGAGTCTTTCTTTTTTATTTTATTTCAGAAGCGACCTGGCCGCCACCACAAATGATAGATGGCTCAACGAAGTGGCTTGGAAATGAATGTCAGCCAAATGCGCTACTCTAGACGCATCGCTTGGGAAGTCTCCTCCCCGTGAAGCCACGGGTTGTTAGGTGGTTTTCCCGGGTTGAAAAACTAAAAAACACTCCCATGAAGGCCCCCTTTGTGATTTTTTTAAATATGTTACCAGCGAAAAAGGTCACCGAGCTACGTGGCTCTTTTTCGGAAGCCACCTGGGCCACACACTCGAAGACAGCTCAACGCCGTGGCTCGGAATTGCGTGGCATTTCTTTTTTCATCGCAGACCAAATGCCCTGAACGCAAATGCGGAGTGGGGGGGGGGGGTGGAGGGGGAAAAAATTCCACGCGAGCACGGGGGCACGAGAGAAAACCACGCAAACTCCACATGTACCAACCAAACACGGGCGTCGTCAGGGTCGGGACCGAACCCGCGGCCTCCTGCATACCAGGCGAGAGAGATGACATCTCATAGGCACTCATGAGCACGGCGAACTCCGGTGAGGTCACGGAGCGACGGGATGGACCCCCCCGCCTCCTCCTCCTCCCTCCTCATCATCCTCCTCCTCCCTCCACCACCCATCAGCTGCGGGTATTTAAACTCGGCTCCGCGTCCGACCCACGGATTCGCTCTGCGCGTGGCCACGCTGCGCCGAGTGGCGCTCGTCTCTACCGTTGGCATGTTTCGTGTTTGTTAATCAGCCGCAAAACTGCGTTTGGCCACGAGTTTGCGACTCGAGCACGACTCGCGGGGAGTTCCACGACACGCGGGGAGTTCCACGACACGCGGGGAGTTCCACTTGGAGTCGTTGACGACAGTGCGAAAGCTCGGGGCCGGTCGAGTTTTTGGAGATAAATATCGGCAGGTTACTCTCAAAATCCTCACCGAGCCTCACGGCCTTGCCGATGATTATCGATTAGCGTCTTGCTTGGGCAGTTTCACCGATTTGTGTTTGCGTCGCACACACACATTCGGTGTTGAGATAGATGAGGAATCGTCCGATTTAAGAACTCTTTTCCGCGCTAACCTAGCGTGTATCTGATTATTTAAAAAAAACCTAAATTCACAACTGGGTTCGAGTGACAAATTCCAACTCCAACATTCGAGTGTTAATCTCCGTTTCGTGAGCACATCGAGTAACAGCAAACACTGCCCACGTGACTACTCGCGCCCGACGCTCGTTCCAACCTCAGCTTGCTCCCGTTGGGTGCAGCGAACGAGAAGAAGCCGACACATCGCTCTTTCACGCTGTGGGTGGGTGGTGGTGGTGGGTGGTGGTGGGTGGGTGGTGGTGGTAGTTGGTGGTGGTAGTTGGTGGTGGTGGGTGGGTGGTGGGTGGTGGTAGTTGGTGGTGGTGGGTGGTGGTGGTGGTGGTAGTTGGTGGTGGTGGGTGGTGTTGGGAGGGTGGTGGTGGTAGTTGGTGGTGGGTGGTGGTGGGTGGTTGGTGGTGGTGGTGGGTGGGTGGTGGTGGTGGGTGGTGGTAGTTGGTGGTGGGTGGTTGGTGGTGGTGGGTGGGTGGTTGGTGGGTGGTGGTAGTCGGTGATTGGAGTCACCAGAACGAGTTGTGGGAATCGTCTGAGAGTGAGAGAGAGAGGGAGGGAGGGGGGCTGCTGATACCCCCCACTGAGCGATCCCCTTAAAGCCGCCCACTCGTCTGGGTCCCAGCGGACAATCGCCAGCTCCTGACGCCTCTGCTGGCACGGTCGGCTGCGTACGGCGCGAAAGAAGTTCACCGTACGCACATCGCGCAACACGCAATTCGGGGGCGCAGTGCAAACACACAAGTCTCTCTCGCAGTTTAAACAACATCATCAACAGCATCAGCGACAACATCAACAATACATTCGAACGCTAGGGTGCTAGGCTCTGTCATACTCGGCAATCATCATCAGCAGCAGCAGCATGGATTCTGAGCGTTGTCGCTTGAAGAAGCGAGGTGACCTCGCCGCCGCGTCCCCGTGCCAGAGACTCATCCACAGCTGCCGGAGCAAGAGGAACGCCGTGAGAGGTAAGGGACACGAATCTCTCGCGCGCAAGAGATTTGGTTTTAAACGTGCGCGTGCGTGTGTGTCTTGTTGTGTGTGTCGGTGTGTGTGTGTCTTGTGTGTCGGTGTGTGTGTGTCTTGTTGTGTGTGTCTTGTTGCGTGTCGGTGTGTGTGTGTCTTGTTGTGTGTCGGTGTGTGTGTGTCTTGTTGTGTGTGTCGGTGTGTGTCTTGTGTGTCAGTGTATGTGTGTGTGTCAGTGTGTCAGTATGCGTGTCGGTGTGCGTGTGTCTTGTTGTGTGTCAGTGTGTGTGTCGTGTCTTGTTGTGTGTGGGGAGCGGTAGTGTAGCGGTTAGCGCTACGCTGCGCTATGAACCTGGCGACCCGGGTTCGATTCCCGCTCACGGCCAGCGTCGGTGACGAATGTCTGATCCGGGCCTGCAACTCCCTTCTAGGTTGGCTCAGCCTCAAATGAGTACCTGTGCCTGGTCGGTGCTGGCCACCACCCCCCCCCCCCCCTCGTGTTATAGGCGCTCTCTAACATCACTCTTGCCGCAAGTCTGTTAAAGGCTATACGGGGGATCTTTGTATTTTGATCTTGCTATCTTTGGACGTGTCCATCTACACCAGGGACGACACCCTTGGCAATTGAGAAGTTTTCCGGTTGAAATTACTTGATGTCTTTTTTTCTCGTTATTCACGACCTTGCTATCCGCGATTCTGGATATCCGCGGTTCTGGATATCCGCGATCCTGGCTATCGCATCTGGAACTCGACACGACTGCTGCATCTCGGGAGAGAGAGAGAGAGCGTGATGAGATAAAAAGAGATGAGAGATAAAGTGACGAGATATAAAGTGATGAGAGATAAAGTGATGAGAGAGATAAAGTGACGAGAGAAAAATTGATGAGAGATAAAGTGACGAGAGATAAAGTGACGAGAGATAAAGTGACGAGAGATAAAGTGGTGAGAGATAAAGTGGTGAGAGATAAAGTGATGAGAGATAGTGGTGAGAGATAAAGTGACGAGAGATAAAGTGACGAGAGATACAGTGACGAGAGATAAAGTGATGAGAGATAAAGTGATGAGAGATAAAGTGAACATAGATCAATGGGTAAGAGATCAATTGACGAAGAGATACATAGAAAATTGATTTATTGATAAGTGATAAATAGATAAAGAGATGAGAGATAGCGAGATAACTTCTCGAAGAGATAAATAGAAAAGAGATTTATTGATAAGTGATAAATAGATGAGAGATAGCGAGATAACTTCTCGAAGCTTTCGACGCATCTGCAGACGCTGCGCGTGCACGATATTCGTCGAGAGCCAACATGGTTGGCGCGTGTGTGTGTGGCGTGTGTGTGACGTGTGTGACGCGTGTATGTGTGATGTGCGTATGACGTGTGTGTGACGTGACGTGTGTGTGACGTGTGTGTGTAACGTGTGTGTGTGTGACTCGTGCCTGCTAAGGGAGTCCACATGGGCTCAGACCGAGAATTGCGATGATAGTGATGGTGCTGGTGATGCGTGAGATTGGGGCACTTGTACCGACCAGCATCTTTGAATGGCCAACATCATTGATCATCACAACAACCAACTATTTGACGGGCTCGGTGCTAAGCGTGCAGGATAGATATCGTACACGTGTTCTATTCTTGTGTTACTGCTCAGCGAGCAGAGGGCCCGGGAGTCGGAGCGATGATATAGAGCAGCCGTTCTTCTTCTCCTTCTTAACCTGGGGTGCATCTCGCACCTCCTGGGGGTGTGAGATGCCCTTTGTGGGGGTGCGAGACACGTCAAGATCTTGTTTAGAAGGTGAATAATCGAAAACACAGGTTAAGCACGGGCACGTAAGTTACAACTTACTTTGTTTCATCAAAAACCCCAACGTAGTTGTTGACGTTATTAGTTTGTTCGAGCGACTGAGACGCAAATAGGTTGCAGTGCTCCAGTCAAAGTCGATAAGAAGCGAGCGGTGTGGAGAGTCCGGCTCGCAATGAGGAGGAGCCCTCACGTGAGTTCGATCCCCGGCGGGGGGGCCCGGCACGGCCCGTCGGGGCCCTCCAGCTGTCGATGGAATGAGAAACGGCGGTGAGCGGACGCTGTTGTCCGCCCACAGAACGGTGCTCGTTGTAGCGACGACCCCGGGGAGTTTGTGGGCCGAGTCGGGGGGGGGGGCTGACCTGAGAGTCGACAGCCCCCCGCGACGCTTTCGATGGTGAGACGAGAGGCATCGTCGCCACCTTGGCCCGCGCGGCCACGTGGCCGGAGGGCTCTCGAGGGAACGTGATGATGATGATAATGATGAATGAATGAATGAGTGAACTCATTCATCGGTGGATGAATGAATGTATTCAGGAGTGTCATTAAATGTGCACGTAATTGAAGGCTCGGCTACGTTGGAAACATTGTGAAGATGATGGTGTTGTTTATACTGATGATGGTGATAATGATGTCGATGTTGATGACACTGATGATGGTGGTGTTGGTGATAGTGATGATGTTGGTGATGATAGTGATGGTGTTGGTGATGATAGTGATGGTGTTGGTGATGATAGTGATGATGTTGGTGATGATAGTGATTGTGTTGGTTATGATAGTGATGGTGTTGGTGATGATAGTGATGGTGTTGGTGATGATAGTGATGGTGTTGGTGATGATAGTGATGGTGTTGGTGATGATAGTGATGACGTTGGTGATGATAGTGATGGTGTTAGTGATGATAGTGATGGTGTTAGTGATGATAGTGATGGTGTTGGTGATGATAGTGATGACGTTGGTGATGATAGTGATGGTGTTAGTGATGATAGTGATGGTGTTAGTGATGATAGTGATGGTGTTGGTGATGATAGTGATGGTGTTGGTGATGATAGTGATGATGTTGGTGATGATAGTGATGGCGTTGGTGATGATAGTGATGACTTTGGTGATGATAGTGATGGTGTTGGTGATGATAGTGGTGGTGTTGGCGATGATAGTGATGGTGTTGGTGATGATAGTGATGGTGTTGGTGATGATAGTTATGGTGTTGGTGATGATAGTGTTGGTGATGATAGTGATGGTGTTGGTGATGATAGTGATATTGTTGGTGATGATAGTGATGGTGTTGGTGATGATAGTGATGACTTTGGTGATAATAGTGATGGTGTTGGTGAGGATAGTGATGGTGTTGGTGATGATAGTTATGGTGTTAGTGATGATAGCGATGGTGTTGGTGATGATAGTAATGGTGTTGGTGATGATAGTGATGGTGTTGGTGATGATAGTGATGATGTTGGTGATGATAGTGATGGTGTTGGTGATGATAGTGATGGTGTTGGTGATGATAGTGATGATGGTGGTAATGATAGTGATGGTGTTGGTGATGATAGTGATGACTTTGGTGATGATAGTGATGGTGTTGGTGATGATAGTGATGGTGTTGGTGATGATAGTGATGGTGTTGGTGA